>NC_059107.1:112978972-113290563 GCF_020740685.1 Jaculus jaculus
CTCTACTTTGTGCATCTGGCTTTACATGGGTACTGGGGAATTGAACCCAGGCCTTCATGCTTTGCAAGCAAGTGCCTTTAACTGCTGAGCCATCTCCAGCCCCCAGAATCCATGTTTGAACTAAATTTTTAAAGTTGTTAGACTGCCATTCTTTTAAGTAATCTATCAGAGAGGCAGGTGTTGGTGGCTCATGACTTCAGTCTAGTACTCAGGAGCTGAGGTAAGTGAATCACCATAAATTAGAGGCCAACCTGGGCCAGAGAGTAAATTCTAGGTTAGCTTGGGCTAGATGAGACCCTGCCTCAAAAAATAAATAAATAGATGCTGGAGAGATGGTTTAGTGGTTAAAGCACTTGTCTGCAAAGCCCAGGCACCCAGGTTTGACTCCCCAGAACCCACATAAACCAGACACACAATGTCATGCATTTGCACAAGGTGGCACATGCATCTGGAATTCTATTGCAGTGGCTAGAGGCCCTGGTGCCCCAATTCTTTCCCTCATAAAAAGTAAATAAGTGAATTCATAAACAAACAGGCTGTCAGTGCTCTCACTCTATTTAGGTAATGGCAAAATATTTACTGGCTTTTAATTATTTTTCTTTTAGGGAGTTACTATCGTTAAACCAATAGTTTATGGTAATGTTGCTCGCTATTTTGGAAAGAAAAGAGAAGAAGATGGTCATACCCATCAATGGACGGTATATGTAAAACCATACAGAAATGAGGTAGGCTTTTGATTTTCCTATAATTTTTGTTTTCAGAGGTAGGGTCTCGCTTTAGCCCAGGCTGACCTGGAATTCAGTCTGTATTCTCAGGGTGGCCTCAAACTCATGGTGATCCTCCTCCCTCTTCTTCCCAAGTGCTGGGATTAAAGACGTGTGCTACCATGCCCAGCTTTTCTGTATTTTTTTTTTTTTTTTGAAGCTACAATGCTTGAAAATACATTGTAAAATATTTTGTAGTATTTTTCTGAGTATAGAATGTGCCCTATGTTGAAGAACCCTCCCCCAAATTGCAAGAATAAATGAAAACTCATACTTTCATGTAATTAGTAGAAACTAGTTTTCCAAAAATGTCTCCTGATAAAAATTAAAGTAACAAAAGTTATCTTGTTATAAAAACAGTACCACTGGGCATGGTGGCACATACTTTTAATCCCAGCACTTTAATTCCAGAGGATGAGCTAGGAGGATCATTGTGAATCTAGGCCAGTCTGAGGAGACTACATAGTGGATTCCAGGTCAGCCTGGGCCAGAGCAAGACCCTCCTTCAAAAAAACAAAAGGACAACAACAACAAAAAAGGTTTTCTTTTTGTATAGTAAGAAATCTTCTAGAGTTGGTTATAACTGATGGTTATGCAATTCTGCAAATATACCAAAAATTAAATTGTATGCTTACATAGATAGATTCTTCACAGTGCCTATTGCATGAGGATAAGACCCTATATTATTTACCTTAATTGGCATCTGGCACAGCAGTATTGGTGTCACTTAAATACTGATAGGAGAAACAAATGAAGTATTACCAAAAACATCTTCAAACATTTTATTGCCAAAAAAAAAAAAAAAAAAAGTCTTATGGGACTGGAGAGATGGCTTAGTGGTTAAGATGCTTGCCTGCAAAGCCAAAGGACCTCAGTTCAATTCTCTAGGACCCATGTAAGCCAGATGTACAAGGGGACTTATGCATCTGGAGTTTGTTTGCAGTGGCTGAAAGGCCGGACATGCCCATTCTTTCTCTCACTCACTCTGCCTCTTTCCCTCTCTCAAATAAATAAGTAAAATTTTTTTTATTTTTTTGTTCATTTTTATTTATTTATTTGAGAGTGACAGAGAGAAAGGGAGAGAGAGAGACAGATAGAGAGAGAATGGGCGCGCCAGAGCTTCCGGCCACTGCAAATGAACTCCAGACGTGTGCACCCCCTTGTGCATCTGGCTAACATGGGTCCTGGGGAATCAAGCCTCGAACCGGGGTCCTTAGGCTTCACAGGCAAGTGCTTAACTGCTAAGCCATCTCTCCAGCCCAAGTAAATATTTTTTATAAAAGTCTTATGAAATCTGCCTCAGGAAAAAAACATTATGATAAAAAACAAAAAACCAACCTAGTGTTACAGTTACCTTCACATTGCTGGGATAAAACACCTGACCAAAAGCAGCTGATGGAGGAAAGTTTTTTTTTCTGGCTTACAATCTCAAGGGGAAGCTCCATGATGGCAGGGAAAAACATGACATGAGCAGAAGCTGGACATCACTTTGCTAAGGCTTGTGGACAGTAGCAACATCAGAGTAAGCCAAACTCTAGCAAGAGAGAGCTGGCTATAACCCCCTAAACTTAGCTAGCATCACTAACACACCTCTTCCAGTAAGACTTCGCCTCTCAACTTGCATCCAGCTAGGGCTCAAGCAGTCAGAACACATGAGTTTATAGGGGACATCTGACTCAAACCAACACAGCAAAGTAGTAAGATATCATTGCAGCATAATCCTAATTTTATTTTTAAATGTATGTAGACCATAAAAATTGCAAATGTCTAAGAATAAGTCAGGCCTGGTGGTGCGTGTCTTTAATCCCAGCACTCAGGAGGCAGAGGAAGGAGGATCGCCTTTGAGTTCAAGGCCACACTGAAACTATGTAGTGAATTCCAGGTCAGCCTGGGCTACAGTGAGACTGTACCTTGAAAAATAAAAAAATTTTTAAAAGTCTAAAAACAAATAAAACTTGTTACTGTTAGAGAGGAACTGGCTCTGTTTTTACACTTTTATTTTCTATAATCAGACATTATATACATGTATCTTTTGTTTCTAAGATACTTTCTCATTATTTAGCCCAAGGTAGCTTTGAACTTATCATCTTCCTACCTCAGTCTCCCAAATGCTGGGATTACTGGTGTGCACCATGTTTGACATATGAATTTTTATGTGTGTGTGCATGTTTGTATATGTGTGGGTACACGTGAGAGTGTACTCATGGAGCCTAGAGGGTTTTTGTTGTTGTTGTTTGGTTTACAGTACTGGGATATGAACCATGACTACTGAGCTACATCTTCAACCCCTTTTAAAATTGTATCTTGCAACAGGGTCTTGCTAAGTTATTCAACCTGGCCTTAAATTTGGGATCATCCTACCTCTGCCTCTTGATTAGCTGAGATTATGTGTGTCTAGTTAATTCATGGTTTTTAAAAAATTTGTGTGTGTGTGTGTGTGTGTGTGTGTAGGCATGCACATGTCACAGTGCATGTATGATCAGAAGACAACCCCTGGTGTCAGTCCTTATCTCCCACTTTATATGAGGCAGACTGTGTTCATCACTGTGAACATCGGGTTGGCTGGCCCATGGTCTTCAGGATTCTCCCTCCTATTGGGAGGGCTCTGATTATAGACACTTGCTATTACATCCAGTTTTACATGGGTTCTGGGGATCCAAACTCAAGTCGTCACACTTACAAAGCGAGTGTTTGACCCATTGAGCCATCTTCCCAGTCCTGCTTTACTGTTTAAATGAATTTCATAAAATTTGATGGGAAGTATGTTTTATAAAATTGTATGTATTATAGTAAATGCATTTTCATTGTAGAACTAATTAATTTCTCTGTATTTTAGGATATGTCAGCATATGTGAAGAAAATCCAGTTTAAATTACATGAAAGCTATGGCAATCCCTTAAGAGGTATACTAGAGTTTTTTTGGTTCATACTATACATAATTAATAATAAAAGAACCAGGAAAATGAATCAGTAATTTACAGTTGTTTTTATTATTATTCTCTTTCCAGTTGTTACTAAGCCTCCATATGAAATTACTGAAACAGGATGGGGTGAATTTGAAATAATCATCAAAATATTTTTCATTGACCCTAATGAAAGACCTGTGAGTAATGCTTATCTTTGCAAATAGAAAACAGAGTATTTAGTAATACTGATGAGCTATTGTTTGTTTAGCTGTACTTCATGCAAGCTTATGACAGTATATCTTGCCATGAGTTATGCTTTTCTTCTTTTGTTTTTGTGAAGTAAGGTCTCATTCTAACCTAGGCTGGCCTCAAACTCAGGTGGTGTTCTTACTTTAGCCTCCCAAGTGCTGGGATTAAAGGCATGTGCTACCTGGCTCTGGATATTTATTTTTAAGTGAAATGCCTTGCAAGACCATTTCTTTCCCTTCAGCAAGGACATAATAATAGACCACAGAACTCAGATGATTCCTACAGCAAAAATTCATTAGCATCATTTGATTGGTTTTTCAGACCCTGGTCGTGGAGATCTTGCTGGTAGCCCAGGCTAGCCTCAGATTTGTGATCCTTAGGCTTCAGCCTTCTGAGGGCTGGATTCCAGGCAAGGGCCACTGTGCTTATTAGAAATTCATTTGTAAGATGGCTCTATTGCCAGTTGTCTTTTAAAAATGTGTTGCCTTATCTCTCTGTCTCCTAATCTGTTCTCTCACCTTAACTGGAAAATACATCTATGAAAGAAATGATTATATTTTGTAACCTCTGAGACAGTTTCCAAAGTCTGTCTTGGAAAGTTAAATTAATATTGTCTATTGCACTTCTGTGGTAGTAAATCTGTATACACAGTGATATAGGCCTAACGTTTATTCCCTAAAAATGATTGTAGTGTTCTGTTAGTATAATGAAACCATTATGCTTGTTTGGTAGTTAGCTCTTAAAGAAAATAGATCATATGAAAGTGCATATAAAATACAAAATAGGGAGCCGGGCATGGTGCGCATGCTTTTAATCCTAGCACTTGGGAGGCAGAGGTAGGAGTATTACCATGAGTTTGAGGCCACCTGAAACTACATAGTGAATTCCAGGTCAGCCTGAGCTAGAGACCCTGCCTTATAAATAAATAAATAAATAAATAAAATTGGGAGTTAGGGAGATGGCTCAGCAGCTAAAAGCATTTGTTTGCAAACCTTGTAGCCCTGTTTTGATCTCCCAGTATCCACACAAAGTGAGATACACAAAGTGGTACATGTGACTGAAGTTCATTTGCAAAAGTTCCTGGCATGTCTATGCTCTCTCTTTCATAAATCAATATTTTTTTTTAAAGTTTTTTTTTTTGGTTTATTTTTTTATTTATTTATTTGAGAGCAACAGACAGAGAAGGAGGCAGAGAGAGAGAGAGACAGACAGACAGACAGACAATGGGCACGCCAGGGCTACCAGCCACTGCAAACGAACTCCAGACGCGTGCGCCCCCTTGTGCATCTGGCTAACATGGGACCTGGGGAACCGAGCCTCGAACCGGGGTCCTTAGGCTTCACAGGCAAGCGCTTAACCGCTAAGCCATCTCTCCAGCCCATAAATCAATATTTTTAAAAATAAAATATAAAACAGGCAGTACAACAATGGTGAGATTATGAGTACCACAATAGGAGTCAAGACAGGTTTCAACAGGGTGCTGCCTCACCGTTCTACCACTTGCTGTGCACTGGATATGCACAAGAACACAACCTCACCATCTCTTTCCACAGACTTCCTAAAAAGGACAACCAGGCCGGGTGTGGTGGTGCACGCCTTTAGTCCCAGCACTCAGGAGGCAGAGGTAGTAGGATCGCTGTGAGTTCAAGGCCACCCTGAGATTACAGAGGGAATTCCAGGTCAGCCTGAGCTAGAGTGAGACCCTACCTTGAAAAACCAAAATAAATAAAAAGGACAACCTGAGGCACAGCTTGTGTCTGACCAACTTTCAGCAGTGGACCCCAGTGGCCAGGGCCTGTGACACCTGGGCCTCTGAGTCATCTGTTCTGCTCCATACACTAAGGAGAACTATTTTGAGCTGATGGGAATCAGTGGGTATCACTGGCTGAAGGAAGGGCGTGGTTACCAACCAACCTGTTGCACTTGACATCAGCCAGCTCTGGTGATGTAGGAAGTGTTGCTCTGAAGGCTGAGTGCCCACAGCTCCATTTTCTCCACCTCTTCCTGCTTTCCAGTGGAAAAGACCTCAGCACCTGTCACTTTACCTGCATCTTTGGCTGGAGGCTGGAGACCGGCCTTCACAGCCCCTTTTTACACCTGGGCCCTCAAGGTGCCCAGCCCTCCCCTGTAGAGCCATGACCTACCCCCCGCTACCACCTGCCAGAGCCTACATCCAGAATGAGCATAGCCACCAGGATGGTAAGACACCGCCTTTCTTTGAGTCCCAATCAGTCTCAAGCAAGCCAGTTTTTTAAAAAAATATTTTTACTTATTTATTTATTTGAGAGAGAGAGAGAGGCGCCAGGGACTCTACCTACTGAACACAAACTCCAGACTTATTACCTTGTGCAGCTGGCTTATGTGGGTACAGGGGAATTGAACTTGGGTCCTTAGACTTCACAGGCAAGTGCCTTGACCACTAAGCCATCTCTCCAGCTTTTTTGAATTCATTCATAAAAGCCAGTTTAGACTTACACTTCTTTTTTTGAGATGAGCCCAACAGGCTGCCTTTTTTTTTTTTTAATGCAAGAGTGTGTGTGTGTGTGTGTGTGTGTGTGTGTGTGTGTGTGTGAGAGAGAGAGAGAGAGAGAGAGAGAGAGAGAGAGAGAGAGAGAGAAAGGGAGAGAATTAGCATGCCAGGGCCTCCAGGCACTGTAATCAAACTCCAGACACACATGCCTCCTTGTGTGCGTATGTGACCTTGCACACTTGCATCACTGTGCATCTGGCTTACATGGGACCTGGAGAGTCAAACATAGTTCTTAGGCTTTGCAGTTAAGTGCCTTAACCACTAAGGCATTTCTCTAGCCCAACTTACACTTTTAAAAAACAAACAAACAAAAAAAAAAAACACATTGTATCCAAGGATGACCTTGAACTCCCAATCCTCCTTCCTTTATCTCCCAGGTATGGGATTGTAGGTATGCACCACCATGCCTGGCTTCCCACTCTGTACTTAATCACAGAGGCATAGCAGACTTCTGTCTACTGGCCACATCTGCCTGACCAGCTGGGAAGCCAGCTCCTGCACTTTCTACTCTTGGCCCTGTCTACTTCGGAGACAACGGTTTATCAGTCACCATCCTGAGCTGCTATGTTGGCGTATAGCAAAGTCCCACTAAGAAATTTTAGTCCCTTTGGAAGTGTGCAAAGAGATAGATAGACCTTGGAGGTGTATGTCAACCAGCAGCCCTGCACCATGGTCCCTGGGGAAGATCTGGCCAAGATGCAGCCAGTCATGCACAGACTGAGCAATACCACTGCCAGTGTGAGGCCTAGACCTTCCTGGTCACCAGTTCAAACTCATATACACCAAGCGAGCCTTTGCACTGATACAAAGGAAAAAACTTGGAGGGGGAAGAGCTCTCCATGCCCCAGGAGGTCCTGGCAGCCTTGGAGAAGGATTATGAAGAGGAAGACATGGATTCGGCGGAAGCAGAGGCTACAGAAGGAGAATAGTGAGTGCAGAGGCACAGCGGGCAGCCATCCCTTTATCTCCTCCTCACTGTAACGTTACAGAACATATGCTGCTATCCATACTCCTGTATTGAGCCATTATTTGTCCTGTGTGCTATGCTTTAAAAAACTAAATTGTTTATTTAAGAGAGTGAGACGGTTGTGCCAGGGCCTCCTGCTACTGCAGACGAACTCCAGACACATGTGCCACTTTGTGCATCTGGCTTTACGTGGGTACTGGGGAATCAAACCTGGGCTGTCAGTCTTTGCAAACAGATACCTTTAACATCTGACCCATCTTTCCAGCCCTTGGGTGCTGTGCTTTTAGACAAAATTCCCAGTCAGGAAGAGAAATACAAAATAAAGACCAAGTGAATCCCCGCACTCAAGAGGCTGAGTTAGGAGGATTGCCATGAATTCTAAGCCAGCCTGGGAGATGGTGAATTTTAGTCCTAAGGTACAGAGTGAGATACTTTCAAAAAAAGTAAAAAATAAAATAAATAAAAAAAAAATAAAGCTGGGCAAGGCAGAGGAGGGCTTCGTTATAAACTTTTCCCCCACTAGTTTTCCTGTCACTTCAACATTTAAACTAAAAAAGATGCTACAAGCTAGCTTCCAATTTGGACATGGCACCAGTACTACACACAATTGAATGAATGACCCACATCTTTGTGGTCCCTCCCATGGCAGACTCAGTATGCTTTTTTGGACTAAATAGGTATGATCTTGATTGATATAAATGTGTGAACATGAGAGCGGGGTTTTGTTTTATTTTTTGATGTAGGATAGGGTCTGGCTCTAGCCCAGGTTGTCCTGGAATTCACTATATAGTCTCAGGCTGGCCTCCAACTCACAGCAGTCCTCCTACTTCTGCCTCCCAAGTGCTGGGACTAAAGGCATGCGCCACCGCACCTGCCTTGACCTTATTTTCTAAAAGCTGCTCCTAGCTGGGCACAGCAGTGCATAACTTTAACCCCAGCACTTGGGAGGCAGAAGTAGGAGGACTGCTGTGAGTTGGAGGCCAGCCTGAGACTATATAGTGAATTCCAGGACAACCTGGGCTAGAGCCAGACCCTGCCTTGGAAAACCAAAAAAAAAAAAAAAAAGAAGAAGAAGAAGAAAATAAGGTCATAGTTGGGTGTGGTGGCACACCTTTAATCAGAAAACTGACGGAAGCACTCCTCGGCACTTGTACAGTTAGTTCAATGACTGCCATTGTAACTGCTTCAGGCTTATCATCTTCTTGCTGGACTAGTGGCTTCCTGGTGTTGTAGTCCGGTTCACATTGCTGGCAGAGAACACCTGACCAAGAGCAGCTTGTGGGCAAAAATAGGTTTATTTTGCCTTACAGACTTGAGAGGAAGCTCCACTATGGCAGGGGAAAATGATGGTATTAGCAAAGGGTGGACATCAGTTAGACAGTAGGAACAGGAGAGTGTGCCAAACACTAGCAAAAGGAAGCTGGTTATAACACCCATAAGCCCACCCCCAACAATACACTGCATCCAGGAGACGTTAATTCCCAATTGCCATCAGCTGGGGAGACTAGCATTCAGAACACCTAAGTTTATGGGGGACACCTGAATCAAACCACCACACTGGTGATGTCATCAATGCCATGCACATGAGGTGGGTTGAAGTCCAGGTTATAGACTTCCACTAGAAGTGTGAATCCAATGTTGGCTAAGGCAAACTTTCAGTGTGTCAAATGGAATATTCAAACTGATCATTATATCCAAATTATAGATTTTGTTCAGAGCTTCAGCCTGTGCTGTTATCCTTGGAAAACTGGTTTTCATTTCAGACTTCATTAGGCATACGGTCACATAGGAAGCCAGAAGACTTCTAGGTCTCCAGGTGCCGTGTCCTCTGAGTTGCCCTTGAGGTTTTCCTACAAAAGGCAACTGCTGGAGAGAGGGCAGAAGCCAGAAGTTCTGAGCGGTCCTGTGGCACACGGTGCCTTTGCCTGTGCCCCAGCTAGACAGCCCAAGGAAGACCACAGGGAGCAATTTGGAAGTCATAGTCTTAGTGAGGAGGGAGCCCATGAACTTTGTCTCTCTGCCTCGGCACCCCCTGCACACAAGGGACTCTCAGATTCTGAAACCATGCTGAACCTGGAAAATGTCCTTCACGTAGGATGCTCGCACTGGCCTAGTTGTGTCCACATAAGTCAGACGTTTCTCAGTTGAGCTCAAGTGTTTAAGCTTAGTTACAAGGTCTTCTTTTTACAGGGTAAAAGAATAGCATGTTCTTATGATGATTGTAGCTGACCTTTGGGAAGATTCTTTGAGGCCTGTGAATTGATTTGTACAACTTCAGCAGTGGCTGTGATGTTTCACCAGCTGTGCTTCATTTCGCTGAAGTGATGACACATTGTACTGCAAAGCTTCTCTGTGGTAGTGTACCTGTCAGTATTATATGCAGACATGTTGCTCTTGCCAAAGTGAGCTATCACTGACCAACTTTCTATTATGACTTTTGTACGACAATTATATCACCCTAACCAGAGTATCTTGCTTTCATTGATGAATTCAGTATTGGTTATTCCTTTAAAAATAATAATACCTTGGGTTGGAGAGATGGCTTAGTGGTTAAGGCACTTGCCTGTGCAGCCTAAAGGCCCATGTTCAACTCACCAAATCCCACATTAGCGAGATGCACAAGGTGGCACATGTGTCTGGAGTTCAATTACAGTGGCTGTTGGCCCTGCGCATCAGTTCTTTCTCTCTTTAGCACTCTCTCATTAAAACAAAATAAAAAGGCTGGGCGTGGTGGTGCACTCCTTTAATCCCAGCACGTGGGAGGCAGAGGAAGGAGGATTGCCATGAGTTCAAGGCCACCCTGAGACTGCTTAGTGAATTTCAGGTCAGCATGGGCTAGAGTGAGACCCTACCTGGGAAAAAAAAAAAAAAAGACTTTTCATTGGGCATGGTGTTACATGAGGAGGCAGAGATAGGAGGATTGCTGTGATTCAAGGCCAGCCTAGGAATACAGAGTTAAGTTACAGGTCAGCCTGGGCTAGAGTGAGACCCTACCTCAGGGAAAACAACAACAACAAAAAACACTTGTTTTTTCTTTTTTGAAGCAGTCTCATTATGTAGCCCAGACTGGCCTTAAATTCACAGCAATCCCCCTGCCTCATCCTCTCATGTACCAGGATTATAGGCATGGACTACCATGTCCAATTAACTCTTTTCCTCATTAAATTTGTAAACTCTAATCTTCATAGTCAGCTGTTAAAATTAATCCAGTTTAAACCAGGCATGGTGGTGTACTCCTTTAATCCCAGCACTGCTGGGTGACAGAATAAGCTTCAGTTCAACCTGGGCTACAGTTAAGACCCTGCTTCAACAGAAATGAAAAAAGGTAATCCAGTTTCACTTATGTGAGCAAAATCATGTCTTACAATTTTCTAACTTAATTTCCATAGCCTTATCTTGTGGTTTTTTTGCTGGGGTTTTGGTTTTTTGAGGCAAGGTCTCACTCTATCACAGGCTGACTTGGAGCTCACTCTGGAGCCCCGGGCTGGCCTCAAACTCACTGTGATCCTCCTATCTTGTCCTGCTGAGTGCATCACCACACACAGCTCTCTGTATTATTTTTGTTTACAACGACTTTCCTAGAGATGCTTGCATAGTTCCTAACTTGTTCTAACTTGTACAAAATGTTCCTGTTAAGGAGGTGTAGACAGATGGTGGGTACCTGCAAGGAAAACAAAAGTACAAAAAGTTTGGGTGATTTGCAATTGAAGCCAGATGTGGAATTTGCGGTGTTTATCAATTCCATTCTCTTAATTCAGTTATAGAGCTGATGGGCTCATGATGGTGATGAAAACCAGTGCATGGACATAACATCTGTTTATTCTACAGGTCACCCTCTATCATTTATTAAAACTATTCCAATCAGACACCAATGCCATGCTGGGGAAAAAGACAGTGGTTTCAGAGTTCTATGATGAAATGGTAAGATTCTACAGTGAGAGGGAGGTTTTTGAAACAGGGTATCATATATCCTAGGCTGGCTTTCAACTCACTAGTAGCTGAGGAGAACCTTGAACTTTTGGTTCTCCTGCCTCCATGTCATTATATTGGGATTATGGGTATGCATCTCTGTACCAGATTTATGCCATAGTGGGGATTGAACCCAGGGCCTTATACTTGCTGAGCAGATACTCTGCCAACTGAGCTACATCCCTGGTCCTTACAATAAGAGTTTGTAAAATATTTTAAGTTGGATAATTTATTATTGGCTTTTCTTTTTCATTCTATCCCTTAAGATATTTCAAGACCCAACAGCAATGATGCAACAGTTATTAACAACATCTCGTCAGCTAACATTAGGAGCCTATAAGCATGAAACAGAATGTAAGTGACATATAATAATTAATCTTGGAAAGTAATATATTCAGTAATGGTGAGAGAATTAATTGATTAGTGGCTATTAAATTTTTCTACTGACATACATAAATGGCTTAGGTGTTAAAAGAAGGTATATGTTACTATAAACAGAAGTGAACAAAATAAGGAAAACAATACTACATGGTTTTATTTATTTGTTTGTTTGAGAAAGAGGCAGAGAGAGAGAGAGAGAATGGGTGTGCTAGGGCCTCCAGCCACTGCAAACAAACTCCAGATGCCTTGTCCCCTTGTACATGTGGCTTACGTGGGTCTTGGAGAGTTGAACTGGTATTCTTGGCTTTGCAGGCAAATACCTTAACTGCTAAGCCATCTCTGCAACCTACTACATTGTTTTTAAATGCTTGATACTTTAACTGTAACTACTTTATTTACCCCTCATAAATCATTTGGAAATACCTGTTTTAACAATATAATTTAAACAATAAAATTGGGGGCTAGGGAAATGGCTTAGTGGTTAAGCACTTGCCTGTGAAGCCTAAGGACCCCAGTTTGAGGCTCGATTTCCCAAGACCCATGTTAGCCAGATGCACAAGGGGGCTCACACACCTGGAGTTCGTTTGCAGTGGCTGGAGGCACTGGCACACCCATTCTCTCTCTTTCTATATATATATATATATATATATATATATATATATATATATGCCTCTTTCTCTCTGTGTCTGTTGCTCTCAAATAAATAAATAAACAACCAAAAAAAATTTTTTTAAAAAGATAAAATTGGAGCTGTAGGAATGGCTTAGTGGTTAAGGCGTTTGCCTGCAAAGCCAAAAGAGTCAGGTTCGATTCCCCAGGGCCCACATTAGCCAGATGCACAAGGGGGCACAAGTGTCTAGAGTTCGTTTGCAGTGGCTGGGAGGCCCTGGTGCACCCATTCTCTCTCTCCATCCCTTTCTCCCTCTTTCTCTGTCAAATAAATAAATAAATAATTTTTATTTCATTTTATTTTATTTTATTTGGTTTTTCGAGGTAGGGTCTCACTCTAGTCCAGGCTGACCTGGAATTCACTATGGAGTCTCAGGGTGGCCTTGATCCACCTACCTCTGCCTCCAGAGTGCTGGGATTAAAGGTGTGCGCCACCACACTGGGCAAAAATATTTTTTAAAAAAAAAGATAAAATTGAAGAAGTGGGAATGTCAACAGTTATCTAATAAGGAATTGAGGGTGTATTTGAATTCAGTTTTTCTGATCTCAGAGTTGGGGTTCTTTTCACCAAACCATCCCTCTTCCACTTAGTGACTGTCATGTGAAAGAACAACCTTCCATAATCAGCAGCTACCTAAAGTGTCCACAAGATGGAGATGTTGGATGCAAGCACCATTTTTCTGTGTAAAAACCAATTGATATACTTTATGTATACCCTATTTTTGCAGTTATATTTTCTTTAGTCATTTTTATGTGTTAATCTAGAATTTTTGTTTTGTCTTTGCATTTCTGGGGATTGAACCCAGGGTCTCATAAATGCTAAGCAAGCATTCTAACAACTGAACTGCATCACCATTTTCTAAACTTTTCAAGTATTACATAATGTTATTTTGTCATCATAAACAATTATAATAGTTGGTAAGGTATTTATGTGTCATTATTCCAGGTACCTTTATATACCTAGAATTCATTTAAATTTTCAAATAAGACATTATCATTTGTTTTATAAATGAAATAAGCAATAGAAAGCTGAAGCAACTTATTACAGCTAACAAATGATAGAGCTAGAATGAAAATTTAGAGTTTTGCTAACCTTTTGGGAAAAAAGAAAGCTGCAATTTATTTTGATACTGTGATTTTGCTTATGTAAGTTACATGTCTGTATTATTTACCAGTACTTGTAGTTGTGATGTTCCTTATGTAAGCCACACCTATATTATTTAGGAATACTTGTAGTTGGCTCTCATTCCATGGCATCTCCTAGTTCTGCATGCCCCTTTATTTCTCGAGTCATATGTAGATGGATAAAAATAACTTCTAAAAGCTTTAACTGTGAGTTATTGGCTACAGTTTCATTCTTACTTATAGAAAACAGCTGATATCCTCTGTTGAGAGTTTAAATTTTCTTACCTTTCATGTCCACTTATGTTTAATGTTCTGTATCTTAAGTTGTATACATTTAAATATGAAAATATTGACCTAAGGAAATGGTATGTGTGTTGTTGTATGACAGACATGTCTCAACATGTGAGAAAAAATTAAGTACAATTATTTTTGTTCCTTAGTTGCAGAACTTGAAGTGAAAACCAGAGAAAAATTAGAAGCTGCCAAGAAAAAAACAAGCTTTGAAATTGCAGAACTTAAGGAGAGATTAAAAGCAAGTCGTGAAACTATAAATTGTCTAAAAAATGAAATTAGAAAACTTGAAGAAGATGATCAGACAAAAGACATATAAACAGTGTTGAAGAGAACTTGGCAGCAAGTTAGACTGGAAATAAGGTGGACTTTAATGGAGAAATGGACTGAATGAAAAAACTGTGATGCTTCTTGGAGGAACTGCATAAATAATTGCTGACCATGGATTTCTCAGTAGTGAAGTCCAAGTATTCATACTACTTAAGCAATCATTGGGGGAAAATATATGGATGTCTTAAGAGTGGCTACTGTATGGGCATTTTACCAACGTCCTTTATGGAAATTCCATGATGTTGAGCACAATTTTTTTTACATTTTTATTGGAATATATATATGTAGCTTATTTTCCATTAGGCAGGCATCAGAATTTCATTATAAAGTATAATGTGCAAATTTTTATACTTCTCTCCTAGTTAGAATTAATAATAAGCTTGGTGTGTATATTTAATTTTGCAAGTACCTGTCTGCCCTCTCCTACCTCTTTTGTATATATGATGTACCCAGTAAGTAAATGTAGCTTACTGATCCTGTTTCTGTCTCTTGTTTTTCCTTTGTGATTGAAGACTGTAGAGCTCCTTCAATAGAAACAATGGATCTCCACAGTATTGTGACCTTACATCTTTACTCAAGAAATGCCTCAGGCTGGGTGTGGTGGCACACACCTTTAATTTCAGCACTTGGGAGGCAGAAATAAGAGGATCACCACGAGTTTGAGGCCACCCTGAGACTACATAGTGAATTCCGGGTCAGCATGAGCTAGAGTGATACCCTACCTCAAAAAAAAAAAAAAAAAAAAAAAGAAAATCTTTATTTGAGAGCAAAAAGGAGAAAGAGTATGGGCATGCCAGGGCCTCTTGCCACTGGAAATGAGCTCCAAATGCATGCGCCACCTTGTACATCTACATCTGGCTTTACATAGGTACTAGGGAATTGAACCTGGGTCAGCTGGCTTTGTAAGCAAGTACCTGTAACTACTGAGCCATCTTCTCAATCCCTCATTTCTGCTTAAGTTGTGGGATTTGTATGTATTATATATAGATTGTACAACGGTTTTGTGGTATGAAATTTATGCTAGGTCCTTTAGGGCTTGAGAGGGATATATAGATAGTAGGAATTTCAGATTTCACCCACCTTTTAGACCACTGCCTACCAGGCCCATGAAGATTGGAGTCCCAAAGTATATGTAGGACATACCTACATATAATCAGAAGAAATTCATGAAGAAAAGTCTTAATTTTACTTGAAAAACCTTAATATGAAAAGTCATCCCTGTGCTCATAAAAGCAAAGTCCATATCAGCACGTCTAAAATTATGCATACATAGAGGTTTAGAATGCAGAGTGCCTCAGTCTTGCCCTTCAGCTTTTAGTGCTATGCTGGGGTAATGAAGTGATGTTGTATCTTGTCAAAGGCCTTTTCTGCATCTATTGAAATGATCATGTGGTTTTTATGTTTAACTTTGTTTATATGGTATATTACATTGACAAATTTCTGTATGTTGAACCACCCCTGTTCCTGGGATGAATCCCACTTGGTCAAGGTGGATAATGCTTTTGATGTGTTGTTGGATTTGGTTGCGAGGATTTTGTTCAGGATCTTTGCATCTAAGTTCATCAGGGAAGTAGGCCGGTAGTTTTCTTTTCTTGTGGCATCTCTACCTGGTTTTGGAATTAGGGTGATACTAGCTTCATAAATGGAGTTGGGTAGCTTTCCCTGTTCTCCAATTGGGTGGCACAGTTTGAGGAAGATTGGTTTGAGTTCTTCCATGAAGGTTTGATAGAATTCAGCTGAGAAGCCATCTGGTCCTGGACTCTTCTTTTGGGGGAGGTTTTTTTTTTTTTTTTTATTACTTTTTCAATCTCCATGAGTGTGATGGGTTCATTGAGGAGATTAATCTGCTCTGAGTTTAGCTTTGATAGATGGTATGAGTCCAGGAATTTATCTGTCTCCTCTACATTATCCAGTTTTGTGGAATAGAGGTTTTTGAAATAAGTCCTGATGATTCTCCCTCCACTTTCCCCTTCACAACTCCACTCTCCATCATAGCCTCTCCCCATCTCCATCAGTCTCTTTTATTTTGATGTTATCATCTTTTCCTCCTATTATACTGGTCTTGTATAGGTAGTGCCAGGCGCTGTGAGGTCATGGATATCCAGGCCATTTTGTGTCTGGAAGAGTGCATTATAAGCAGTCCTACCCCTTCTTTGGCTCTGGCATTCTTCCCATCATCTCTTCTTTAATGGACCCTGAGTCTTGGAAGGTGTGATAGAGATGTTTTAGTGCTGAGCACTCCTCTGTCACTTCTCAGTACTGTGGTGCCTTTGGAGTCATCCCAAGGTCACTGCCATCTGAAAAGAGAAGCTTCTCTAACCAAAAGTGACTCAGAAGGCATCATAGTGCTGGAAAGAAGTGACTGGAGTACTGAGTAATACCTTGATCACACCTTCCAAGGCTCAGGGTCTAATGTGGAAGAGGTGGCGGAAAGAATGTGAGACCCAAAGGAAGGGTAGGACTCCTTACAACGTGTTCCCTCCAGATATAAAATGGCCTGGATATCCATGACCTCATAGTGCCTGACACTATCTACACAAGACCATCATATGAGGAGGAAAAGATCATGACATCAAAATAAAAGAGAGACTGATTGAGATGGGGAGGGTATATGATGGAGAATGGAATTTCAAAGGGGAAAGTGGTGGGGGGAGGAGAGGGAGATTATTACCATGGGATACTTTTTATAATCATGGAAAATGTTAATAAAAATTGAGGGAAAAAAGTGAGAGTAGCATTAATATATGGGTGTGAACATTAAGAGAAATGTTTGCCAGGCAGTTTGATGGGCATAATATATACATTTACAAAGACAACAGCAGGCATTAGACCCCTAGGGCTCATGACTTCCTCTGTCATAGGTTTTCAATATCAGACATGTATTCCCTCCCATGGAGCAGGCCTCCAGTCCAATTAGAGAGCAGTTGGTTTCTCCCATAACAGACATGCCACTATTGCACCCATTGGCTCATTTGGCCTGGCTGGCCAAACTTAAGGTTTGCAGTGTCCACTGTTGTTTATTTATACTGATGACTTCTGTCCGATAGAGCTGCATGCAACATAGCTCTTTCCAGCTTTCTGTCAGCTGGTCTACACAGAGGAGGTTTTCAGCTTAGCTCCAGCAGGATTTCTCAGTGACCTTGCAGCCCAAGTATATGGAGTCTTCAGCAATAGGGTCTTACCATCTATTCCTGGTGGGAAACCACGAGCCTCGGCAATGGCCTGTAATGTTGTGGGGGCACCAGGAACCACCCTGGCCAACAATTCACTGAAAGGTATCCCATCGCTGGCATTGAAAATTTTCTAGTAACAATCTTTGGCTTCTGGGTGTGCCATTGTCTAAGAAAGTAGGTTTCCATATGACTTATTCATACCCTTTTAGGTTTTGACTAACCCTCCTCCCACTCTTTCTTTACTCAATTGCTAGTGTTGCTAAATATTATAAAAACCTTTAGGATAGTCTGTAAGGTCTTGATTTCTGTCTTCCCACTCTTCCTTCATGGAGGCAAGAACTAAAAAGACCCAGGCATGGTGGCACATGCCTTTAATCCCAGCCTTGAGGATTGCCATGAGTTCAAAAGCACCCTGAGACTACGTCATGAATTCCAGGTCAGCTTGGGCTAGAGCAAGACCCTACCTCAAAATACAAAAACAAAACAAAACAAAAAAAGAACTAAAAGGAATTAAAGGAAACTTGGATAATTAGGCAGCAGCCTTTTTTTTTCTTTTGAGGTTGCTCTAGTCCCAGCCGACCTGGAATTCACTATGTAGTCTCAGGGTGACCTTGCACTCACAGTGATCCTCCTACCACAGCCTCCCACTCCCTCGGCTGGGATTAAAGACATTCCCACCATGCCTGGCTGGCAGTGCTCGTCTTTAAAGCTTTCATTTTCTATTCAGTTTAGGTGGTTAGTCTGTTAGTTACCCATTGTTTACAGATGGGAGATTGATGTTGAGTCAACCACTGATGACTGACGGGAGTAACAGACAGCTGTGGGCCTCTCTGCTTCAATAATGAAGGCTCGTGTTTAAAACATTCCCCTTTCTTCTCTCTGTTACTCCTACCCACATACTTCTCAAGGCTCTTTCCTTTAATTTAAAACTATTAATAATTAGGTTGGTCATGGTGATGCACACCTGTAATTCCAGCACTTGGGATGTGGAAGCAGGAGGATCAGAGTTCAAGATCATCTTCAGGTACATAATTTGAGGCCAATTTGGGCTACATGAAACCCCTGACTCAGGGCTGGAAGGATGGCTTAGTGGTTAAGGAGCTTGCCCGCCAGGCGTGGTGGCGCATGCCTTTAATCCCAGCACTTGGGAGGCAGAGAAAGGTAGGAGGATCGCCTTGAGTTCGAGGCCACCCTGAGACACCATAGTGAATTCCAGGTCAGCCTGGGCTAGAGTGAGACCCTACCTCGAAAAAGCAAAAAAAAAAAAATAGCCAGATGCATGAGGGGGTATACACATCTGGAATTCATTTGCAGTGGCTGGAAGCCCTGGCATGCCCATTGTCTCTCTCTTTCTGATTCAAATAAATAAAAATAAATAAAATAAAAAACCCTGACTCAAAACAGGAAAAAAAAAAAAAAAGTCAGGTGTGGTGGTGCACGCCTTTATTCCCAGCACTGGGGAGGCAGAGGTAGGAGGACTGCCATGAGTTTGAGGCACCCTAAGACTACATAGTGAATTCCAGGTTAGCCTGGGCTAGAGTGAGACTCTACCTTGAAAAACAAAACAAAAAGTTTTAAAGGAAGGAAGGAGGAAGAGGGGAAGGAGGAAAAGGAAAGACAGAAGAAAACTTAACAAATATGTACATCAGGTGGCAAAATGCCAAACACTGAGGCTAAGAATCTTGTTAGAAGAAGGGTATGGTGGCACAGGCCTGTGTTCTCAGCACTGGGAAGGTGGAGGCTAGAGGACCATGTGTTCCAGACTATTTGGGACGATATAGAAAGATCCTGTCTCAAGAAACAAAATTAAAAACTCATGTGAGGGCTGGAGGGATTGCTTAATGGTTAAGGCATTTGTCTACAAAGCCAAAGGACCCAGATTCAATTCCCCAGGACCCACATAAACCAGATGCACAAGGTGGTGTGAATATGCACATGTACATATACCAGACACACATTATATATATGAAACAAAAAAAACCAGTTGCCCATATATTGATCATTGTGGAAGCTCTGTAATGGGCACATAGGAATTTGTAATTTTTTCTATTTTTGCATATGTTTGAGAGTTCTTAATCCATGGGGGTGCATGGAGAGGTAGGAGGATCACCATGAGTTCAAGGCGACCCTTAGACTGCATAGTGAATTCCAGTTCAGCCTGGGCTAGAGTAAGATCCTACCTGGGGAAAAAAAACAAACAAACAAACTTTATTTATTTATTTATTTTTTGGTTTTTTGAGGTAGGGTCTCATCTGGTCCAGGCTGACCTGGAATTAACTCTGTCATCTCAGGGAGGCCTTGAACTCATGGCAATCCTCCTACCTCTGCCTCCCGAGTGCTGGGATTAAAGGCAAGTGCCACCACGCCCGGCTGCTAAAAAAAAAAACTTTATTTTTAATATAAGATGGAGGGAATCAGTGTTTCATTTATCTTCTGTCTATAGTCAATAAAGAATAAGCCCATCGATCTTATTAGATCACTGCATTCTGATCTGGTGACGACAACTACCATTGCATGGTTAGCCTGAGCATGTTTACTTCCATCTCTTCTTTGCATTTGAGATGAGGTCTCTCATTGAACCCAGAGCTCACTGATTCTGAGTCTAGCTAGCCGTCTTGTTCTAGGGATCCTGCTATCTCTGACCCCCAAGTGCTGGCATTACAGGCCACGATGCCCATCATTTTTTTTAATTTTTATTAGCATTTTCCATGATTATAAAAAAAATCCCATGGTAATTCCCTCCCTCCCCCACCACACTTTCCCCTTTGAAATTCCATTCTCCATCATATTACCTCCCCATCACAATCATTGTACTCACATATATACAATATCAATCTATTAAGTACCCTCCTCCCTTCCTTTCTCTTCCCTTTATGTCTCCTTTTTAACTTACTGGCCTCTGCTACTAAGTATTTTCATTCTCATGCAGAAGCCCAATCATCTGTAGCTAGTATCCACATATGAGAGAGAACATGTGGCGCTTGGCTTTCTGGGCCTGGGTTACCTCACTTATTGTAATCCTTTCCAGGTCCATCCATTTTTTCTGCAAATTTCATAACTTCATTTTTCTTTACCACTGAGTAGAACTCCGTTGTATAAATGTGCCACATCTTCATTATCCACTCATCAGTTGAGGGACATCTAGGTTGGTTCCATTTCCCAGCTATTATAAATTGAGCAGCAATAAACATGGTTGAGCATGTACTTCTAAGGAAATGAGATGAGTCCTTTGGATATATGCCTAGGAGTGCTATAGCTGGGTCATATGGTAGATCAATCTTTAGCTGATTTAGGAATCTCCACACTGATGTCCACAATGGCTGGACCAGATTGCATTCCCACCAGCAGTGTAGAAGGGTTCCTCTTTTTCCACATCCCCGTCAACATTTATGATCATTTGTTTTCATGATGGTGGCCAATCTGACAGGAGTGAGATGATATGTCAATGTAGTTTTAATCTGCATTTCCCTGATGGCTAGTGACATAGAACATTTTTTTAGATGCTTATATGCCATTCATATTTCTTCGTTTGAGAATGTTCTATTTAGCTCCATAGCCCATTTTTTGATTGGCTTGTTTGGTTCCTTATTATTTAACTTTTTGAGTTCTTTGTATATCCTAGATATTAATCCTCTATCAGATATATAGCTGGAGAAGATTTTTTCCCATTCTGTAGGTTGCCTCTTTGCTTTTTTCACTGTGTCCTTTGCAGAGCAAAATCTTTGTAATTTCATGAGGTGGCAGTGATTAATCTGTGGTTTTATTGCTGAGCAATTGGGGTTGTATTCAGAAAGTCTTTGCCAAGACCAATATGTTGAAGGGTTTCCCCTACTTTTTCCTCTAGCAGTTTCAGAGTTTCAGGTCTGATGTTAAGGTCTTTAATCCATTTGGACTTAATTCTTGTGCATGGAGAGAGAGAAGAATCTATTTTCATCCTTCTGCAGATACATATCCAGTTTTCCCAACACCATTTGCTGAAGAGGCTGTCTTTTCTCCAATGAGTATTTTGGGCATTTTTATCGAATATCAGGTGGCGATAGCTACTTGAGTGTCCATCATTTTTATGGGTGCTAAAGATCCTAAACGGGTGCTCATGATTGTGCAGCAAGCACGTTATCCACTGAGCCCTCTCCTGAGTCCTAGATCTGGTTCTATCTACAATCTTCCTGAAGCAGGACTCTGGTCTGGCTTTTTAAGTAGTTGTAGTCACTTTTAACTAAAATAGAGATTAGTTGGCATCTTGGATCCTAATAGCCTTATGCAACATGCCCCATGCAAATTTCCTACTTTGAGAGCAATCATACATAAGCAAAGTGTGAGGTATGCAAATTAACTTGCTTTGCTGAAACTGAAACTTGATGTCATGTAATTTTCAAATCATAAAATTTTTTTTGGTTTAACATTGGAAAACTACAAAACAAAAAATTCATCATTCATAGGCAATATAAAGATCTAGAAGCAGCCCCAGGGGTGACAGGAAACTGACCCTTGTTTTATGTTTGTTCTGTTTCTATAGATTAGGGATACACAAAACCTGCTGGCCCAAGAAGGAGTTCTATAAACTCAAGTTCACTCCAAGTTTCAGGTTGGATCCTTGGAAATGTCCTGAGCTGATGAGGTTAGTCGGAGCTACCCTAGAGAGGGATTTGCAGGAGAACCATTAAACACAAGCACACTTATTTATTTTCTCCTACTTAATATCACCAGTGACTTGCCCTTACCTATTCATGCATACTGGGAATGGGGAACTGGTTCTAACCTGCTAAGTGCTTGGGCTCTGGACTTCTTCCTCCACAAGATGTCACCAGGCATCTTCTTGAGACTATATCTAAATGGGCCCTTTTTAGGGCTTGTCTAACCTCTTGGCAATGTTTGACAAGTGTTTGTTTTGAAGCAGGGTCTTGCTATGCAGCCCAGGCCTCAAACTCATGGCAACCCTGCAGGGATGGAAGATATGAGCCACCACACCTAGCTGGCCATTTTCTTTTGCCTGGTGTTGCATTCAGGTTCGCATTACTGGCAGAAAACACCTGACCAGGAGCACCTTGTGGGAAACAAGGTTTATTTTGGCTTATAGACTCGAGGGGAAGCTCCATGATGGCAGGGGAAAATGATGGCTAGCAGAGGGTGGACATCACCTCCTGGCCAACATCAGCTGGACAACAGCAACAGGAAAGTGTGCCAAACACTGGCAAGGGGGAGCTGGCTGTAACACTCATAAGTCCCCCCACCACAATACATCACCTCCAGGAGATATTAATTCCCAAATTTCCATCAGCTGGGAACCTACCATTCAGAACACTTAAATTTATGGGGGACACCTGAATCAAACCACCACATCTGGGATCAATTTTCTTTTTCTTTTCTCCTTCCTTCCTTCTGTCCATTTTTTCCTCCTTTCCCTCCTTCCTTTCTCCCCCTCTTTCTTTCTTCCTTTTCACCAATTTGTCTCATTCCCTTTCAGCATTTCCTATTCCTCTGTTCCACCTGCATGTCAGTGTTTTATTTATTTGTTATTACTACAAAAGACAGGTGTGTAGTATGTGTGGCATTGGG
Organism: Jaculus jaculus; assembly: GCF_020740685.1. Lineage (NCBI taxonomy): Eukaryota > Metazoa > Chordata > Mammalia > Rodentia > Dipodidae > Jaculus > Jaculus jaculus. Next base: position 113,001,883 of record NC_059107.1, read on the forward strand.
GGATGTGTGTGCGCAGTGTACGTGTCTAGAGTGCACATATGAAGCCAGAAGAGGATACTCCTTTGGTCATTCTTTCACTTTTTTGGTGGTGACAGAGTCGCTTGCCGAACATTGAGCTTGCTGGGCTTGGTTAGCCTGGCTGACCAGCTTCCTGCCTCCATCTCACTCAGTGCTGGGGTTGAGACGAATGAGCCACGTCCAGCTTTCTGTGTGGGAACCAGGTTTCCACAAGCACTCTCACCCACACAGCCATCTCCCTGGTGCTTCATTATTTAATTATTCACTTTGGTTGAGTCAGGGTCTCATGTAACCCAGGCTGACCTTAAACTTGCTGTGTAGCCAAGGATGACCATGATCCTCTTCCCTCACTCTCCCAAGTGCTAGAATTACAGTCATGTACTACCACACAGCTTGTATTATTTTATACTCTGAGAGTCTATATTGTACCAGATTTTTGAAATTTATTTAGTTATTGTTTGTTTGGTTGGTTGGTTTTGAGGCAGGGTCTCACTCTAGCCTAGGCTGACCTGGAACTCACTCTGTAGCCCCAAGCTGGCCTTGAACTTGGCCCTCCTGAGTTCTGAGATTAAAGACTTGTACCACTATACCCAGCTAAATAGTATTTTATGTTAATTTTCCCAAACCTAGATTTCCAGGCCAGATTCCCATGCTGAGCTCTGGACTAATACTCAGCTCCGAGATGACATGTGGATGCCGGCAGCCACTTCAGGTGCAACAGTCCTGAAACCTAAGTTTTTATCATCAATTTCACCCCTCTCCCAGTAGATGGCACCAACTGCCCATGTTGTCAGTGGTAGGTTCTGCCTCCCCCCCCCCCCCCAAAGGTCTTCCTCTGGTGAGCATTGCAAATCTCACAGAGTCCTATTCTTAGCTATTGTAAGTAGAACTGCAATTAAAAATAAAATAAAATAGATAAAATAGAGCTACAAGTATCTCTGTAGTAGATTGTAGGGTCCTTAGAGTATATGCCTAGGAGTGGCATAGTGAAGTCATATGGGAAATCTATTTTTAACTTTAAAATTTGTTTTGTTTTGTTTTGCTTTGCTTTAAGAAAGGGTCTCATTCTAGCCCAGGCTGATATGGAATTCCCTATGTAGTCTCAGGTGGCCTTGAACTCACGGTGGCCCTCCTACCTCTGTCTCCCAAGTGTTGCGATTAAAGGCATGAGCCACCATGCCTGGTTTTTAAATTTTTGTTTGTTTGATTGTTTTTTGTTTTTTGAGGTAGGGTCTCCCTCTAGCCCAGGCTGACCTGGAATTCACTATATAGTCTCAGGCTGGCCTCGAACTCATGGCAATCTTGTTACCTCAACTTCCCAAGTGCTGGGATTAAAGGCATGCACCACCATGCCTGGCAATTTTATTTTTATTTGTTACGACTTGGGGGACAGACACAGAGAGAGAGAGAGAGAGATAACAACAGGGTCTGTAGTCACTGCAATGGAACTGAACTGCAGACACAAGTGCCACCATGTGCATCTGGCTTAGGTAGGTACTGGGGAGTTGAGCCTGGGTCCTTAGGCTTCACAGGCAAGCTCCTTAACTGCTAGCTATCTGTCCAGCCCTATTTCTAACTTTTTGAGAAACCTCCATATTGATTTCCATATGGATATACTAGTTTGCACACCCACAAACAGTGGATGGGAATGCCTCTTTCCTTGGCAACACTTATTGTTTGTTTTCTTGATGATAGCCATTCTAATGGGGGTAAAATGGGATTGAAAAGTGGTTTCAACTTGCATTTTCCCTTGCTAGGCATGTTGAACATTTTCTCAAATACTTGTCCATTTGTGTTTCTTTTGTGAACTGTCTGCTCAGTTAATTAGCCCATTTGGTGCAAAATCACATGTTGTCTCTGCTATGATGATCTTAGCTTGTAATATCTGTAAGTTTGTAAGTGTAGAGGGGTACAAATGTGCATAGAGCCTATAAACAGAACTGTAACCAAAAGTGAATATAAAGAGATGGACTGGAAGAGGGTGAAGAAGGGCAAAAGGATACTTGTGACATGTAAACAGGAGGAAGGAAAATATGGAGGGTTGGAAGGGAAGGTAGGAGAGAGGGGATGAGGGATAAAAGGGGAAACTAACAAAAAAAAATTGTATTTGAAAACCCTACCTCTAGACTTTTGTAATTGATTTCTACATCATATTCCACCTATTGAATTATCTGTCTTGAGTTGTGTGTTCCTGGATGAACTCGATGAGTGCAGCTTTGTTTGTTAAAAAGCACAAGAAAACTGGCATTTCTTTTAAGAGCTGCCTGTGTTTCTTTGTATGACTGTTCTACCACTTATTTAGCCTTTTGGCTATTGATGATCATATACGTTGATTCTTTTCTGTTTTGGCTTTTTTGTGTTACTATAATCAGTGCTATAATGACCATCTTTGCAAATGTATTTCCACAGAAGAAATTTCCAGAGGTAAAATTACTACACTAAAGATGACGAATACCTTTAAATTTTAATAATATTGATATGTTTGTTCCCCAATGTTTTACCACTTAATACTTTCAAAAACTGTGTGTTTAAATGTATGCTTTTCTTCACCCTACTAACTTCACCATATAGTTGAAAAGAATTTCATTGCTTGCTTCACATTTCTTTAAATTCTGAATGAGATTGAGTGTCTTTCCATATATTTACTGGCTATTTTCAATTCTTCCTCTGTGAATGTCATGTTATTGGCTTATTTTTTTCACTTACTGTTGTATGGCATGAACTTTAATTCTACCATAATTAAAAGTGTCAATAAGAACTATCTATTATTTCATTCTGTGTATGATTGTATTATTATTATTGTTAGACATTTAATTGTTTCCAATTCTTCTTGACACATTTATTTTTTTTTTAATTTTATTTATTTATTTATTTATTTGAGAGTGGCAGACACACAGAGAAAGACAGATAGAGGGAGAGAGAGAATGGGCGCGCCAGGGCTTCCAGCCTCTGCAAACGAACTCCAGATGCGTGCGACCCCTTGTGCATCTGGCTAACGTGGGACCTAGGGAACCGAGCCTCGAACTGGGGTCCTTAGGCTTCACAGGCAAGTGCTTAACCGCTAAGCCATCTCTCCAGCCCTATTTATCTATTTTTTAACTTAATTTATTTATTTGAAAGAGAGCAAGAAAGTGGTGGGCGCATGCACCACCTTGTGCATCTGGCTCCTCATGGGTCCTGGGGAATAGAACATGGGTTCTTTGGCTTTGCCAGCAAGTGCTTTAACCACTAAGCCATCTCCCCAGCCCCACATTTTCTCTTAGATTGAAAATAGTTCAGAATGTGATATTTACAACCAGATTTATGAATAGCTAGGATTTTCCTGAAGAGCAAGGGCTTTGCCATCAGGCAGACCTACCAACAGGGTAAAGAGCTTCTCTAAGTCTCTGTTTACTTCTCTAAGGACTAAAAGAGAAAACATATATAAAATGCTTGGCACAATTCCTGATGCATTGTATGTGCTAAGTCTGTATTAGCTAATATAAGAAATGTGGCTATATCTTTTAAACAATATTATAAAATAGAACTTTGTTCTAGAATTCTCTTTTCCGGAATACCATGTATTTTAACCGGGAACTGTTTGACATAGCCCTATTTTCTGGATAGTCATTATGCAATCCTACACTGGCTATTTTATAACTAGACTTATAAAGGACCCAGAAAATTCTGTCACTATTGGGGTTCAGCAGGAATTTCATGTTGCAGATGGAGCCTTCTGATGCCAGTGGGCTAGAACAACTTCTGTCCCTGAAGATAAAGCTTTTTCTTAATGGTTCTCTAGGGTCATTACAATCAACTCCTATCCCTTCTATCCCTAAAGACAAAAACTCTTTGCCTTATAGCCGGGTGTGGTGGTGCACACCTTTAATCCCAGCACTCAGGAGGCAGAGATAGAAGGATCACCATGAGTTCAAGGACACCCTGAGAATACCGAGTGAATTCCAGGTCAGCCTGGGCTAGACTGAGAGAGACCCTACCTCAAAAAGACAGAAAGAGCCGGACATGGTGGCACATGCCTTTAATCCCAGCACTCGGGAGGCAGAGGTAGGAGGATTTCCATGAGTTCAAGGCCACCCTGAGACTCCATAGTGAATTCCAGGTAAGCCTGAGCTAGAGTGAGACCCTATCTCGAAAAACCAAAAAAAAAAAAAAAAAAAAAAAAGACAGAAAGAGAGAGAGAGAGAAGAAAGAAAGAAAGAAATAGACATACATTTAAGGGTGTGGTGGTATATGCCTTTAATCCCAGCACTTGGGAGGCAGAGGTAGGAAGATGACTGAGTTTGAGACCAGTCTGAGACTACATAGTGATTTCTAGGTCAGCCTGGGCTAGAGCGAGACCTTACCTCAAAAAGAAAGGGAGGGAGAGAGGGAGGGAGGGATAGAGGAAGGAAGGAAAAGGAAAGGAAAGGAAAGGAAAGGAAAAGAAAAGAAAAGAGAAGAGAAGAGAAGAAAAGAAAAGAAAAGAAAAGAAAAGAAAAGAAAAGAAAAGAAAAGAAAAAAATCTTCTTTGCCTTAATGATGGTTCTCATGGGTTATTATGAGTTGTAGGCTGCTATGATAATTACTGATGTGATGCACCACGTCAGAAGAGGACTGTTGTGCTGAAGTGCAAGATGCCCTTGAGCCCAGGGGTTCACCGCCAGCCAGGGCATCATATAGGGCGCTATTCTTTCTCGTTCGGTTCTCTAGCAGGAGCAGATTCCTATGTCCATTGCACAGCGATTGTAAAGCTACCCACCAGCCCTTGTCACTGTGCTGTCTCTCATTCCACAACTAAGTTTTTAGCAGCTTTTATGTGCCAAAGAGGCATTTTCCAGCCTTAAAACTTCTGTCAACAAAAGTGGTGAAACTGCTTGCAGGACACTGAGAAGTCAAGCTGGAATGGAGCTAGATGCCTGCTCCCTGCAGGTTACCCATCACAGTTTTGGAAGGTGCTATGCAGGGTGCTGCTGGAGAGAAGCCATCAACAGTCTTACCCAGCATTGGACCTCTGAGCTGCACAGCTGACCAGCCGGACAGGATGTGTCCACTGGCACAATAGTTGCATGATTGTTGGGAGGGCAACCAACTGTTCTCTGATTGGATTTGAGACCCACTACATGACAGGTATTTCATGCTGGGGACCGAAAGCCTAGTCAAAAACCTATGTGTGGGCTGGGGAGATTGCTCAGTGGTTATAGCCACTTGCTTGCAAAGCCTAATTGTCCAGGGTTTGATTCCTTGCTTCCCATGTAAAGCCAGATGCACAAAGTGGCACACGCATCTGGAGTTTGTTTTGTGGCAAAAGGCCCTGGCATGCGCATTCCCTCTCTCATTCCTTGCAAATGAAAAATATTTTTAAGTGGGGGCATGGTGGTGCATGCCTTTAATCCCAGCACTCGGGAGGCAGAGGTAGGAGGATTGCTGTGAGTTCAAGGCCACCCTGAGAATACCGAGTGAATTCCAGGTTAGCCTGGGCTAGAGTGAGACCCTACCTCAAAAAAACCAATATGTATATATATAAATCCTTGGGCTGGGGAGATGTCTTAGCGATTAAGGCACTTGTCTACTAAGCCTAAGGACCCAGGTTTGACTCCCCAGGACCCACGTAAGCCAGATGCACAAGGGGGGCATGCATCTGGAATTTGTTTTGCAGTGGCTGGAGGCCCTGATGTGCCCATTCTGTCTCTCTCTACCTGCCAATTTCTGTATATATATCTCTCTCTCCCAAATAAATAAATAAAATAAAAATATTTTTAAAAATCTTTAGTGAGAAATGGGCTGGAGAGATGGCTTAGTGGTTAGGGCTTGTGCCTGTGAAGCCTAAGGAGCCATGTTTGACTCTCTAGACCCACGTAAACCAGATGCACAGGGTGATGCAAGCGTGCAAGGTCACACATGCACACAAGATGGCATGCGTGTCTACAGTTTGACTGCAATAGTGCACAAGATGGTACACGCGTCTGGAGTTTGATTAGAGTGGCTGGAGGCCCTAGCGTGCCAATTCTCTCTCTCTCTCTCTCTCATAAATTTCTTTTTAAAAAAAATCCTCAGTGAGGCTGAGATAGGAGGATAGCCATGAGTTCAAGGTCATCCTGGACTAGAATGAGTTCCAGGTCAGCATAGACTAGAGAGAGACCCTATCTCAAAAGAAAAATAAAACTTATGGACTGGAGAGATGGCTTAGTGGTTAAGGCACATGCCTGCAAAGCCTAAGGATCCAGGTTCGATTCTCCAGGTTCCACATAAGCCAGATGTACATGGTGTTTAGAGTTCATTTGCAGTGGCTAAAGGCCCTGACATACCCATTCTCTCTCTCTCCCCCTCTCTGTTTCTAATAAATAAGTAAATAAATAAATCTTTAAACAAAATAAATAAAACTTATGTTCCCTGGTGGGAGAAGCTACTACTGTTGTTTGGCTAGATAAATATTTTGTGCCCACCAAGTTGTTCTCTAAACATTTACATCTATACCCATAAATTAGTGCTGCTATCACCTTCACCTGTGGTTAGAGACACTTCTTTTGCAGATGGCACTGGCTACCAAGGAGACACAAAACTGGTAAAAGTGCTGAGAAGAAATGATTCTGGGATTTCTGCCAGGCACTAGATGAGACATCTACATCACCCCCTGCAAAGCTCAAGAACCACTGAGCAGGAGGGGCAGAAAGAATGTAAGAGCCAGAAGGTGAGGGGAATGCTGTGTGGACTGCTGTCTGCCAAACATAACATGGCCATTGAATTCTGACCTCATAGTGACTGTTGGTACCAGTGCAAGACCTACGCAATACTGGGCCATCGACATTCTGGGATGGATGGTGGAGGTCAGAAAAAAAATAGCCACCAGTAGGAGAGGGACCAGTTGGAAAGAAAGGCTTAGTGGGGTGTGGGGTTGGGGAGGGACACAAGAGAATGATCAAAATTCATTATCTGCTGGGCATGGTGGCGCACGCCTTTAATCCCAGCACTTGGGAGGCAGAAGTAAGAGTACTGTGTGAGTCTGAGGCTATCCTAAGACTACAGAGTGAATTCCAGGTCAGCCTGAGTTCGAGTGAAACCCTATCTCAGAAATCAAAAAAAAAAAAAAAATCATTACATATATTATGAAAATTATTAATAAAAAGTTTTAAAAGAAAGAAACTCTTTCGTTAACCTTATTGTTTTCATCAGCCTTCCAGCACTATACCTGGCATTGCTGAAGTTTATGACTATTCAGGTACAGCCTTTCACATGTTAACACATGCTATGAAAATGCTTTTCTTTAAAAAAAAAAAAAAGTGGTAAGAGCTATGGTTAAAATTAGAAATGCCATAATATTTAGAAACAACTTGGGTTTGGTGGGGAAACCCAGTTTCATACTATGTGAACTTGGAGAGGTTACTTTTTTTTTTTTGAGCTTCAGTTTTCTCTTGCATACAGCTGAGATTATAACGCTCATATAAGAGGACTGACACAGATTCTGACCTATCTGAAACAGTATGGGCATTGCCATAGGGATTAAAACTGTACGCTCAGTGGGGCATGGTGCTGTACAATTTTCATCCCAGCACTAGGGAGGCAGAGGTAGGAGACCTCTGTGTTTGAGGCCAGCCTGAGACTACAGAGTGAAATTCCAAGTCAGCCTGGGCTAGAGCAAGACCCTACCTCAGGGGAGTAAAAAAAACAAAAACCTGTGGGCTCATGGTATTCATGACCTCACAGTGTCTGACCTGCATAATAAGAGGATAATAAATGATGGCACCAAAATAAAAGAGAAACTAGTTGAAAAGAAGAAGGGATTCAGTGAAAGGGGCATTTGGAAGGGGGGGAAAGGGAGGGTGGTGGACAGGGATTATGAGCTAGGTATATTGTCTATATGTTTGGAAGTTGCCCATTTAAAAAATGATAGCAAAACAAACAAAGAAGTGTGGGCTCTAAAATGGGACTGCTTAGTCTGAATCATGCCTCTGTAACTGGTTTGTGACCAGAGGCAAGTTGTTTAACCTCTCTGTATCTCTCTTTGCTTCTGTGTAAAATGAACATAATTGTAGCTACCTCAGTGTTATCCAGAAGATCAAAAGATGCCTGGCATGGTGGCACACGCCTTTAATCCCAGCACTCAGGAGGCTGAAGTAGGAGGATCGCTGTGAATTTGAGGCCACCCTGAGACTACATAGTAAATTCCAGGTCAGCCTAGCTAGAGTGAGACCCTACCTTGAAAAAAAAAAAAAAAAAAAGAAAGAAAGAAAAAGAAGAGAAGATCAAAAGAGATAATGTATGTAAAGAACTTAGTATAGGGCTAGAGAGGTTGCTTAGTGGTTAAAGCAGTTGCCTACGAAGTCTAAGGAGCCATGTTCGACTTTCCAGGTCCCATGTAAGCCAGACACATAAGCTGACATAAGTGTGCAAGGTACATAAGGGAGTGTACATGTCGAGTTCGATTTCAGTGGCTGAGGCCCTGGTGTACCAATTCGCTCTCTGTCTTCTCTCCCTTTCACATAAAAAAAGGCCAGTCTATTGGGCTTGCCTTGAAAAAAAAAAAAAAACCATATGAAAAAACTTAGTGTAGTACTTAGAACCTAGGAAATATGTAGTTAATATGTTATTTTTAAAATAGCTTTTTGTTGTTTTTGTTTTTTGAGGCAGGCTGACCTGGAGTTTCATATGTAGCCTAGGCTGGCATCAAACTTCTGGTGAAAGCCACCACACCTGGCTCAAATAATCTCATTAAAGTGTAATTTATATACTGTCATGGGTTATACAGTGTCCCCTCCAAAACTCATATGCTGAATTCCTCACTCCCAGTACTTCAGAATATGACTGTATTTGGAGACTGAGTCTTTTTAAAATATTTAATTAATTTATTTATTTGGGGGTTGGGCATCATGTATATCTGGCATTCTTGGGTACTGGAGAATCAAACTCCAGGCTTTTCAGGCAAATGCCCTAACCACTCAGGCATCTCCCCAGCCTGAGTCTTTAAATGTGTAATTAAACTAAGGTAGGTTCTAAACTCAATATGAATGGTGTCCTTATAAAAAGAAAAAAAATAGCTGGACATAGTAGCACATGCCTTTAATTCCAGCACTTGGAAGGCAGAAGTAGGAGACTACATAGTGAATTCCAGGTCAGCCTGGACTAGAGTGATACCCTACCTCGAAAAACAAAACAAACAAACAAAAAAATTGTCTAGCTAACACCTGAATTCTCAGCACTTTGGAGATCAGACAGGAGGATTACTGAACATTCCAAGCCAGTCTGGGATACAGAATGAGTCCCTGTCTCAAAAGCCAAAAATAAATAAAAATATTGACTGGGGATATGGCTCAGCAGTTAAAGGTGCTTGCTTGCAAAGCCTGTTGGGCTGGTTTAATTTCCCAGCCAGCACCCATATGAAGCCAGATCCAAGTGGTTCATGCATCTGTGATCCCAAGGCCTACAACAACGGGAGGTGCAGCCAGGAGAATCCAGTGCTCTAGGGCCAGCTGGGGTAATCTTGGTTCGCTTTCTGGCAGTGCATTTGCAGTGGCAAGAAGCCCTGTGCCAAAGAAGGTAGAGCACACACAGAGCTATCCTGTGATCTCTACACACATGCCATTGCATGCATGCTCACAGGCACCCCCTCCCAAGCACACACAGTTGGTTTTGTTTTTGTGGGTTTTTTTTTGTTTTTGTTTGCAAATTAGGGACTCACAGCGATCCTTCTGCTTTTCTGCCTTCTAAGTGCTGGGATTAAAGGCATGCACCACTGCGGCCAGCTACAAATAAATTTTTATAAAGTAAAAAGAAATTCAAATGAATGAGTTACAACAGATGGGGAAGATGGCTACCTACGAACCAAAGCGAGTCCTGCAGCAAACCCTCCCTCACAGACCTCCAAGGGAACAGGCCTCACTGGCATTTTGATCTTAGACTTCTTATTTCCTGGACTGGGAAAAACAAACAAACAAACCCATATCTCTGTTATTTAAGTCCCTGGTCTATGATATCTTGTGTCAGCAGCCCTGGCCAACCAGCGCATATACCATAAACATCGCCATTTTAGTGTACGGGTCAGTGGTTTTTTGTTGTTTTTTTTTATAGATTGACAGTTCTATGCAACCCTCACTGCAGTCTAATATTAGGAGATTCCTATTGCTTCTAAAAGAATCCCTGGGCCTGCTGCAGCCACTGCCCATCCAACTTCAGCTCCAGGCAAGCATTACTTTCCTTCCTAGCTCTATACATTTGATTTTCTTTTTAAATATTTTATTTTTATTTATTTATTTGACAGAGAAAGAGGGAGAAAGAGAGAGAGAAACTGGGTGTGCCAGGGCCTCCAACCACTGCAGATGAACTCCAGATGCGTGTGCCCCCTTGTGCATCTCGCTAACATGGATCCTGGGAAGTCGAACCTGGGTCCTTTAGCTTTGCAGGCAAATGACTTAACCACTAATCCATCCCTCCAGCCCTGCTTTTTTTTTTTTTTTTTTTTGACAATTCATATAAATATCTCCAACAACTAGGAAAGTTTATATATTGCGAATTAACCCATTCTATATCCTCATCATCTTCTTAAAACTTCCTATTAGGAGCCCACATTTTCTGTCATTTAATTTTTTTCTATACAATAACATTCCCATTATAGCGTATCTACAAAATATATAAGACAAAAATCACTATATGTGCCACAGAGGAGTTGGAGTAAGAATTTAAATATTTAGTCAAAAACATCATTGTGATCATTATGTCAGAAATAACTTCTTGGCAGTTAAGGCTCTTGCCTGCAAAGCCTAAGGACCCAGGTTTGACTCTCCAGATTCCACATAAGCCAGATGCACAAAGGTAAGACAATTGCAAGGTCGTATATGCCCACTAGGTGGTGGAAGTGTCTGGTCTTTGATTGCAGGGACTGAGGTCCTGGTACAATTCTCTCTCTGTCTCTCTCCCTCTCTTTACAAAATAAATTAAAATTAAAAAAATATTTTTAGGGCTGGAGAGATGGCTTAGCGGTTAAGCGCTTGCCTGTGAAGCCTAAGGACCCCGGTTCGAGGCTCGGTTCCCCAGGTCCCACGTTAGCCAGATGCACAAGGGGGCGCACACGTCTGGAGTTCGTTTGCAGAGGCTGGAAGCCCTGGCGCGCCCATTCTCTCTCTCTCCCTCTATCTGTCTTTCTCTCTGTGTCTGTCGCTCTCAAATAAATTAATTAATTAAAAAAATATATTTTTATTTATTTACTTATTTGAGAGAGAGAGAGACAGAAATAGACAGGCAGGGCTGGAGAGATGGCTTAGCGGTTGAGCGCTTTCCTGTAAAGCCTAAGGACCCCAGTTCAAGGCTCGGTTCCCAGGTCCCACGTTAGCCAGATGCACAAGGGGGCGCACGCGTCTGGAGTTCGTTTGCAGAGGCTGGAAGCCCTGGCGCGCCCATTCTCTCTCTCTCCCTCTATCTGTCATTCTCTCTGTGTCTGTCGCTCTCAAATAAATTTTAAAAAAAAGAAAAGAAAAGAAATAGGCAGGCAGAGTGAGAGAGACAGAGAATGGGCTTGCTAGGGCCTCCAGCCACTGCAAACAAACTCCAGATGCGTGCGCCTCCTTGTGCATCTGGCTTACCTGGGTCCTGGAGAGTCAAACCTGGGTCCTTTGGCTTTGCAAGCAAGCGCCTTAACCACTAAGACATCTCTCCAGCCCAATAAATTAACAAAGAAAGAAAGAAAGAGAGAGAGAGGGAGGGAGGGAGGGGAGGGAGGGAGGGAAGGGAGGGAGGGAGGGAGGGAAGGAGGGAAGGAAGGAAGGAAGGAAGGAAGGAAGGAAGGAAGGAAGGAAGGAAGGAAGGAAGGAAGGAAGGAAGGAAGGAAGGAAGGAAGGAAGGAAGGAAAGAAAGAAAGAACTTCTTGCCAAGGATGGTGGCACATGCCTTTAGTCTCAGGAGGCTGAAGTAGGAGGATCACTGTGAGTTCAATGCAATTCTGAGACTACATAGTGAATCCCATGTCAGTCTGGGCTTCAGAAAAAGAAAAAGAGAGGAAAAAAAAAAAAAAACAAGAAAGAAAGAAAGAACTTCTTAAGCTAGTGTGGTGGTTCATGTCTAACATCTCAACACTTGAGGGGTGGAAGCGAGAGTATCAGGAGCAGCGGGCATGGTGGTGCACACCTTTAATCCCAGCACTCAGGAGGCAGAGGTAGGAGGATCACTGTGAGTTCGAGGCCACCCTGACACTACATAGTGAATTCCAGGTCAGCCTGAACTAGAGTAAGACCCTACCTGAGAAAACCAAAAAAATAAAAAAAAAGTATCAGGAGCTCAAGGCCAGCTTGGGCTGCATGAGACTTTCTAAAAAGAAATAAAATAGAAGGAAGGAAAGATAACAAAGCAGAAGAAGGGGTTAGGTGGAAGGGGAATATGAAGGGGGACAAGAGAAGGTAATGAAAAAGAATTATGCCTTTAATTCCAGTACTTGGGAGGCTGAGGTAGGAAGATCATTGAGTTCAAGGCCAGCCTGGACTACAGAGTGAGTTCCAGTTCAGCCTAAGCTGGCGTGAAACCCTGCCTCAAAACACGATCAAACAAAAGCTTGAACGGGACATAGTTATACACACTGTAATCCCAGCTCTCAGAGACTGGGGCAGAAATTATTTTATCTTATCTTATCTTTTTATTTTAGAGAGAAACTGGGGGAGGGAGAGAGCGAATGGGTGCACCAGGGCCTTTAGCTACTGCAAATGAACTCCAGACACATGTGCCACCTTGTGCATCTGGTTTAAGTAGGACATGGAGAATTGAACCTATGCCCTTAGGCTTCACAGGCAAGCTCCTTAACTGCTAAGCCAACTCTCCAGCCTTAAAATGTCTATTTTAATGCCAATCCAGACTATACAGTAAACTCCTGGCCAGTTTGAGCTGCATAGTGAGACTCTATCTTGAAAAATAAAAAGAAGAGGTGGTTCAGCAATTAAGTGCTCTTCCTATACAAACATGTGGGCCTGAGGGGGGCTCTGACCAGAGTTCAGATCTCCAGATCTCACATAAAACAGCTGGTCATGGCTACATGTACCTGTAACCCCAGTCTTGCAGGGGAGCAGAGAACTGAGAATCATCTGAGCCACATAAGCTTGGGAATCAGTCAAAGGAGACTGTGGCTTAAAACAAGACCAGGCTGAACGCCAAAGTAAGATACCTGACATTTCCCTCAGGCCACTGCAGTTGAGTGTCCATCATGGCTAGTGAGAATATGGGGCACCACAAGAAGCATGCACCATACACACCACCACACACCACTACAACCACACAAGCAAAAACAAAATTAAATTTAAGAGAAGAAAAAAAAGTTTTAAGGAGGTAGAGTGGGCTGGGGAGATAGATGCTCAGCAGTTAAGGGCACTTGCATGAAAAGCCTGATAGCCTGGTTTGATTCTCCAGTACCCATGTAAAGCCGGGTACACAAAGTGGCAAGTGTGTCTGGAGTTCATTTGCAGTGGCAAGAAGGCCTGGTACACCCATTTCCCCTCTCTTTCTCTCTCCTCTCTCTCCCTCTCTGCTTGAAAATAATAAGTAAATAAACATTTTTTAAAAAATATAAGGGGCTGGGGCTGGAGAGATGGCTTAGTGGTTAAGGAGTTTGCCTGCAAAGCCAAAGGATCCTGGTTTGATTCTCCAGGACCCACATAAGCCAGATGCACAAAGGGGCACATGCATCTGGAGTTCATTTGCAGTGGCCCGAGGCCCTGGCATGTCCATTCTCTCTCTCTCTTTCTCTCTGTTAAATAAATAATAATTATATATATATATACACATGTGGCTGGGGAGACAGCTCCGAGGTTAATGGAACTTGCTTACAAAGTTCAATTCCCCAGTGCCCACATCAGCCAGTTGCACAAAGTGGCTCATGCATCTGGAGATAGTTTGCAGCAGCAAGAGACCCTGGCACACCCATGAACTCTCTCTCACTCCCCTTGCAGTACTCTCAATAAATGTGCTGTATCGAATGGTTGGCCTATACCATCTAGGTTTGTGATGTTTGCTTGAAGAAAGCCTCATATGGACATATGTCTAAGAACATACGCCTGTCATTAAGTGATACACCACTGTATGAGAGTTAGCAGTGGCTCCAGCAACAGCCACCATTTCAAGGCATGTATAAATCCGATGGCATATATAGAGGAGCCATCTCAATTCTTAGTAAGAAGGGTTATAACACTAAAACAGCTGACTGTGTGTGAGGACAGGGGAGTTAGCCTGCATGCAGGAAGATGTTTCAGAAAAGTACCATGGGAGGGCCAGGCCAGGGATCATAGCGGGACAGCAGCCTTGAAGATGCGATGTGCATGGCTGCCTGAAGGTGGCATGTGTTAGTTTGAAGAATCTATGTAGAGATTAACAGGACTTGAAATGCATTTTTGGAAGGTCAGTTCACATCTGCTTTCTATTTGTCATGTTTTGTCAGCACTTCTGTAGGAACAGAGCCATTAACACCAGCCTGGGAAGCCAGACGCAACTGGCTCCTTGTTTCCATCGCAGTAGAAGATACGACCCCAACTTTACCTCGGTTTTTGCCACAGCCACTGACTTACCTGCAAACCGCTCAGAGAGCAGATGGAAAGACCTGTAACCTGGCTAAGCAGTTGTCCTCTCTCCCTCATCAACAACAAACAACACAGAAACTTTTCAATCCTCTGATGTGTTTATTATCTAGCAAGTGAGACAAGGAAAGTCTTCTGATTTTTAATTCTGTTTACAGACTTCTCATGCCAGGGAATGGGAGTCTGCCCAAGACGCATATAGCAATGTCATTAGTTGCAGGGAAAAAAATCACAGAACTCAGTAAAACTTAGTGGCTATCAGAATTGTAAACATTTCCAAAATAGTGCTTATCTGAGTTCAGAGGTATGTTTCACAAGGAGAGCTGGCCATTGATTTGGTGCAAAGGGCACTGCTGGAAGCAAGCTGGATCGCTTCTCTGCTCATCTCCCGGCAGCCCTCCTTCCACTATGACCAGCCTGGCTTTTCCAGGGTTGGATTTAAAATTACAAGGCCTCTATGAGCATAGTTCCCTCATAGCTCAACAACAACCAACATCTACTGCTTAATTTTGGTAATAAGAATGTATCTAGGGGCCTGCAGAGATGGCTCGGCAATTAAAGGCACTGGCTTGAAAAGCCTGATGGCCTGCGTTTGATTTCCCAGTACACATATAAAGCCAGATGCACAAAGTGGTGCATGCATCTAGAGTTTGCAGTGGCTGGGGGCCCTGGGGCACCCGTTCTCTCTCCCTTTCTCTCTCAAATAAACAAATAAATGAACATTTTTTTATGAACATTTTTTTAAAATAGAATGCACTTGACAAAGTACTCTGGAGGTGTCAGCATGAGGATCAGAGGTTCAAGGCCATCTTTGGCTGCATAGTCTACATATCAGGTTTGAGGCCAGCCTGAGCTATATGAGACCTGCCTCAAAAGAAAAAGAGGCCTAGAGAGATTGCTCTGTGGTTTCCAGAAAGTATTTACTATGTAAGCATGAGGGCCAGAGGGAGCCTGAGACTGCTGAGTTCGATTCCCCCGAACCCACATAAATAGCTGGGCATTGCCAGGCGTATGTGTATCTCTAATCTCAGTCCTGTGGGGAGCAGAAACCACAGAATTGCTGGGGCTTGGGAAACCACAAAAAAAAAAAAAAAAAAAAAAAAAAGCAAGCTCCAGAATTAGTGAAGAGACTGTCACAAGAAGTGGGTGAGCAATGAGGGGCACACAGCATTCTCCTCTGGCCTGCATATGCACACCAGATCTTTGCACTCACATGTATATACACACCAGCACATCACACCAACTATGCACACATAAAGAAAATGAAAAAGCAGAGCCAGGCATAGTGGCACATGCCTTTAATCCCAGTACTCAGGAGGCAGAGATAGGAGGATCACTGTGAGTTCTAGGCCACCTTGAGAATACCTAGTGAATTCCAGGTCAGCCTGAGCTACAGTGAGACCCTACCTTAAAAAAAAAACAAAATAGAAAAGAGAAGAGAAGAATATATCTGGCATCTGGAGAGAGATAGCACCCAGTTGGTCAAGGCTAAACCATCAATATTGTAGGTAAATACTTTTTTATTTTTAAGTTTATGTTTTTACGTGTGTGTGTGTGTGTGTGTGTGTGTGTGTGTGTGTGTGCTGAGGGAGGCAAAACATGCTACAATCTCTTGCCAAGAGCATCGAGCTTTACATGGGTACTGGACAATCAAACCCTGGCCAACAGGTCTTGCAAGCAAGCCCCTTTAACCGCAGAGCTGTCTCTTCAACCCCATGTGGGCGAATACCTGTGAAGCGCCTGAGCGGATGAGGATGAGGAGGGATGAGCATCCCACACAGAACTCCTAGGTGGGAGGCCCACGCCCTATGACTGTGACTTGTCTGCTTGTCAAGTCTGACTACCTGTGTTTGCCACCTGTACCTCTGCAGTGTTCTAGACTAACTCGAACATGAAGAAAACTTGTGTTGACCACTGTGCATGCACTGTTTCGAGGACTGTTTATTCGTGTTTCTGTAAAAACAAGAGCACCACTTGTTATTGTGGAAACAGTCCCTTGGAAGGCAGTGACATTTAGTTTGATGTTGACTTTTTTTTTTGCATACCTCCCTAGAAATGCCCAACTTAATATTTTCATAATGGGGGGGGGGAAGCAGCAAAACCTTTTGAAGCCAGATGTCCCTTTAAAAAATAATCTGCTGATGGTGAAATCTTGTTTCACGTAGAGAAAGATTTTTCAGCTGAAAGGGCCACATGAAATAAGTTATTCCAAAGTTTCAGGCTCTTGCCCTTATCTTTGTCAGATAAAGTTGTGTGTTCTAGAGATGAAATCAAAGGCCACTCTGCTGATGGAGGCCAATTCTGAGGATTGTCTCCTATCAGTAAGGCCTTCTTGAAGTAAGTGGAACGTGATAATGGTATTTGTGTTTGGTGGACAAGAGTTCCAAAATCCAAGTCCTGTTAGGACTGCAGATACTGCAGGTATTTTGCAATATGTGTGAGATCCTTTTACTAGTTTTCTGGGCTGTATCAAATCTTGATTGCCAAGTTGCTTTTCTTTTTTTCTTGCAATGATTGGGATTGAACCAAGTGCATGGTAGGCAAGTGTTCTACCACTAATCTACTTCCCAGCCTATAACGCTCTTTCAAAAAAAACCAAAATAAAAAATAAAAGACTTGTAATAGATAACTGTCAGTGACTTATTGCAGAGCTATAGTGAGACTCTGCCTCAAATAAAACAAAAATCAATAAATAATTGTTTGTCTAAAACATTCACCTGTCAATAAAAAGATGCAGGTGTTGACTCAGTCTGGGCATGGTGGCTCACGCCTTTAATCCCAGAATTCCCGAGGCAGAGGTAGGAGGATTGCTGTGAGTTCTAGGCCAGACTGAGACTAATTCCAGGTCAGCCTGGGCAAGACTCTACCTTGAAAAAACAAAACAGAAAACCCTGAGATGACTCAGGTTCTCCCCTCTGTAGTTCCCTCAGAAGACTTCCTCCCTGTGTGCTAGTTATCTCTGGCCTGTCTGCTTCCTACTAAAATAAAACCTACATGAGCTAAGCACATTTAGGGTAATTCTTACCAGTTTTGTAACTGCCAATGAGTTGTCAAATATAGCTGACTTAAGTTTAACTCTAATACAAGCCAGATGTGGTGGCACATGCCTGTACACCCAGAATTTGGGAGGCTGAGGCGGGGGGACTGCTTGAGCTGCCCAGTGAGTTCCAGACTAATCATGGCTACAGAGTGAGACACTGTCTCAAAATAAAATAAGTAAAAATTTTCACTCTAATCATTTCTTGCTCACCTTTGATCATTCTCTCGTTCATATCCAATTCAAAATTCATCTCCTCTGAGGAAGGCCCCACTCTCCTTTCTCAGATGACACACTCCTTTCGTGTTACGTATTTCTACTCTGCTTCTCATACTGTAGTGTCATATGTTTGTGTGTCATTCTCACCAGTTTGAAAAAGAACTCCATCAGTAGACAAATGGCATTATCAGTTCAACATGTGAGACAGGCCTTGAAGGATGTGTTTTAGAAAGATACATCTTTCCAGAATACAAGGATGAGACTTAGATGTAAGTGTGGGGGGGGGCAGATATATCAGAAATTATGAAGAAATACTGTAAAGATCAAAGGTAAGTGAAGAGATACTCAGCCTCAGTCATGGAGAACTCTGAAAACAATTCACTATTGGCAAGGGTAGGTTTGATCAGGGACCAGGGGAGGGAGCCAAGTTATTTTTGCCCATGGTTTTAGAGGTGTCAGTCCATCGTGGCAGAAAGGGCATGGTAAAACAGAGCTCACATCAGGCAGATAGGAAACAGAAAGGGAATACAGACAGGGGTCAATGTGAAAGATAGTCCCAAAGCCTCACCCTCAGTAAATCTACTTACTTCACCTGGGCTCACCTGTCTTTGTTTTCTTTTTGGTTTTTTTGAAGTAGGCTCTCACTGTAGCCCAGGCTGCCCTGGAACTCACTCTGTAGTCCAAGCTGGCCTCAAACTTACAGAAATCCTCTAACTGAGCATCCCAAGTGCTAGGATTGAAGAAGTGAGCCACCATGCCCAGTTTACTCCCTTGCTTTCACTATTTCAATTTATATTGTGAATCGATCTAGATACTGATTCTCTCAGTAAGTAAGAACCCTCATGGTCTAGTTCTCTCTGGAAAAGCCAGCACAGAAACACTCAAAGGTGCTTCTCATAACTCCCCTAGGTGTTTATTAATGTAATCAGGTTGACAATTAAAATTAGCCATCATCACCAGTATATCTCATAACTAGTGAGCCACCAGTGTTCAAGAGAGCACCTGGTACTGAAAACCGGGTGAAACTCAGTTCTTACAAAGACCTTACAGAAGTGAATAAAGAGGGTCAGAGGATCCTCAGCTTGGTGACCACATGGCCCACTCAAAGTAGCACCTGTGCCTACAGTGAAGTGCTTACAGGTGTTTAACAAAGAACTGGAGGAGCCCTCAGCACTGGGAAAGCAGAGGTAGGAGGATTGCTGTGAGGTTGAGGCCAGCCTGAGAGTACAAGTCAGCCTAGGCTTGAGTGAGACCCTATCTCAAAAACAAACAAGCAAAAAATGGTGTGTATATTTTATATAGGTTCTGTACTTAGGCTAAAAATCCTCAAGGCCAGCCTGTTACAGGCTGCATGCTAAGCTTTGATATTGCTAGGGTGTCTCAGAGGAAAATCTGAGATTCAATTTTTTTTTTTTTTTTGAGCTTCTGAGCCATCTTAATCATGCTTGTCTCTCAGCATGAACACAAGGGAACATTAAAAAACTTGGCTTCTTCTCTATGGGGAAACTACTTACATATTATAAATTAGAACACACCCACCTAAGAATTTTTCTGGGAAAGTTATATCCCACAGAGAAGTATTGAGATGCTCACACTGGATGTCTCTATTGGCCCTTGAGAAACTTAGATAATAAGGAATAGTATAGTTTTTTCCAAAATATGTCATAATTCTTAATAATAGTTCATTATTCCATGATAGTGAATACTTCAAATACCCATCTTGAGGTGTGAGGCTCACAACAGATTTAACATCCAACAGGTTTCTTGAAAAAAAAGGTGTCAGCTCACTTAGACTCACATTCCTCAAATCCAGACAGCTAGTGATAGTCAAATCATTGTCATGAATAAATGACTATGAAATCTCTCCAACAATTTAGGAGTAATCCTTCATAGTTTCCTACTGTTGCCAATTATCAAAAAATAATGGAATTTTCTAAGACCAAGATTAATTATAAAAATATCTGTTGG
Organism: Jaculus jaculus; assembly: GCF_020740685.1. NCBI lineage: Eukaryota > Metazoa > Chordata > Mammalia > Rodentia > Dipodidae > Jaculus > Jaculus jaculus. The sequence goes on from NC_059107.1 coordinate 113,021,641, forward strand.
TGTCATGCACTAGTATAAACTATCCAGCACACCCGTGTAACATGTGCTAGTGTAACTACTTACACTACTCTAATCCCAGCACTTGAGAGGCAGTGGTAGAAGGATTTCCATGAGTTCAAGGCCAGCCTGGGACTATAAAGTGTGTCCCAGGCCAGTTTGGACTAGAGGGAGACCCTTCAAAAAAAAAAAAAAAATAGAAAGAAAAAACGGGATGGAGAAATGCCTTAACGGTTAAAGTGCTTGCTGGCAAAGCCAAAGGACCCAGGTTCAATTTGCTAGTATCCAGGTAAAGCTAGATGCACAAGGTGGCACATGTAATGTCTGTTTTCTTTATTGGTAACTTGGAATTCTGCTAATTAACATAGACTCTCACAACTTGTACAAGCAGTAAAAAGCAGCCAATGACACCACCATTTCACACAAAGCAAATACAGAAATATCAGAACGTCCATGGTGGTTTGATTCAGGTGTCCCCCATAAACATCTTCATAGCAGAAGTTCTAAATATAAACTTTGTAATTTATCAGTTTTTTCTAGTTCTAATAACTAATCATACCTAGTTCTGGTCTTTCTTTAAAATCTACTTTTAAGCTATTCCTATAGTCAATTAATAACTAAACATCTCAAAGAAGAAATTGTAACACTTGATTTTCATCAAAAATAAGATTTGATGGGGTTGGAGATATGGATTAGTGGTTGAGGTGCTTGCTTGCGATGCCTAAGGACCAAAGTTTGACTCCCAGTGTGGTGGTTTGATTCACGTGTCTCTCATAAACTTGGGTATTCTGAATGCTAGTCTCCCCAGCTGACAGCAATTGGAAATTGGAGCCTCCTGGAGGCAGTGAGTTGTAGGGGGCGGGCTTATGGATGTTATAGTCAGTGTCCCCTTGCCAGTGTTTGGCACACTCTCCTGTTGCTATTGTCTACCTGAGGTTGGCCAGAGGCTGATGTCCACCCTCTGCTCATGCCATCATTTCCCCCTGCCATCATGGAGCTTCCCCTCAAGCCTGTAAACCAAAATAAACCTCCTTTTTTCCCCCACAGGCTGCTCTTGGGTTGGGTGATTTCTACCAGCAATTCAAACCTGACTGCAACAATGTCTAAATTTTCTATTTAAAACAATCCCTCAGGGTATGCAGCAGAATGCCGAAAAACTCACTGTGGGAAGAACACACATAAATAAAGACGTTTCTTTCACACACGCAAAAAAATCTTTTTATTGGCAACTTTATAAGTATACACAGTATACCAAGATCCAAACTCATCTTTGATCCTGGCATGCTCTACCATCTGGGTTCCAAGTATCTCAGGGAACTTTTTCCCTGATGACATGCAATGGGATACAGCTGACAGACCAAAGTACAATCACACCAGAACCAGTTTGGGTGAACCAATGAGTTTATTGGGGTTACTTACAGGAGCATGGATGACTCAAAGGCAGCTCCATCACCAAAAAGCCTACCCCAGCATAGGCAACACCTGATGGAAGCCTCTCGAGCACACCACACACCCTGCACGCAGCTCTGCTGGCCTACTCTTGCGACTCTCCAATGCAGTTGTTTCCCCCTTTGTATAATCTTAGGGAGGGATCTTGCAACCTTGGTCACAGACTTGACTTCCTCAGGTGTCTCCTGAATTTCTTTCCTCCCCCAATAGGGAATGTTTCAGGTGAGAGATCTTGTCTTAAAAAATAAAGTGGAGAGCTGGAGAGATAGCTTAGTGGTTAAGCACTTTCCTGTGAAGCCTAAGGACTTTGGTTCAAGGTTCTATTTCCCAGGACTCATGTTAGTCAGATGCACAGGGGGCACATGCGTCTGGAATTCTTTTGCAGTGGCTGGAGGCCCTGGTGCGCCATTCTCCCTCTCTCTATATATCTGCCTCTTTCTCTCTCTCTCTGTCACTCTCAAATAAATAAATTAACATAAACAAAAAAAGTAAAAAAATAAAATAAGTAAAGTGGAGAGTTTGAGGATAGCCTGGGCTAAAGAGTGAGTACTAGGTCATCCAGGATTAGAGTGAGATTCCCTCTTCATAATAACCAAAAACAGGGCTAGAGAGATGGCTTAGTGGTTAAGGCACTTGCCTACAAAGCCTAAGAATTCATGTTCAAATCTCCAGGTACCACGTAGCCAGACACACAGTGACACAAGCATATAATGTCATACATGTGCCACAATGGGGGGGAGTGCACACATCTGGAGTTTGTTCTCAGCAAGCTGAAGGTCCTGCCTGTTCTCTCTCTATCAAAAAAAAAAAAAAAAGTAAATAAAATTTTAAAAGGTGGGCATGGTGGGCACACCTTTAACCCCAGCACTTGGGAAGAAGAGGTAAGAGAATTGCCATGAGTTCAAGGCCGCCCTGAGACTACATAGTGAATTTCAGGTCAGCCTGGGCTAGAGTGGAACGCTACCTCAAAAAAAAAACAAAAATAAAAAAACAAAAGGGCAAGAGTGATGAAGAAAGACACCCAATGTCAACCTCTGGTGTCCACACACATGACACATACATAAAAACATTCATGCTCTTCTCATACCACACACACACACACACACACACACACACACACAACAATTAAAAGAAGTCAGGTAGGGATTATAGGTCAGTGTAAAGTGCTTGCCTAGCATGTGTAAGACCCTGGGTTCGATCCCCAGCATGCACACACAAAAAAGTAGAAGTTGATGTCACTTGCTGAAAATGAGAACCAATAGGCTATAGGAAGGTAATGAAGGTCTGGTACAGTCTCTAGGGTTGGATTCAATAAAGGCCAAATGAAACAAATAAAGGCCCAGTTGGAAGCAAATTCATGGGTGTTTTTCATTTAATCAGCATTTAAAAATTTTTGAACAATACTCAAGTTTATTAAACAAAGTTTCAAAGTATTATAAAATGCCTGTTTCATCAGCTTTAAGGTTTACATTGCTGCCAAATTTTGCATGTCACTGAACTTTCAAATCTGTTAAAACCCACTAAATTAATGTCACTCTGGATTCCAAGGTGTCAGTTTCTTCTTGCAAGGTTTCTCTTTGCTTCTCCTAATATTTGGGTTGTTGTTTTTTTTTTAAATGGCTAGCGAAAACATCACTAATCTGATACAGTTTCATGAAACAGTCATCCCGTGCCATCCTTATCTGCCCGCATGCATCTTCTACGTTCTGGACTTGTCCCTAGATGGGAATTTCCTTAAACTCAATCTGAGCTCCTCCCTAGAAGAGTTCCCTTCCTAGAATGGTCCCCTTTCCTGGAGGCTTAAATCTGATCCCTTATGTAGAAAGTTAGTACTGGGTCTGGTCATGTCCACCCACATCCAGAACCTAGAATCAATTCTGGGTTTGTAGATGAGCTTTTCTAATTCTGGAAACCTAGCACTGCTTTGTGGGAGCTTTGCCATCCTTAAGTTCTGTGGCTAAACTAATAAAGTCTCTGTAAATTGTAAATAAATACATTCTGGAATTGTTTCTTTTCTTCTTCTTCTTTTTTTTTTTTTTGTTTTTTGTTTTGTTTTTTTGTTTTTTTGAGGTAGGGTCTCACTCTAGTCCAGGCTGACCTGGAAATCACTATGGAGCCTCAGGGTGGCCTCGAATTTACAGCAATCCTCCTACCTCTGCCTCCCAGTGCTGGGATTAAAGGCATGTGCCACCACGCCTGGCTCTTTTTTAATTCTATTATTTCCCTTAGCCTTGTGATTCTACTTGTAGTCCTTGCAGATTTGCTTATTTTCTGTTGATCTTCAGCAGTAGCAATGGCATCATTAGCAGGCATTTCCTCAATGTTTACATCATCTGTCTACATTTCAGTTTCTACATCTGTCAAACAAGAGGGAATTCCAACAAGTGTCTTCCATGGAATAAAACATATCTTGGGACTTATTAGCATTTTTTTAAATGTGTATTTTTTAAAATATTTTTTGTTTGTTTATTTTTATTTATTTGAGAGCAACAGACAGGGAAAGAGGCAGACATAGAAAGAGAGAGAGAATATGCGTGCCAGGGCCTCCAGCCACTGCAAACGAACTCCAGACATGTGCACCCCCTTGTGCATCTGGCTAACGTGGGTCCTGGAGAATCGAGCCTTGAACCTGGGGTCCTTAGGCTTCACAGGCAAGTGCTTAACTGCTACGCCATCTCCCCAGCCCATATTTTTTATTTGAGAGAGAGAGAGAAAGAGGCTGATAGACAGAGAGTGGGCATGCCAGGGTCTTCAGCCACTGCAAACTAACTCTAGATGCATAGACCACCATGTGCATCTGGCTTTACCTAGATACTGGTGAATCTAACCTGAGTCCTTAGGCTTCACAACCAAGCACTTTAGCTGTTAAGCCATCTCTCCAGCCTAGAATTTGTATTCTTTTTAGAGACAAGGTCTCATGTTGCCCAGGCTGCCCTCAAGCTTGCTATAGAGCTGAAGATAACTTTTAACTTCTGATCCTCTTTTCTCCATTTCCCAAATGCTAGGACCTTGGGCAAGTTTATGGGTTTATGTAGTGCTTAGAATTGAACTCAGGGCTTTCTGCATGCTAAATAGCACTCTACCAACAGAGTTGTCCCATTTTTTTAAAAAATATTTTTGTTGCCAGGAGTGGTGGTGCACGCTTTAATCCCAGCACTCAGGAGGCAGAGGTAGGAGGATGGCTCTGGGTTGGAGGCTACCCTGAGACGACATAGTAAATTCCAGGTCAGCCTGGGCTAGAGCAAGACCCTACCTCAGAAAAAAGAGTTACTTACTTATTTATTTATTTGCAAGCAAAGAGAAATAGGAGAGAAACAGAGAATGGGCATGCCAGGGCCTTCAGCCACTGCAAATGAATCCCAGACACATGTGTCACTTTGTGCATCTGCCTTTTAACATGGGTACTGGGGAATTGAACCCAGGTCCTTAGGCTTTACAGGCAAATGCCTAACTGCTGGCCCATGTCTCTAGCCCATGACTAATGAGACAGGGTCTCCCTAGGTAGTTCAGGTTGACCTTTAACTCACAGTCTTTCTGCCTCAGCCACCCAAGCACTGGGATTATAAGTGTGATCACGCTGGGTTTATAAGTGTGATCACCATGCCAGACTCATCAGCATTTTTTGTTTTGTTTTATTTTGGTTTGGTTTGGTTTTTCATGGGTAGGGTCTCGCTCTAGCCCAGGCTGACCTGGAATTCACTGTGGAGTCTCAGGGTAGCCTCCAACCCACAGCCATCCTCCTACCTCTGCCTCCTGAGTGCTGGTATTAATGGAATTTCAAATGGGAAAGTGTGGGGGTGGGGAGGGAGGGAATTACCATGGGATATATTTTATAATCATGGAAAATGTTAATAAAAATTAAAAAAAAAAAGACATTCACCACCACACCCAGCAATCAGTATTTCCTTAACCTTTTATTGACAGCTTCATCAGCTTTGTTTGTTTGTTTGCTTGTTTGGTTTTTCAAGGTACGGTCTCACTATAGACAAGGAAAAGCCGCAGAAGAATTTTAAGGGGACCTGGGAGATGGCACAAGCATGAGAACCTGAATTCAAATCCCAGCACTGGCCATGACTGCTCATGCCTGCTCTTAGGAGGGCAGAGACAAAAAGACTGCTGAAAGTCCCTGCCAGACAGCCTAATGGAAAAACAGGGATGCACAGGTTCAGTGCAAGACTGTCTCAGGGAAATAAAATAGAAGAGAGATTGAGGAGAACACTGGACATCTTTCTCTGGCCTCTGTAATGTGTGCATAGGGTGCACACAGCTGCACACACATATGCATACACCATTCATTTTCTCTCTCTCTCTCTCTCTCTCTCTCTCTCTCTCTCTCTGTGTGTGTGTGTGTGTGTGTGTGTGTGTGTGTGTGTGTGTGTCTGTCTGTCTGTCTGTCTGTCTGTCTGTCTGTCTGTCTCTGCAATACTATACTCCCTCTTCCCCAAAAGAATTTTAAGCATGACAGTGATATATCATGTTTGTTAGCAGAGGTAAATTGACTGGAAGCAAGAACATTAAGAGGAAAGCCAACTTTGTTGTAAAATTATATCCTCAAAAATAGTGAATATTACCAGACATATGGGGGCATGCCTTTAATCCCAACACTCTGGGGGCAGAGGTAGGAGGATCTCCATGAGTTCGAGACCACCCTGAGACTACATACTGAATTCCAGGTCAGCCTGGACTAGAGTAAGACCCTACCTTGAAAAAAAATAACAACAAAAAAGTGGATAACTCTTAATTGATCTAAGTGACCGTCTTAAATCTCTTTTTTTTTTTTAATTTTTTTTTTGTTCATTTTTTAATTTATTTTATTTGAGAGTGACAGAGAGAGAGAGAGAGAGGCAGAGAGAGAGAGAGAGAGAGAGAGAGAGAATGGGCGCGCCAGGGCCTCCAGCCACTGCAAACGAACTCCAGATGCGTGCGCCCCCTTGTGCATCTGGCTAACGTGGGTCCTGGAGAATCGAGCCTCGAACTGGGGTCCTCAGGCTTCACAGGCAAGCACTTAACCACTAAGCCAACCGTCTTAAATCTCTTGATCCACTGGTTGAGCTAGGGCTGGGAGGAACAACCCAGTTCAGGCCAGTAGGTATAATGGGATGTTTACAAGGAGCCTCTGGGAAATGGATCTTTGCTAAGCTAGAAATGCAGAAAAAGCAAGCTTCTAGGGCCCCTTCCTTCCTGTCTGTCTGGTTACTGCTGGGTGAAGAAGTTCTGTTTGAAGCTGCAGCCATCATTTCAGGGCTAAGGATGGACTTAAGGATGAAAAGGCTGGGGGCCTGTGGTGACACGTTTGGTTTCCAAGACCCCTCTAGGATGGCCTGCCTTGAGGTTACCAAATTAATATGAAGGTCTTTATGGTCTAAATCATGATTATTTGGATTTTTTTTTTAATTGACACCATGCTTTATCTGTGGCCATCTCAGTAGAGAGTTTAGGGAACAATAGATGCTAACCTACAAGCAGGGTTACTCGTATATAGTCCGGTTTCCACCTTGGCTCCATCTTCATCTCTCACCAGTGTTGTTCTTCACTTCCACATCTTACCTGGATTACACAGAGGTACTGTGTTCATCAGCGCTGTTGCTGCTGTCTCCTCCTCTTCCCTCTCATCTTCCTCTTCCTCCTCCTCCTTCTCTTTTGAGACAGGCTCTCATGAATCCCAAGCTGGCCTCAAACTCGCTATGTAGTTTGAACTTCTGACCCTCCTGCCTCCACAGCCTGAGTGCTGCGATTTCAGGCATGCATCATCATGCCTGGTTCATGTGATGATAGGGATTGAACGCAAGGCTTCCTGGATGCTGGGCAAGCACTCTACCTAACACCTGAGCCACATTACCAGCCCTCAGATCTTTGTAGCTTTCCTTTGATCTCTCTGAGAGAGCTTTCACTTCTTACTTCTACTCCTAGGCTCTTCGTATTTATTATATCAAATTATTAGTTAATTATTAAATCAGGACCTTTTGTTTGTATCTTAGTGCCCATGGCAGAAAATAATAGGTTCTGAAAAAGTTGTTTTAGGGGTTGGAGAGTTGGCTCAGTGGTTAAGGCACTTGGCTAGAAAACCTAATGACTGAGTTTGATTCCCCAGTATCCACATAAAGCCAGATGCACAAAGTGGTACCTACATCTGCAGTTCTTTTGCAGTGGCTGGAGGTCCTGGCACACCCATTTTCTCCCTCCCTCTCTCTCTCTCTCTCTCTCTGTCACTCTCTCTCAATATGTGTGTGTGTGTGTGTGTGTGTGTGTGTGTGTGTGTCTGCCTCTTTCCCTCTCGCTCTCTCAAATAAATATATGTCCTTTCTATTTGCAAATAAATATTTTTTTTAAAGTTGTTTTAGGGCTGGAGAGATGGCTTAGCAGTTAAGTCACTTGCTTGTGAAGCCTAAGGACTCCAGTTTGATTCCCCAGTACCCATGTAAGCCAGATTCACAAAGTGGCGCATGCTTCTGGAGTTCGTTTGCAGTGGCTAGAGACCCTGGCATGTCCATTCTCTCTGTCTGTCTCTCTTCTCTGTATTTCTCTCTGCTTGCAAATAAACAAATGTAAAAATGTTTTAAACCAGGGATGGTGGTACATGCTTTTAATCCCAGCTCCAGGAAGACAGAGGTAGGAGGATCGCTGTGAGTTAGCGGAGTAACCCTGAGACTATATACTGAATTCCAGGTCAGCCTGGGCTAAAGTGAGAACCTAAGCTCAAAACAAACAAACAAACAAAGAGTTGTTTTAAATGGACTTTGAGATGGGAGGGCTGAATATGAAGCTAGGCGTTCTGTAACGTGCCTGAAATGCTAGCACCTGGGAGGCTGAGGCAAGAAGATCACTGACAATTCAAAACCAGGCTCAGCTAAATAGTGAATTCCAGGCCAGCCTGGGCTACATAGTGAGTACCTGTCTCTAAAAATATATATATATAAAAACAAGAGAACATTGGACTTTTCCCTTCTAGTGCTGAGGATTGAATCTGGAGCTCTGTGTATTGCAAGTATTCTACTACTAAGACCTGCTACCCCCAAATATTGGATGCTTTTTGTGCATCCCCAGATATGCCTTGCTAGCTCATGGGCTGCTTGCTGAGAGCTGTGGGGCTTATGGTTCCTGTATGAGGACCAGCTCAGACAGAGCCTCCGTGCCACCCACACAGGGAGAGTTGCCGCACAGCCAGTTCTCAAGCCAGCCCAACCTGATGGTGGAATGTCTGGCTCTTCCTACCTTCAGGCTCAGAGGCAGCACAGGACCGCAGGCTATGGCTTCCTCAGTGGCTGCTGGAGGAGTCATAGATTAGAACATCTGGTAATATGAGGGCGTTAGCACCCTGTGGGGTCTTCTTTGACCAAAGACAGACAAGACAGCACAGGAACGTCCCTCTTGCACCATGACTCCAGTCGACCTGGGCAAGTGATTGCAGTGCCTTCTCTGGGAGCTGCAGGCAATTTCCTCATGTGCCACTTGGTCTTGGCTTTTTCTTTATCCCCGATGGATCTTTCTCCCTCTCTCTCTCTCTCTTTCTTCTTTTGTTCTTTCTCTCTTTCCTTCTTTCTTCTTTCTTTCCTTCTTTCTTTCAGCAAACACTATCTCTCTCTTTGTAATGTACTTCTTTACTCACTCTTGCTGCTGGAAACTTGCAATCTTTACCTTCTAATAAAACATCAACATATCCCCTTGCCTCGACTTAAAAAAATTATATATTTAGAGAACTGGGCAGAGAGAGAGCGAATGGGACCAGGGCCTCTAGCCACTGCAAATGAATTCCAGACAAATGTGCCACCTTGTGCATCTGGCCTTAAGTGGTACTGGGGAATGGAACCAGGCCCATCAGGCTTTATAAAAGCAAGAGTTTTTAACCACTGAGCCATCTCTTCATCTCTTAAAAAAAGATTGCCAGCAGAGGTGGCGCACGCCTTTAATCCCAGAACTTGAGAGGTAGAGGTAGGAGGATCTCTGTGAGTTTAAGGCCAGCCTGAGACTACATAGTGAATTTAGCCTGGGCTAGAGTGAAACCAGATCGTACCTCAAAAAGTCAATATAAATACAAATATATATATGTGTATATGTAAATATAATTTTTATTTATTTATTTGAGAGGGAGAGAAAGAGAGAATGGGGTTCCAGGGCCTCCAACCACTACAAACTCCAGACGCATGTTCCACCCTTGTGCATCTGGTTTATGTGTGTGCTGGGGAATTGAACCTGGGTCCTTAGGCTTTTCAGGCAAGTGCCTTAAATGCTAAGCTATCTCTTTAGCCCTATTCATGATATTTCTCTTTATTTATTTATTTATTTATTCGAGAGAGAAAAGGCAGAGGAAAAGCGAGAGACAAGGAGAGCACTGGGGAGTCCAAGACAGAAGGATTATGAATTTGAAGCTAGCCTGAGTTACTTACTGAGGCAATGTCACCAAATGAATACTAATAGTTGAAAAAGAAAACTTCTCAAAATTAGACAGTCAAGGATGAGAAAATGGCACAGACTCATTCAGATTGTATTTGTTAAAGTCACTATTACCCACAAGCAGTGGGCCACAGCCTGTGTTCTTAGCTACTTGGAAGGTTGAGGAAGAATGATCACCTGAGCCTTGAACTTTGAGACCAGCTGGGGAGATATAGTGCAACCCTATCTCAAGGCAAAAAAACAATCTAGAGGTGGTCCATTTCAAAAACATTCTTAGGGCTGGAGAGATTGCTTAGTAGCCTGCAAATCCTAAGGACCCATGTTTGACATCCCACATAAACCAGACGCACAAGGTGACGCAAGGTGGCACATGCCGCAGGAGCTCAATCTCAGTGGCTGGAGGCCCTCGCTCACCAATTCTCTCTCTTGATCTCTCATTAAAGAAAAAAGCCAGTCTCTTGAGCTTACCTAAGAAAAGAAAGAGAGAGAAACAGGAAGAAAGAAAGGAAAGGAAGGACAGAAGGAAGGAAGGAAGGAAGAAAGGAAGGAAGGAAGGAAGGAAGGAAGGAAGGAAGGAAGGAAGGAAGGAAAGAAGGAAGGAAGGAAGGAATGAAGACTTAAATAAGGCTCAGTGATGCTGAGAGTGATGGTGTACGCCCATAATCTCAGCACCTGGGAAGTTAAGGTAGGAGGATCAACACGTTATTGAAGTTAGCCTGGGATACAGAGTGAGTTCCAGGTCAGTCTGGGCTAGAGTGAGAGACCCTACCTCGAAAAAGAACAAAAAGAATAAAAGGGAGGGTTAAATGAAATCTCAAGGGCAATTAACAAGTAGGATGAGCAAACATTTAATTGTCTTTGATTTTCAACATTGAGTTGTCAGTTCGAGCTTGATAATGGCTCCTGTAAAGTGGCTTTGTTTCTCAATGCACCAAGCCTGTGTTGACTGGTTTCTTGAAAGAGAGTTGGAAGAATAATTTACACATAATTATCTTTTGCTTGATGTTTGCTTATCTTAATGCCATCTAATATCAATAAAAGTTACAGCAGGTGATGAGTGTCTGGGTTGTTTTCTTTTGACAGATGTGAAATATTATATTACTTTTCAGCATTATTCTGATTATCACAGACATCCTTTTGATGCAGTTGAATTTGTTTCATATTGAATATATTTAGGAATATGATATGGCAGGAAAGAATAAAGCAGGAATCCATTTAAGATTTATATATGCTTACTAGAAAAATCCTGAGAGGGATGGAAATGAGGTTTGAATTCTAGTAGCAGCATAATGATTTGAATTTGATTATCTGTAAGGGGCTGTGATCATTAACCCAGATAAATTAAAAACATAATTTCCCACATTTATTTATTTATTTGAGGGGGGGATTGAATGGGCATGCCAGGGCCTTGAGCCACTGCAAATGAGCTCCAGACACATGTGCCACCTTGGGCATCTGACTTGTGTGGGTCCTGGGGAATCAGACCTGGATCCTTAGGCTTTGCCAGAAAGCCCTTTAACCATTAAGCCATCTCTCCATTCCTAAAAACATAAATTTAAAAAAATATTTATTTTCTTATTTGCAAGTAGAAAGAGATAGAAGACAGGCAGGCAGAGATAATGGGCATGCTAGGGCTTTTAACTGCTGCAAACAAACTCCAGATGTGCATGCGTCATTGTGCATCTGCTTTACGTGGGTACTGGAGAATTGAACATTGTTTGTTGGGTTTTTCAGGCAAGCATCTTAACCACTGAGCCATCTCTCTAGCCCCTGAAAACATAATTTATAATTACATACACTCTTCCTTTTTTCTTTTTGAGAAAGAGGCAGATACACAGAGAGAGTATGGGCACACCAGAGCCTCTGGCCACTGTAAACATACCCCAGACACATGTGCCACCTTATGCATCTGGCTTACGTGGGTACTGGGAAATTGAACCTGAGTCCTTAGGCTTTACAGGCAAGTGCCTTAACTACTAAGCCATCTCTCTAGTCCCCAACACATACAATCTTATCTGACATAAGAAACGGACTCTAAATATTTTAGCACATTGCTTTGTCACCTAAAACAGAATTGAATAAGCAAACTGAAAAAGTGAAAAATAAGTAGCTAATGAATTTGCTGTAAGAAAGACTAATGGGAAAGTTGTACACATTGAGCAGAACCCACTAAGAACAAAATGAACCATGGTCCATCTGGGAAAGATGATAACCTGGATCATTTAAATTTTAAAAATTTCTCCAGTTGTGGTTTTCACTGGTAGAAAATTGATGAAGAGGCAGAGACAGAAGAATTAGGAGTTTGAGGCCAGCCTGAACTACACATTAAAAAAAAACTGGGGCTGGAGAGATGGCTCAAGAGTTAAGGCGCTTGCCAACAAAGCCTAACGATCCAGTTTCAATTCCCCAGAGCCCACATAAGCCCAGGTGCACAAGGTAGCACATGCATCTGGAGTTCCTTTGCAGCATAAATAAATTTTAAAAAAATTTTTTTAATTCAACCATGTTTTCTAGAAATTAGAAAAACCTTCAGAATACCTCCATCTGAGATTACAAAATAATATCTGCACTGAAATATATACCTGTTAAACACAACCAACTCACACCCATCCTACTAATGTATAAGAGAAAGGATCCATAATTAGTCAGTAAAGAATTGTTAAATGATAACTGTGGGGATTCACAAGGAGACTTCAGCCAGGCCTGATGGAACAGACCTGTCATCGCAGCTACTTGGGAAACTGAGGCAGGAGAATCATAATTTCATAGCTTGCCTAGTCCATAGAAAGTTCAAGCCTTCTATGCACATATAATCATATTGGGGACTAACTTCAGCATAAAAATTTGGTGATGGGAGGTAAAAACATAATTCAATCTATAGTAGGCTTCAAAGTATCTAGCTAAAATGGATTAGACCAAAAATATTCATGTATGAATACAATAACCACAGAGATTTCAGAGGTAAGGCAGAAGCAAAAATTGTCCTAAACTTTTCCACACTTCCTCCTCCTGTAGAGCCTGGTGGTGTCCTATGAAATCTCTACCCCTTTGAGGTCCCCTTGGAATGTCTATTGGGGAATTTAGTTTATGGGATTGGCCAAGCTAGAAGACAGTATATATTCTGGGAATGTGTGCACAGGCCCTAATTTATGTCTTACCCTTAATGTAGTCTAGTCTTTTCACCAATTAGCTAGCTTATATGTGATGCAAGGTCAAACTGAAAGAACTTTGGAAAATCTCTATCACCTCACAATGACACAAAATATTTCCAGTCATGTAAGCAAGGTTATATAGTCATAATTCCTGTGTCGGGCACTATGCTGAATGATTTATATATGCATATCAATTTGCTTCATCCTTATAAGACTCTCCTGAAGAAAGCTGTTAAGACTCATTTAACAGATCAGAAAATTGAGGCAGAGAAGTTAAGTCACTTGCCCAAGATCACATCCCTAGTAAGTGCTGATGATGCAATTTGACCCGAACAATACACTTTCCTGAAAAAGTAATATACCATACTACCAGCTCTGGAAAATAATGGTTGACCCAAGGGCCAAGCAAAGGAGATGGGAAGATAAAATATAAGCAAAGAGCTGGAGAGATTGCTTAGTGGTTAAGGCATTTGCCTGCAAAGCCAAAGGATCCTGGTTCAATTCTCCAGGACCCATGTAGGCCAGATGCACAAGGGGCGCATGCATCTGGAGTTCATTTGCAGTGGCTGGAGGCCCTGCTGTGCCCATTCTCTCCCTCTCTCTCTCTCTCTGCTTCTTTCTCTCTCTCAAATAAATAAATAAATAGAATATTTTTAGAAATGTAAGCAAAGCTGACCAGAGTGCGTTACACCCATCATTCTAGCACTCAGGAAGCTGAGGTTTAGGGTTGCCATGAGTTCAAGATCAACCTAAGGTTACAGAGTGAGTTCTAACAGCTTGAGCTAGAGGGAAACCCTGACTCAAAAGAACAAACAAACAAACAAAAAGCAATGATAGTTTATATTAGGAAGAATGTAAATAGTTGACTGTGATAGAAAGAGAATACAAACAAACAACTCCAGTGAAAAAATATTAAAGTACCATGCTAGACATTACATACAAAGAGATATGGCTGAGCATGATGTGCACTTGGGAGGCAGAGGCAAGAGGATTGCCATGAGTTCAAGGCCACCCTGAGACTACATAGTGAATTTCAGGTCAGCCTGGGCTAGAGTGAGACCCTACCTCAAAAAAAAAAAAAAAAAAAGAGAGATTAAATCAGAATATTAATATGGGAAATCTATTCTTTTGAATTAACTATCTCTCATCCTATTAGACTGCATTGATTTCTTTTACTTTTTTCTTTCTTTCTCTTTTTTTTTTTTTTTTTTTTTTGAGGTAGGGTCTCATTCTAGCCCAAGTTGACCTGGAATTCACTATGTAATCTTGTTTTTTAAATATTTATTATTTATTTGCAAGCAGACAGAGACAGATAGATGGACAGAGAGAGAGAAAGAACTGGTTCTCCAGAGCCTCCAGGCACTGCAAATGAACTCCAGATTCATGCACCACATTATGCATTTGGCTTTGTGTGGTACTGGGAAATCAAACCCTGGCAGTCAGGCCTTGGAAGAAGTGCCTTTACTGAGCCATCTCCCCAGCCCTCACTATGTAATCTCAGGGTGGCCTCAAACTCATAGTGGTCCTCCTATCTCTACCTCCGAAATCCTGAGATTTCACGCATCACCATGCTCATGGGTTTTGATGGCCATACAATAATTAGCAGTCCCAGAACTAACCAGAACTTGTCTTGGACTAAGTCTATACTGGTTCAGGGTGACTGTGGGCAGTGGATGAGCTATTTGGTATATGTGTGTGTGTGTGTGTGTGTGTGTGTGTGTGTGTGTGGTCGGGGGGGTGGGGGAATGCAGTCTTTCTTGTTATACTCTGCCTTCCTAAGCAAAGATCTAGTCACTCTGGTTTTGTCCCCAGTGCAGAAAGGGAAGAGGACTGTGTTCCTTCCCATTGCTCTGACTAATCAAGTGCTCCTGTATGCTCCAACAAGAAGTTCTTCTTAGTTGGATGAATAGCTGTGTAGAGAGGCAAGAAGCCAGGACTTATGGGCTCAAGAATGTGTAAGATTTATTGGAGCTGCTGGTGAGAACACTGCTGTTTTCGTGAACTGGACCAAAATGCTCTCACATCAAGCTTTCACCAATAAAATAAATAGCCTCGGGTGTCCATCGACCTAAGAGGACCTGCTTGTAGTTTATATAACTGCCAAACCACTCGCTGGAAACTTGACAGATGAGTCCTTTAGCTTTCAATCCAAGGTGAGAATGCACCCCCCCACACAGATACACACAAAATACTAACTTTCTGTTTGCATTCTCCTTCCTTCCTTTTTTTCTTCTTCCTTCCTTCTTTCCTTCCTTCCTGAGACAGGAAGACAGGGTCTTACTCTATATCCCAGGCTAGCCTGGAACTCACTGTGTAGGCAAGGGTGGCCTTAAAGTCCCAGCAATCCTCTTACCTCATCCTCCCAAGTGCTGGGATTAGAGGCACAGACCACCACACCTAGAGAAAACTAAGTGATTTTTTAAAGAAAAATACTAATTCCTATTTACTCGACCTTGCAATAAGTCAACAAATATTTGCTGAGTGCCTGCTATGTGATAGGCGCTGTTCTTGGAGATTAGACTATGTCAGGGAGCCAAGCGAAGAGTTATGCCCTCATAAACATTATACCCAAGTGTGGGGAGATAGATGATTAGCCACAGACTGCTGTGGTGTGTACTAGGAGGTGATAAGTATGACGGGGAAAACATGTAGAGCAAAATAGGAGGATTCCAGGAGACTAATTCTAACATTCAGCAGAACCATCAACAGGACTCATTGAGAAGATGATATTTGAGCAAGGACTTAAAGGATGTCTAGGGGATTTAGCCAGGTGATTAGCTGGGGAAAGATATACCAGACAAAGGAAACAGCAAGGCAGGGGTATGCCTGGTATGTTTGACGGAGACTAGAGCACAGATAGTCAGGGGACAGAAGGGCACAATGATGTGGGCTTGACTTCTTTTCAACTGTAGGACTTTACTCTGAATGAGATGGGACCCAACTAGAGAGTTTTCAGCAGAGAAATGACTGCCATGTTTCAAGTTGACTTCATGAGAGCAAGTAGAAACAGAAAACCAGAACATAATTGGTACAATCAGAGCAAGTTATGGTATATATAAATCTGGAGACCACGGGGGAAAGTCTGGGTTGAAGACATAAAGGTGGGAGGGGTTGGCAACGGAGGCTTTGGTGTCAGGAATGAGTTAGAGAAGAGGAGGAATCAACCGAGGAAACCAGCGCACAGGGGGGAGGGAGGCAGGGGGAAAGCCTCAATGCTGAATTCTGGAGACCAAGTGAACAAAAGCTTTCTCAAGGAAAATACAAATATTAGCTGTGTCAGATGTCATGGGGAAATAAAATAAATAAATTAAATTAAATTAAAAATTAATGAACAAAAAGAATTGGCTACTGAATTTAACCACATAGAAGTCATTGGTGACTTCGCTAACAAAAATTAAGTTAAGATAAATTGAGAAAAATAATATTCTTTTTGCTATTATTGAGTGTTCCCAATGGTCAGATGGGATTACAAATATCCAGAACATAAAAGGTAATTTAGGAAATAGTAACATACGCTACGTTTTTGTCTGTATTTTAAAAAAATGAACTAAGTTACAAGATGGGTTAAAAATCCTTGAAATAGCCAGGTGTGTGGCACATGCCTTTAATCCCAGCACTTGGTAGGCAGAGGTTGGAGGATCTCTGTGAGTTCAAGGCCACCCTGAGACTAGGTCATGCTGAGCTACAGTGAGAACCTACCTTGAAAAACCAAAACCAAAATAAAAATAAAATAAATCCCTGAAATCTTTTGTGTTTGTGTCTGGAGCAATACATGGATGTCAACACATCTCTGCCACCACTAACAGTTGAGTGCTGATGTTTTTTTTAAAAAAAATATTTTTTAAAATTTTTATTTATTTGAGAGCGACAGACACACAGAGAAAGACAGATAGAGGGAGAGAGAGAGAATGGGTGCTCCAGGGCTTCCAGCCTCTGCAAACGAACTCCAGACGCATGCGCCCGCTTGTGCATCTGGCTAACGTGGGACCTGGGGAACCGAGCCTCGAACCGGGGTCCTTAGGCTTCACAGGCAAGCGCTTAACCGCTAAGCCATCTCTCCAGCCCGAGTGCTGATGTTTTTAATTTATGTTTGCTCATTTACTGAGTGGAGAGCCTTATACTGATCTGAATGAATAGTTACGATTCATTAAAAGAGGTCAATAAATGGCCTGGTGCAGTATCCAGTAAAAATTCCAGGGGCTCGAGAGATGGTTCAACAGTTAAAGGCACTTGCTTGTCAAGCCAGATGGCACAGGTTAGATTCCTCAGTACCCATGTAAAGCCAGATATACAAATTGGTACATGCACCTGGAGTCCGTTTGCACTGGCAGGAGGCCCTGGCACACCCATACTCTCTCTCTCAAATGAATAAATAATATTTTTTAAAATTCCATTCAGATGCTGGATGTGGTGGTGCACGCCTTTAATCCCAGCACTCAGGAGGCAGAGGTAGGAGGATCGCCATGAGTTTGAGGCCACCCTGAGACTACATAGTGAATTTCAGGTCAGCCTGGGCTAGAGTGAGACCCTACCTCAAAAAAACAAAAAACAAACAAAAAAAATTCCATTCAGAGAATTAAATATGTATACAGCTATTTCTTGGTCATTGATCATTATAATTATTATTACCACATTGCTGAACTGGGTTCTGTGTAAAGAGCTTAACAGGTGCCAACCATGAATTTTAAGTAGATAAAAGGAAAGGGAATACTTATTAAATGAATTAAGAACTCATAACAAATGAAAACATAATAAAATGAACTTCTATTAAACATTTAAAATTTGGATGGGGGAGCTGGAGAGATGGCTCAACAATTGAGGTGCTTGTCTGCAAAGCCTAGTGACCCGGGTTTGATTCCCTAGTACCCACATAAAGCCAGATGCACAAAATGGTACATGCATGTGGAGTTCATTTGCAGTGGCTGGAGTCCCTGGTGTGCCCATTGTCTTTCTCTCTCTGCATGCAAATAAAACATTTATTAAAATTTATTTATTTATTTATTTTGAGAGAGAAAGAGGCAGATAGAGAGAATGGGCATGCCAGGGCCGCTAGCCACTGCAAATGAACCCAGACACATGTACCACCTTGTGCATCTGACTTACATGGATGCTGGGGAATCAAACCTGGGTCCTTAGGCTTCACAGGCAAATGATTTAACCATTAAGCCATCTCTCTAGCCCAAATAAAATATTTTAAAAAAAAAAAAAGAAAAAGGAAGGGGGGATGGCTTAGCAGTTAAGGTATTTGCCTGCAAAGCCAAAGGACCCAGGTTCAATTCCCTAGGATCCACGTTAGCTAGCTGCACAAGATGGAGTTCATTTGTAGTGGCTGGAGGCCCTGGTGTGCCCATTCTCTCTCTCAATCTCTCTTTCTCTCTCTCTCTCTCTCTTCCTCCTTCTTTCTCTGTCAAATAAATAAAGAAAAGAAAAGAAAGCTGGGTGTGGTGGCACATGCCTTTAATCCCAGCACTCAGGAGGCAGAGGTAGGAGAATCACCATGAGTTGGAGACCAGTCTGAGACTACATAGTGAATTCCACGTCAGTCTGAGCTAGAGTGAGACTATACCTTCAAAGACCAATTAAAAAAATAAATAAATAAAAGAAAATGAAGAACCCTAAAATCTTTAAAAATTTATGTGTGTGTGTATGTGTGTGGACGATCAGAGCAATTTC
The DNA here is from genome assembly GCF_020740685.1 of Jaculus jaculus. Classification (NCBI taxonomy): domain Eukaryota; kingdom Metazoa; phylum Chordata; class Mammalia; order Rodentia; family Dipodidae; genus Jaculus; species Jaculus jaculus. The sequence continues at coordinate 113,040,303 of NC_059107.1, forward strand.
TGTGTTCCACCTTCTTAGAGACAGGGTTCCTTGGCACTGTAAATGAGAAATGAGTCTGGCCAGTGAGCAGCTTTATATGGGTGCTGGGGAATTGAACCAGGAATGGCTGGCTTTGCAAACAAGTGCCTTTAATAGTTAAGTCATCTCTCGGCACCTGAGCATTTTTTTTTACAAGTATTTTAGGAAGAAATTCCAGATTAGAACATATTCATAAGTGAATGAACACAGGAAATTTTATATAAATTATATCACCATGAAGTGCATTGAGAAACCTTACAAAGGTAGAGGGGTGGGGGAGCTACAATAAGACAACCAAAATCTAGAGATAACACAACACCGAAATAAGAATGGATAAAATATTGTGACATATTCATTTGATAGAATTCAAGACTAAATAAACAAGCATCAGAAAGCTACAAGCTGAGTGTCAGATGGGTCATGGAACCTGTTTTTATAAAGTTTTACTGGGATATTCTGAGTTATTTACTCATGTATTATCTGTGGGTGCATTTGTAAGAGAAGCTGAGTGATTGTGATACACTTTATGGCCCACAAAGCCTAAAGCACTTACTATCTAATTTTTAAATACCGTTTGCCCATCCGTGGTGTAGAGCAAACGTAATGAACAAACCATTGCTATTTATAACAAAACAGATCAATTGCCCAAGTAAAATGGCAAGAGAATAAAATGTTGTATGGTATAGTGTGGGTTGTGTGTGCCCATTTATATAAGGTTGAAAAACAAGAATTAGCTTACGGTGCCAGAAAATGACTTGCTCCCTCAGTGTTAGTGACAGTGCAGGGTCAGAGAGAGGCTTCGGGGTGCCGAGAAGATTGTTGCTTCATCAGGTGTGGGTTACCAGGAATGTTCACCTTGTGAAAATTAACCGAGTTCTTAGGACACTGTGCGCCTTCCTAAATGTCCACATAAAAGTGACAGAAAACTGAAAATGGTAAGGGAGTGTTAGAGGCAGAGCAGACCTCCTCCGTGCAGCTTGGTTTCAGGAGAGTCAAGAAAAGTCATGAAGCATCATTCACAGGGGAAACAGTGGAATAAGGTTTCATGGTTTTCAACTGGAAAATAAACTAGAATGTAGCTGGATGTGGTGGCGCACACCTTTACTTCCCAGCACTTGAGAGGCAGAGGTCAGAGGATCGCTGTGAATTCAAGGCCACCCTGAGAATACAGAGTGAGTTCCAGGTCAGACTGGGATAGAGCGAGATCCTACCTCAAAAAAAAAAAAAAAATAGAATGTGCTAATATCCTGATGGAGAAAGCATACCAAAGATTTAGGAGAGAAAGGACAACTGTTGGAGGGACGTTCTTGAGTAGAGGAGAGGTGATCCATCCTGTGGTGTAGATGGAGGGATCGGCCTTCTACAGGCGAGCAGGGAGGGCCTCTGTGCTAATAGTACACTCTGGATAATGGAAGCTTAGTGCCTCCTTTATCAAGGACTCCTTGATGATCCCAAAGCGGTTTGCCACTTGTTTGCCACTGGGTGACTCATGACCTCACCAATATGGATACTTCAAATGGGTGTTACCAATGATCTCACCCAAAAATTCCTCTTCTAATGAATGCAACTAATCTCTGTCTTCCCAGTGTCTTCCCAGAGCAGCCCAGAGTTGCCAAGATTGCCTGCAGTCCTCATGACCATGCGAAGATTGTACCTGAGCTCTCTGGATTTGAGAGCTTGGGGCCAGCATAATGAAGCAGTGTAAATAATAGAACTATATTGTCATACACTTCTGTGAACTAGATATCAAGGTGAACTGAGATCAAGGTGTTGGTGGGGTTGCTTCTTCTGAGAATTTAGAGGAAGGATCTGTTCTGTACTGCTCTCTGAATGAGTTTGCTGGTGACCTTTGGCATATCTCAGTTTGTATATCACCCTGATTCTACCTTCATGGTCACATGGCATTGTCCCTGCATACATGACTATGTCCAATTTTTGACCTTTTTTTTTTCTTTTCAAGGTAGGGTCTTACTGTAGCCTAGACTGATCTGGAACTAACTATAGTTCCAGGCTGGCCTCGAACTTACAGCAATCCTCCTACCTCTGCCTCCTGTGTGCTAGGGTTAAAGGCATGAATCACAAAGCCCAGCCAATTTTCTCCTTTTTATAGACAGCAGTCATACAGAATAAACGCCCACACCACACTGGCATGACATCTTAACTAAGCAGATCTGTGACAGCTTCAACATAAGAAGTATGTTCTTGCCAGTACCACAAATAGGTTAGGCTACTGCACACCAGGCAGGATTTGAGGGTCGGTGGGACTGGAAAGGTCTCCCTTGTACATTAGTCAGATGCCTGATATCCTATCATTGGACCTGTTGTACTTTTTGGACTGTTTGAGAAACAGAACCTTGAAGAATAGGAGGCAAGACTGGAAAGGTAAACACTAAGGGATTTCCTGGGTGAGGTGTTCCTCTAAGGCAGCCTTTCAGCCCAGTGTAACATATATTGAGTACACATTGTTTTTCATAACATAAAAACAGGTTCATTCCTGAGATTTTTACTATGTATGCCTAAAGGCCCAGGAATCTGTATATTCCCATAGTTTCAGGCTATTCTGATGCCATGTTTTGATATAGACTTCCCTAAGACGATAATAGTTCTTGGTGTGGGAAAATTGAAGCAACAAGCCACTGAGTTGGCACAAGACAGGGTCTTGCCACCCAGGGAGAGTGGACAGAATCACAGAGGCATGAGGTCAGAGCACAAGGGTTCCCAGACACTGCAGCATCACCTCCTTATTTCCTAGACAAAATAGGGTCCAGAAAATGGTGAAGCAAGGACATTTTGAGCACTTTAGAACACAGAGAGAAGCAAAAATAGGACAAAAATATAATAAGAGGATTACAATGGATCAAATGAAAAGAGAGAATAGAAATGTGAGACACTGCCGCCTAAGCCAGTGTCTAGACTAGATAATGTCTCCTTTCTCCCTAGCAGGTCACAGACTGTGCCATACTTCAAGGGCAGGATACTCCATACTTCTGGGCAAGCCCAAGTTCCTAAAGCAAGGATTTGCTTACAGGACAAAGAATGGTCATTTGTGGCGATCTTTTCTTAAGGTATTGTACCATTCATTTGCACACAAAGATAAAGAACCCTAAAGAAACACTTGGAATATACAGTCAAGTTAGTTAATGATAGTCACTAGCTATGGTTCTACCATAGTTAGGCTTGCTGACAATATCCAGAATATTTCTATTAAAATCTACATAGTGGTTTTGGTGTGGTCATCTTCTTCACCTCATGTGGTTGTCACAATACTCCTTAACACGTGTTACCCTCACTAGACAGATCATTTTTTGTTTGGTTGGTTGGTTTTTCAAGGTAGGGTCTCACTCTGGCTCAGGCTGACCTGGAATTCACTATGTATTCTCAGGGTGGCCTCGAACTCACAGCAATCCTCCTACCTCTGCCTCCTGAGTGCTGGGATTAAAGATGTGTGCCACAACACTTGGCTATTTTTTTTTTCCTTTTTGGGTTTTCAAGGTAGGGTCTCATTCTAGCTCAGGCTGACCTGGAATTCACTAGGTAGTCTCAGGGTGGCCTTGAACTCATGGCTATCCTCCTACCTCTGCCTCCTGAGTGCTAGGATTAAAGGCATGCGCCACCATGCCCGACTGTTTGTTTTTTAGTCAGGCTCTCACTTTAGGCTAGGATGACTTGGAGCTCATTGTATGGTCCCAGACTAGCCTCAAACTCACGGGGATCCTCCTATCTCAGCTTCCCAAGTGCTAGGGCTAAAGGCATGCACCACTATAACCAGCTTGGACAGATTTTTTTAAAGATAAAAATCTGCTCATGCCCTTTCCTGCTTTCAGTCTTTGGTGATTCCTCATTGTCTATCCATGGTTTTATTCATTTTTCCTCAGGAAATATGTCCCAAGTTAACAACTTAGAAGGCAATGGGGCAGTGTGTGCAAGGATGCATATGACAACTTTATTCACAATATTAAAAAATTGGAAACAATCAGGTGTGGTAGCATACTTCTTTAATCTCTGCACCTGGGAGGCGGTGGCAGGAGGATCATAGTGAGTCTGAGGCCAGACAACTACAGGTCAGCCTGGGGAGAGTGAGACTCCTCAGAAAACCAAATAAAATAAAATAATGATGATGATGATGATGATGATGATGATAATAATAATAATAATAATAATAATAATAATTGAAAGCTGGGTGTGGTGGTGCATGCTGTTAATCCTACCACTTGGGAGGCAGAGATAGGAGGATTGCCATGAATTCAAAGCTACTCTGAGACTACATAGTGAATTCCAGGTCAGCCTGGGCTACAGTGAGACCCTACCTTGAAAAATCAAATTAAAATTGAAATAAAATAAAATAATAATAATAATAATTGGAAACAAATAACATCCCCATAATAATGACAAAGCCAAGCAAACCCTGCTCTATCCCATACACTGGAAGGCTTGGAACCTAAGTGAACTGAGAAGAGTCTAATCTATGCTGAGACACTAGTGTGTGTTTAAATATGTATGTCTGATGGTGGTTTTAGGTATGGAATAAACTTAATGAACAGATTAATGAACAACCTGATTTTTAACTCTGTCAAAATGTACATAGTCACAAAGCCAGTATTATAAGCTAGGAAATATTTGATGTTGTGTGTAAGTAAGAGCATCTATTTAAGTGAGATTACATAGTGATTTCCAGGTCAGCCTGGACTAGCATGAGACCCTACCTCAAAACAACAACAACATCAAAAAGAATTTAAGTGGGGTAGAGTCAGGGGAGGGGATGAAGGAGTAGAGGAGTGGGAGGAAGGTGAATCAAAATTAAAGCTGTTATGAATAAGCCATATGGAAACCTACTTCTTTGCTAGCTAAATAATATATATGTTAAAAAAGAGAGAGAGAGGGAGAACGTTTGGGCAAAAATACCCTGTGGGGGTGGATAATGCTGTGCTCAGAAGTCATAGATTGTTACAAGAAAATTTCAGTGCCAGGGGTGGGATATCCTCCAGCAAGTTGTTGGTTAGGGAGACCCCTGATGCCCCCAAAACATTATAGACTATTTCCAAGACTCTCGGTTGCCCACCAGATCTAGATGGTAAGCCCCTATTGCTTTAGGCTCCACATGCCTAGGCTGCAGGACACAGAAATCAAGCTGAAGCTGAGCTGGAAGCTTCTTGATACAGCTGACTAGCTGTTACGATGCTGGAAAGAGCTATGCAGCGTGTTGATGGAGAAACGTCAACAACAGCCTTAGCAAGCGTGGACCCTGCAAGCTCTATTGCTGTTCATCCAGGCCAAGGGTACCCACTGATACAATAGAGGCATCATGTCTGTTATGAGAGAAATCAACTGCTCTCTGACTGAACTTGAGGCCTGCTCCACCATACAGTATTCCTGCCTGGTACTGAAAACCTGATGAAAAGCCTACAGCTTGGGAGGTCATAAACCTTAGGGGGAACCACCATTGCTGTGTCATTAAATGGGTATACTATGTCCACCAAACTTCCCTCTAAATACCTATGTTGATGCCTATATATTAATGCTACTTTCACTTTTGGTTAGAGAAGCTTGTCTTTTCAGATGGCAGTGACTACTGGTGAGACTCAAAACTCGTCAAAGTGCCGAGAAGAAGTAACAGTGGAATATTCACTAAGTGAGACATCTGTATCACACCCTCCAAAGTTCAGGACCACTAGGAAAGAGGTGGCAGAAAGAATGTAAAAACCAAAAGAAGGGGAAGAGTGTTTTGAAATAGTGTCTTCCAGACAAGAGGGCCCATGGTATTCATAACCTCACTGATGCTACATACCTAAGACCTGCATAATAAGAAGGGGGAAAAATAATATCAAAGTGGAAGAGAGACTAGTTGTGGAAAGAGATTCAGTGGAGGGGAGATTTGGGAGGGAGAAAATGGAGGGTTGGGATGAGATTATGATCATGGTATATTACCTGTATGTATGGAGGTTGTCAATAATTTTTTTTAAAGGGCTAGAAAGATGGTTCAGTGATTAAGACACTTGCCTGCAAAGCCAAAGTACCCAAGTTCGACTCCATAGGACCCATGTAAGCCAGATGCACAAGATGGTACATGTATCTGGAGTTCACTTGCAGTGACTAGAGGCCCTAGTATACCCATTCTCTCTCTCTCTCTCTCTGTCCTTCTTTCTCTCTCTTAAATAAATAAATAAATATTTTTTACAAAATAAGAACAAGTTTTGTAGTGAGAAAAGAAACAAGAGTAGATATGGATTGTTAAGTCACAGTCTCAATGCAGAAGGGTAGGCTAAGAATGGCAGTTTTATGTGGGAATGTGAACTTTAGGTCAAGTCAAGTTACAACTGGGGAGGGGCATGCCACCGCACTGTGGCTTGACTTAGTGTGCTCCTGTGCTCACAAGCATCACTGGCCCCTGGTTCTATCAGTTACTGCTGCCAAAGAGGTTCAAGACCAGTAAAAGTAAAAAGTAGGAAAAGAACAGACCAATAGGGAACTAAGAAGGAAAATAGTATATGAAATTAAATTGATTGTGTATGTGGCTCCAAGGGGCCCCAGGAATAGGGCATTATCTTCTTTTTATTGGTAGTTTTGTAGCTGAAGACTTTTCTGCACATGTGCACAAGTGTGTGTGTGTGTGTGTGTGCGTGCACGCACGTACACGCGCATGCACTCATGTGTATAAAACCAAGGTCTTAAACTTACTAGGCAAATGTTCAACCACTGAGTTATATCCTCAGCCCTCTTTTTTCTTTTACTACTACTATTATTATCATTATTATTATTTTGGTTTTTCGAGGTAGGGTCTCGCTCTAGCCCAGGCTAACCTAGAACTCACTCTAGTCTCAGGGTGGCCTTTTATTTACGTCAGTCCTCCTACTTCTGCCTCCCAAGAGCTGGGATTGAAGGTGTGCCCACCACGCCCGGCCTCTTCACTTTTTGATTTAAGGAAGGGTCTCACTAAGTTTCTTGACTGGCCTCAAACTCACCTGGTAACCCAGGCCTTGAATTTATGATCCTCCTGCCTCAGCCTCCTGAGTAGCTAGGATTACAGGCCTTGTACCACCTGACTTTGCAAGGCTCACTACCAATGCAAACAGATGGCTGCTGTATCTGAACATCAGTGTCTACTCAAATGGGTTTATGAAACCTCTTCCATCCAGGCATGGTAGTACATACCTTGTCATCTGGTGTACCTGGGAGGTGGAAGCAGAAGGATCAGGAGCTCAAGGCCATTCTCAACTCCATGGTTAGTCAGGCCAGTGTGGCTACATGAGGCCCCTCCACAAATCATCTTCTCCAGTTGTCTTTCAAGATGCTTCTCCCCTAACATACACCTAAATATAAGACTATTTCTGGTTTCTGCCTGTGAACCATGTTATCAGGAACCAAGTCTTTACCGTTTTACTGTGTCCAGATGAAAAATAAGTCGTTGGTCGGATAAGATGTTGCCGTTCTAACTTCTGTAGGTTTTCTGCCTTTATAAGTCAGCAACTTCAATCTGGATTTATTCTGGGTTGATCAGGCTCTAAGAAAAACTGGCTCATGCCTCCCAACTCATGGAATAATCAGTAGTTCACTTTAATTAATGCAACAAGAAACCCAGCAGCCAGGGGGATGTTATTTATGTTGGCTTGATTGTGAATTCTCTTCCTACCAAAGAAACCAAAAGCATATTAGAAGGTTGTTGCTGTGTCTGCATAAATTACTGCTCTGTTTAGAACTCCCTGATTCCTTTTCAATATTTATTCCTCTAGAGACCTGGCTCACACCTCACCTTCTCTGGGAAAAATCAGTCACTGACTCTGCCAGGCTACCAGAACTTTTATACCATGATTACAACATCAATCATCTTGGATTCTAATAGTTACTCACCTACTGGTCTCCCCCACTCTTTTGATCACAGAGCAGGGACTCATCCACTTTGGTTTTCCTAATACCTAGCACATAAGGGGCATAGTAGAGGATTGCTGAATGAAGGATACTACTTCTCCATCCATTTTAAAATGGGGCCTTAGGAAATGGGTATCGATAGACACCAAGTATAATTGAGAGAAGACAGAGGGAGCATAAAAGTTGGTTGTGGGAAACACCCAATGCTCTGCCTCAGCCAGACTTATTTGATTGTTAGTGCCATTTCTATTGTTCCCTGGCCTCACCTCTGACCCTGGCTCATGTGTACCTTATACTCTGTCTCCTTTTTGTAGTGAATTATGTGAGTCTGTTCCCAAGCATACTTATGTGTAGTCACCTAGTTTCAACACTTCCTATTTTGTGTATGTACATGTTCATATCCATGTGTGTGAGTGCAGACACATGAGAGCCACGTGTGTCTATGGAGACCAGAGGATAAGCTCAGATGTGTCCTTGCCTTTTACCTTGCTGAGGCAAGGGTCTCTTGTTACTCACCACTGAGATCTCTGGGCTAGCTGGCCTACAAGCTTCCAAGGTATTCTATCACTGCCTTTCATCTCATCCATCAGTACATTGGGATTCAAGATGCACTCTATAGTGCCCAGCTCTATATAGGCTCTGGGGCTCCAAACTCGGACACCAACACTTACATAGCAAGTGGCCATTCTACTGAACCATTTCTTTTCTTTTTCTTTCTTTCTTTCTTTTTTTTTTTTTTTTTTTTTTTTTTTTTTGGTTTTTCAAGGTGGAGTCTCACTCTAGCCCAGGCTGACCTGGAATTCACTATGTAGTCTCAGAGTGGCCTTGAACTCACAGCAATCCTCCTACATCTGCCTCCCAAGTGCTGGGACTAAAGGAGTGCACCACAACACCTAGCTCTACTGAACCATTTCTCTAGTCCCTGATTTAATTTTTAGCCACTTTCTTTGCTCTCCTTTACTAGTCTAAGAACTTTAGGTCCCTTCTCAAAGGACCTACAGCATTGACACTACCTGGGGTTCATTAGCAGTGTAGACCCTCAGATCCCAGGACCACTGAACCCAAAGGTGCTTTCTAATGAGAAGCTCAGTTAACCCATATGCACATTTCAGTTAGAGAAGTTCTGCCTTAAATCTTTAACTATGACCACTGTTCCCAGCTCATGCTTTCTCCTCCCTTGTCTCCTATCATTCTTAAGGCAACCCCCATTGTAATAGTTATCTACAGCTATATGAAATCACCCTCATTTAGTGGCTTAAAACAACATCTATTATCTTATAGTTCTGTGTGGTAGGAGTCTTGGCAAGACTTATCTGTGTCCTCTGCCTCAGGGTCTCCCACAGGGCTGTTATTGGGTGTGGGCCCAAATTGCAGTCACTTGAAACTCAGCTAGGAGGATCTACTTCCAAACTCACTCATGTGGCTGTTGGTAGGCTGGGGGCCTAATGGCTGTTGGAAGCCCTCAACTGCACAATGATATTCACCACAGGCCCTGCTCATATCTTTGCTTGGTGGGTCCATTGGTCAGCTCACAGCATGTCAGCTGGCTTTAACAAGCAAAAATTTAAAAAACAAGAGAAGGCAAATACTTGTAACCAAGACTATGTTTGTACCCTAATCTCAGAAGTGATAGCCCATCATTTTTGCCGTATTTTAGTTGTTAGAAGGAAGTCACTAGGTCTAGCCTACTTTCAAGAGAAAGGTATTATTCTATCTGCCTTTCTCTCTCAAAATGAATAAGTACAAAAAAAAGAAGAAGAAAAGGGCTGGAGAGATGAATTAGCAGTTAAAGTGCTTGCCTGCAAAGAAAAGACCCAGGTTCGATTCCCCAGTACTCACATAAGCCAGATGTGCAATGTGGCACATGCATCTGGAGTATGTTTGCAGTAACTAAAGACCCTGGCACATCCATTCTCTCTCTCTCTCTCTCTCTCTCTCTACACACACACACACACACACACACACACACACACACACACACATATATGTATGTATCCCTCTCTCTCTCTCAAAATAAATAAAAAATGTAAGAGGGGCTTATACACTGGTGTGACCAAAGGAGGTGGCCATCATTGGGGATTATCTCAGAGGCTGTTTACCTCACCCTTGTTTGGTCAGAACATTCAGTAACATAGCTGACAAGTTTCCACTTTAGTTATACAGCTGTAAAACCATACTTGGGACTTCAAAATTGCTTGGAATTTTGTGTTGTCCAAACTTTGACCCTTGTGCTGACCATATGGTCCACAAGTTGTTCTTTCCACTTGTCCCACCTCACCACTCCCATTGAATCATGCTTCATAACAAATGTGACTACTTAGCCTTCAGACTTTCTTAGAGTCTGTTAGCGCCCTACCCATCTTAAAACCACTCACAAACTCAGAGCAGGCGCACATGCTACTTAGGAGGCTCAAGGGGGAATCATTTGAGTCCATGAGTTTGAGACCAGTGTAACTGATATCTTGACATCTTGTTTTAAGACAAACAACAAATAAAAAGAAAATGTGTTAAGCTAAGCATGGTGGCCTACATCTGTAATCCAGGCACATGGAAGGTTGAGGTTAGGCTGATCACTATAAATTGAAGACCAGCTTGATCTACATAGGAGAGCCAAAAGCATAGAATAAGGCCATCATGTTGCCTCCTTCCCTTCAAATAACAAACAGTAACATTGTAAACAGCCTTAACTCAGTTCCTCCCTCAAGCTACAGTTGATCATTTTCTATTCATTACAGTTTATTTTTAATTTTATTATAATTGTAAAAATTAATTTATTTATTTGCAATCAGGGGTAGTGGTGAATAGGCATGCTAGGGACTCTTGTCACCGTAAACAAAATCCAAATGTGCTACTATGTGCATCTGGCTTATTTGGGTACTGGGGAATTGAACCTGAGCCATCAGGCTTTGCAAGCAAGTACTTGTAATGGCAGAGCCATTTCTCCAGTCTCTATTATGATTTTTAAATATGTACAAAAGTAGATCCTCATACTAGACAATATACTTACACCTAGGTTTAACAGTTGATCATATTTGTTTTATTTTTTTCCTAAAATATTTAAAATGAAATCATGGTCACCATGCCATTTTAGCCCATCCTTTAGAACGTATCTCTTAAAAACAGTATCATGGGGGCTGGAGAGATGGCTTAATGGTTAAGCGCTTGCCTGTGAAGCCTAAGGACCCCGGTTTGAGGCTCAGTTCCCCAGGTCCCACGTTAGCCAGATGCACAAGGGGGCGCACGCGTCTAGAGTTCGTTTGCAGAGGCTGGAAGCCCTGGCGCGCCCATTCTCTCTCTCTCCATCTATCTGTCTTTCTCTCTGTGTCTGTCGCTCTCAAATAAATAAATAAAATTTTTTTTAAAAAACCAGTATCATGGGCTAGAGAGATGGCTTAGTGGTTAAGGTGCTTGCCTGTGAAGCCTAAGGACATAGGTTCAAATCTCCAGGTCCCACATAAGCCAGATGCACAATGGTGGCACATGCAACTGGAGTTATTGGCAGTGGCTAGAGGCCCTGGCGTGCATTTATTTTATGCTGAATTTATTCCTGTGCCATAAATTCATGTTTCTTCAGATTTTCTTCTGGGACATCTTTCTGTTCTGTGCAACCTTCTCCTCTGGTTTGGGAATAATTTGTTCCCTCAGTGACAATCAGCTCCATGTGGTAGGTGAGCTCAGGTGTGGGTTAATGCAACCACAGGCTCTGTAAGCAGGGTGGCACTTCTTGGGTGCTTTCTTCACCTGGACATGCTCAGTGACCAGAGAATCCCCATCTAACCCCGAACGTTCAGCATTGCTTTGAATCTTTAAGCGTGTTCCGTAAAAATGCAGGACTTCTCTGGAAGCCACCAATCCTGTGTTCAGACTCACTCTTTGGCCTGGGCATAACTGCTAGCTCTACCATTCCATCACCAAACAGCACATGCTGCGTCTGTAAAGTGACACCTTTGAGATACTCGGTGGCTTTTCAGATCTGTATACCCTTGATGACCTGCACTGTTTCCACAAGTGTCCTTAAAGTGACCACAAAGATTTGAATCTCTTGACTTGCGTCATTTTGTGGAGTTCTCTGCGTCAAGAGAGTAGTTAAGCATTTTCTCAGGTCACCATAAGACACTGAACCCCAGGAGTCAGGTCTTCACTGATCAGATGATGCTCACACCCCCACCAGTGGCCTGGCCCTGTCACCCTCATTCCAGGCCATCATGTTCCCCCATGGGTAGCAGACACTGGCCTGACCTGGTGCCATGTCAGATGTTTTGGGATGATACTTCTTGGGCACAATAGTTAATAACATGAGTAGCATCAGCCAAGGCTAAACAGACAGTTCTTGGGCAGATACCCTTGTAAAACAACTTTTTTTTTGGATAATGAATGGAGGCCTTTGCATAAGGCTTTAAGTCTAGCAGAGCCTTTGTGAGTGACTAATAAGCCCATTGTGTGTAAAAGCACTTTATAAACTGTTGGCCTTGTTTTCTTTGTTGTTGTTGTGAAGGTTGACATAGTGATTTCATTTTGACTTGAACAACCTCCACACTTTGTTCACAGCTAAATATTACATGATATGCCGTATGCAAGTCTTTTTCTGAAACCTTCTTCTCCCGTCTTCCATGCAGTTCCTACTTCAAGTGCTTCTGTGTCACTGAGCTACTTATTTACATCCCTATTGAGTATTTATCTTTAGCTGACTCTGAAGGGGTACAAAGTTCTATCCTTGGTTTCAACTTGGTCTTTACACTGCCCCCTGTAGTAATCTTGCCCACTCCCACAGCTCAAGCAGATCACACAGACGTGTGTCTTCAGCCTGACATGCAATGCCTTGTTGACATTTCCACCTGGAGACCGGTCAGCCATACCTTACACTGAGCACAAGAGTAGTCATTTTCTCCAAAAGCCACTTTCCTTGATCCTCCTTATGTTGTAGTGGCAAGAACATTCTCCTAGCTGTCCAAATTCAAATTCTTGGCACCTGCTTGGCTACATTTGTTTCTTATTCACTATCTGAAGCCATTTCCAAATCTTTATTTTTCCATTTCATTATATTGAGCTAATTTTTATCTTTATGGGAAAAAAAACACATTTGGACATACTATAAAAATCAAATATTTCAGGCTGGAGAGGCGCCTCAGCAGCTAAGGCACTTGTTTGAGAAGCCTAAGGACCCAGTACCCATGTAAGCCAAAGGCACAAGGTTGGCATGTGCCTCTGGGGTTAGTGGTTGGAGGCCTTGGTATACCCATTCTCTCTCTATTTGCTCCCCTCCAATAAATAAGTACATAAAATATATTTTTTAAAATCAAATATTTCAGCCAGGCATGGTGGTGCACGCCTTTAATCCCAGCACTCAGGACGCAGAGGGAGGAGGATCACTGTGAGTTCGAGGCCACCCTAAGACTACATAGTGAATTCCAGGTCAGCCTGGACTAGAGTGAAAACCTACCTCAAAAAACAAAACAACAAACAACAACAACAAAAAATCAAATATCTCTAGGGGCTAGGGAGATGGATGTGTGGTTAAAGGTACTTGTGTGCAAAGCCTGCCAGCCTAGATTCTATTCCCTTCTACTCACATAAAGCCAGATGCACAAAGTGGTACGTGCATCAGGAGTTCATGTGCAACGGCAAGTGGCCCTGGCATGTCCACAGTCATCCTCTCTCACTGTCTTAATAAATAACTATATTAAAATGTATTTCTACATGTCCCATCTTTTTTGTTTTTAAATACATTTTATTTATTTACTTACTTATTTGAGAGAGAAAGAGGCAGAGAAAGAATGATATCCAGCCCCTGCAAACGAACTCCAGATGCATGTGCCCCCTTGTGTATCTGGCTTACGTGGGTCTTGAAGAATCAAACTGGGATCCGGTGGATTTGCAGAAAAAGGCCTTAACTGCTAAGCCATCTCTCCAGCCCCCATCTTTTTTTTTTTTAAGATTTATTTTTATTTATTTATTAGAAACAAAGAGAAGCCGGGCGTGGTGGCGCACGCCTTTAATCCCAGCACTCAGGAGGCAGAGGTAGGAGGATTGCCATGAGTTCAAGGCCACCCTGAGATGACAGAGTTAATTCCAGGTCAGCCTGGACCAGGGTGAGACCCTACCTTGAAAAACCAAAAAAAAAAAAAAAAGAAAAGAAAAGAACAGAAACAAAGAGAAAGGGAAAGAGAGAAAGAGTGCGAATGGACACACCAGGGCCTCTAGCCACTGCAAACAACCTCCAGACGCATGTGCCACCATGAGTGTATGGCTTATATGGAACCTGGAGAATTGAACCTGGGTCCTAAGACTTCGTAGACATACACCTTAACTGCTAAGCTATCTTTCCAGCCCCCCTATCTTTTTTTAAAATTTTTTTAAATATATTTTTTAAATTATTTATTTATTTATTTGAGAGCGACAGACACAGAGAGAAAGACAGACAGAGGGAGAGAGAGAGAATGGGCGCGCCAGGGCTTCCAGCCTCTGCAAACGAACTCCAGACGCGTGCGCCCCCTTGTGCATCTGGCTAACGTGGGACCTGGGGAACTGAGCCTCGAACCGGGGTCCTTAGGCTGCACAGGCAAGCGCTTAACCGCTAAGCCATCTCTCCAGACCCCCCATCTTTTTTTAAATTGAAAAAAATATTAGCAGTCACATAGTTTCATTCTGTTCATTTAAGTATTACTGTACAAAAGTGATCACTTTCAACTCTTAGTGGATTCTTCTATTACTTTCACATTTCTTTTTGTTGTTGTTGTTCATTTTTATTTATTTATTTGAGAGTGACAGAGAGAGAAAGAGGGAGAGAGAGAGAGAGAGAGAGAGAGAGAGAACGGGCGCACCAGGGCTTCCAGCCACTGCAAACGAACTCCAGACACATGCGCACCCTTGTGCATCTGGCTAATGTGGGTCCTGGGGAATCGAGCCTCGAAATGGGTCCTTAGGCTTCACAGGCAAGTGCTTAACCTCTAAGCCATCTCTCTACTTGTAGGCCGGGTGTGGTGGCTCATGCCTTTAATCCCAGCACTTGGGAGGCAGAGGTAGGATGATTACCATGAGTTCAAGGCCACCCTGAGACTACATAATGAATTCCAGGTCAACCTGTGCTAGAGTGAAACCTTACCTCAAGAAACAAAAACACAAACAAAAAAAGATCTACTTGTGAGTCCGTCCTAACTAACACTACAACAGTACCCCCAGCTTCCCAATATATGCTTTGATGAAATCAACATTCATGTTTACACTATAATGTTTCTGCAAATATGGTTACTGTTGAGACATATAGCATCATGATCATATTTTTTAAATAAAAATAATTAGCCAGGTGTGGTAGAGCACAACTTGAATCCCAGCACTTGGGAGGCAGAGGTAGGAGGATCCCTATGATTTTGAGTCCAGCCTGAGACTACATAGTGCATTCCAGGTCAGCCTGGGCTAGAGTGAGACCCTACCTCAAAACAAACAAACAAGCAAAAATAACAATAATTTTTATTATTATAATTACCTTTTCTACTTGATGTTTGGCTTTTAGCAATTTCTCTCTTGCACAGGCAGACCTGAAACTCGTTCTGTAGCCCCAGGCTGGCCTGGAACTCACGGAAATCTTCCTACCACAGCCTCCTGAGCACTAGGATTAAAGGCGTGGGTCAACATGTCTGGTTCTTATTTTCCATGTATTTGTTGCAATTGCTCTTTATCTCCTCGAGAGCTATAAAGGTCTTCTCCGTAGTTGAACATGTCTGGTAACCTGTCAGCTTCATTCCCCACCAACCTCTGCCACCTTAGAAGTATGGGGGAGTGGGGAATCAGGGCTCCAGTTTTTCTGTTCCAGCATGCATCGGGCTAGTTCCTGGGCCTGCTGGACAGCTGGTCGTGTGGGACTGTGGTTGGTTATTCTGATCATTTTCCTTAAGATTCCCATTTGGGGACTACAGAGATGACTTAGCAGTTAAGGCGCTTGCCTGCAAAGCCAAAAGACCAGGGTTCAATTTCCCAGGCCCCACGTAAACCTGATGCACAAGGTGGCATATGTGTCTGGAGTTCATTTGCAGGGGCTGGAGGTCCTGGTTTGCCCATTCTCTATCTACCTCTATCTCTTTCTCTCTGCTTCTTTCTCTCTCTCAAATAAATAAATAAAAATAAAAATATTTTTAAAAAAGATTCCCATTTGCAGAGGGATTCTATGTATGCTTCCCACCACTCCCGCTTGGTTTCTCCATTGTTTTGAATAACCTTTTCTCTAATAGCTTCCTAAGAAGTAATGCCTGGAGGTAAATTTTTGAGAGCCTGCATATCTGAAATGTTTTTGGTTTACCTTTACACAGGATTAGCAGTTTCTACAGAATTCAAAATTGGAAATCCATTTTGGCGACAAGTCCATTGTGTTCCAACCTCTAGTATTGCTATGAGAAGTCGAATGCCGTTCTTTTTCTTTGTACATGGTGTGCTTCGGCCTTTCTAAATATAGAATTTCATAGGACTATGTCAATCTTTCTGAAGAAGAGGTTATTTTGTTTTGAGGGGGCACAGTCCATCATGACAGGGAAAGCATGTTGGCAATTGGCTCAAAAAGTAGAGAGTGAAAGAGAGAGGTCCTGATTGTGCTGCTAGCATTTTCTCTCTCTTTTTAAAAAAAAATTTATTAACATTTTCCATGATTATAAAAAAATATCCCATGGTAATTCCCACCCTCCCCACCCCCACACTTTCCCCTTTGAAATTCCATTCTCCATCATATTACCTCCCCATTACAATCATTGTATATACAATATCAACCTATTAAGTATCCTCCTTCCTTCCTTTCTCTTCCCTTTTCTCTTTTTAAGTTATTTATTTGCAAGCAGAGAGGGGGAGAAGAGAAAGAGAGAGGGGGGAGAGCTTGAAAATGGGCATACCAGGGCCTTCTTCCAAGTGCAAATGAACTCCAGACACATGTACCACCTTGTACATCTGCCTTTACATGGGTCCTGGAGAATCAAACTCAGGCCTTCGGGCTTTGCAAACAAGCACCTTTAACCACTGAATCACCTCTCTCTCTAGCCCTCATTTTCTCTTTCTTATTCACTTTGGGACCCAGCCCATGGAATGACGCCATCCACATTGAGGGCAGGTCTTTCCCTTATCAATTCATCCTTTCTGAAAAATCCCTCACAGACATACTCAAAGGTATGCCTAATATTGGCCTAGGGGTTTCTTTAAATATATATATATATATATATATATATATATATATATATATATATATATGAAAGAGAGAGAAAATATGGGTGTGCCAGGGCCTCCTGCCGCTGGAAACAAACTCCAGACATATGCACCACTTTGTACTTTACATGAGTACTGGGGGATTGAATCTGGGTGGTCAGGCTTTGCAAGCAAGGGCCTGTAATGGCTGAGTCATCTCTCTAACCTGGCACCATCTGCATTTCTTTCAGCATTCTGTTCTAAACTTCCGCCAAAATGGCCCATAAGCTCAGTTTACAGATTTCTAGGATTTATTTATCTCTTAACTCCAAAAGCTTTTGCATTCCTCCTGCAAATAAGGGCCAAAGGCCAGAGAAGCACATGGTCGATCCTATCACAGCTTCACCCCACTCCTCAGTACTGATTCTTGTTTTTTAAGTTTTGTGTTAGAATCTTTCTTTTAATATTTATTTATTTATTTATTTAAATTTATTTGAGAGTGACAGACAGAGAGAGAAAGAGGCAGAGAGAGAGAGAGAAAGAGAGGAGAGTGGGCGCACCAGGGCTTCCAGCCACTGCAAATGAACTCCAGACGCGTGTGCCCCCTTGTGCATCTGGCTAACGTGGGTCCTGGGGAACTGAGCCTCGAACCAGGGTCCTTAGGCTTCACAGGCAAGCGCTCAACTGCTAAGCCATCTCTCCAGCCCTTTTAATATTTTTACTACTGGTGTGTCTTGTTATCTAAAGATGAAGCTGTTCAGTAGTAGAGTAGAACACTGTCACGCAAACATGAAGACTATGACTTGATCCCCAGAAGCACAATAAATTGCAGTCACTCGATCAATTGCAATAACAGTTCACTAAGAGCTCTGTTTATGTGTAGACTGATTGGGCAGGGTCCTTACTCTCTCTCCTCAAATGCTGTTCTCTAAGGAAGCCAGTAGCTTTCATAACAAATACTTTAATCTCCATTCTCCATGAAGATGGGGTACGGTAATTCTGTCAGCCAGTGACTAGAGCCAATACTATAAAAAGGCTGATTCTGGCCATGGTGGCACATGTCTTCAACCTCAGCACTTGAGAGACAGAGGTAGGAGGATCATCATGAGTTTGAGGCCAGCCAGGGGCTACTGAGTGAATTCCAGGTCAGGGTGGGCTAGAGAAAAACCCTACCTCAAAAAAACAAAACCAAGCCAGGCATGGTGGAGCACGCCTTTAATCCCAGCACTTGGGAGGCAAAAGTAGGAGGATCGCAAAGAGTTTGAGGCCACCCTGAGACTACATATTGAATTCCAGGTCAGCCTGGGCTAGAGCTAGACTCACTTTGAAAAATAAAAATAAAAATAAATGTAGTAGCTTAAACTTTTTAGCAATCCTTTCAAGATTCTTCAATATGTTATGTTTACTTTTTCACACACTCTTCTCTAACTACTTCTGATTCTTCTCTGAAATTATCCTGTGTTTCAGCCTACCATTATAGAACGTCTGTCTGTGAACCACACTCACATTCTCTAACTCTCATCACTCGTCCTCACCCGCTAGCTCTCCCCTTTGTGTGCCCACCAAAACCATTTTTTTAAAAGAAAACTTTAAAAAAATATTTTATTTATAAGAGAGAGTAATTATAGAGTGGGCAAATGAAGAAGGTAGAGAGCGCACAGGGAAATACAAAATGACAAGCAGGATAATTCTAGAACAAAACAATCCAAGGTACTCATTTTGGGTTATCTAGAAATGAGCCCACTGGGCCAGGGTCCGTTCATCTTGTCATCAGAGGAGCTGAATTCATCGCAAGTTCCCATCAGTAATGGCTGTTTCCTTGTCTGCACTCAGAAACCTGCATCAGCCTTTGCCTGCTTCAGGCCATCTCATAAGCAATTGCATCATCCAGGTAGCCTTGCCCTTTAGCTCAGAGGAAGTCTCAGAGCATTTCCATGTTGTGTTGGCCTGAAGTTTGTTCCTTTTCGTTGCTATTTTAAAAGATCCTTTAATCCCAGCCCTTGGGAGGTAGACGGAAGAGGATCACTGTGATTGAGACCACATAGTGAACTCCAGGTCAGCCTGAGCTAGAGTGAGACCCTACCTTGAACCCCCCCCCCAAAAAAAAAATTATGTCTTTATTCTACTATTAACGGGCATTTAAGTTTCCACTTAGGGAAACACTTTTTGTGAATATCTCTTAAAAAAAAAAATGGGGCTGGAGTGATGGCTTAGCGGTTAAGCGCTTGCCTGTGGAGCCTAAGGACCCCGGTTCGAGGCTCGGTTCCCCAGGTCCCAGGTTAGCCAGATGCACAAGGGGGCGCACGCGTCTGGAGTTCGTTTGCAGAGGCTGGAAGCCCTGGCGCGCCCATTCTCTCTCTCTCCCTCTATCTGTCTTTCTCTCTGTGTCTGTCGCTCTCAAATAAATAAATAAAAAATTAAAAAAGAAAAAAAAAATGTTCAGAGCCAGGTGTTGAGGCTGGCGCATGCCTTTAGTCCCAATATTCAGGAAGCTGAAGTAGAAGGATTCCTGAGTTTGAGGCCAGCCTGGAGGTTACAGAGTGAATTCCAGGCTAGCCTGGGCTAGGGTAAAACCCTGAAACAAAGAAAAGACAAAGAAGAGAAGAAAAAAGAAAAGACAAGAAGACATCTGCTTATACTCAACTCTTGGGTTTATATCTAGGACTGGAATTGCCAGATTTTACTGGATATTTCAAATCTCTGAAGTTGAATTGGTATATGAGCTTTCCTGTTCCTCTGAATTCTTGCCAGTACTTCTGAATTTTTAAAGTATTGTTAATTATATGTTTATGATAAGATATTTCATCTTGTTTAATTCACTCATTAGTAGTGAAATTGAAGCCCTTTTCTAGGGGTTACTGATTATATGTTTCTTCTGAAAATTCATCCTTTGGCCAATTTCTCAATTGGATATTTTGGTGGCTCCACACCCTGTTAGGGATCAAGCCCAGGTCTTTTTCTATGCTAGGTAAGCACTCCAACACCAAGCTACCGCTACAACTCTGATCTGCCTATTTGGCATAGAGTAGTCCTTCATATATTCTGGATATTATTATACTTTGTTAATTATATTGTTCTTTTTCCACAAACATTTCTGAGTGTTTCCCATATTTGGAAGATACAACAGTAAATAAAACAACCAAAGAAACTTTAGCTGGGCCAGATGGTGCATGCCTTTAATCCTAGCACTCAGAAGGCCGAGGTAGGAAGATCATTGTGAGTTTGGGTTAGCCTCAGACTACATAGTGGATTCTAGGTCACCCTGGGCTAGAGAGAGTAGAGAGAGGATCTAGCTCACAAAAACCAAGAGAGGGGCTGGAGAGATGGCTTTGCAGTTAAAGTGCTTGCCTGCAAAGCCTAAGGACCCAGGTTCAATTCCCCAGAACCCACATAAGCCAGATGCACATGGTGGCACATGCATCTGGAGTTTGTTTGCAGTGGCTAGAGGCCCTAGATTGTCCATTCTCTCTCTCTCTCTCTCTCTCTCTCTCTCTCTCTCTCTCTCTATCTTTCTCTCTCTCTCTTTCTCTCTTTCTCTCTTTCTCTCTCTATAATAAATAAATAATGCCAGGCATGGTAGCACACACCTTTAAAAAAAAAAAAAAGAAACTTTAAATTCATGAAGAATTCATTCTAGTGGAGGAGGGAGACAAGATAACAAATAGATAAAGAGAACTTATCCTGCTAAGTTTTACATGCTTGGTGCTAGATGCTATATAGGCAGAAAATAGGAAAGAAAGTTGGTGACCTCTGGAGCAATTTAAAAATACAGTGGTAGGGCTAGGGAGATGGCTCAGTGGTTTAAGATACTTACAAAGCCTGCCGACCCAGGTTTGATTCCCAGAGCCAATATAAAGCCAGATGCACAAAGTGGTGCATGTGTCTGAAGTTTATTTGCAGTGACAAGAAGCCCTGATGTGCCCATACTCTGTCTTTCTCCCTCCTTCTTTCTTCTCCCCTTGTCTCCTCCTAATTAAATAAATAAAAATATTAACAATAAAAATATGGTGGTAAAAGAAGACCTCACTGACAAGGTTACTATAAATAAAATCCTGAAAAATCTTAGAAAGCAGGCCAGATTAGAAAGCACTTTAGAAGATGGGTATGGTGGCATGCCCTTATAATCAAACACTTGGGAGGTGTAGGCAAGAGGATCAGTTGCTCAAGGTCATCCTCTTCTGTGCAGAGTTTGACTCTTCACAAGATCCTGCTTTAGAAAAACCAAAGAGAGAAAGAAAGAAAGAAAAAAAAAAAAGAGGTGGGAGGATGTCTCACTGGTTAACAGCACTTGTTCACAACGCCTGCCAGCCCAGGTTCAATTCTTCAGTACCCACATAAAGCCAGAAACAAAAAGTGTCACATGTGGGCTGGAGAGATTGCTTAGTGTTAAGGTGCTTGCCTGCAAAGCCAAATGATACAGGGTTGATTCCTCAGGGTCCACGTAAGCCAAATTCACAAGGTGGCACATGTGTCTGGAGCTCATTTGTAGTGGCTAGAGGCCCTGTTGTGCCTATTCTCTATCTGCCTCTTTCCCTCTCTCTCTCTCTCTCTCCCTCTCTCTCTCTCTCTCTCTCTCTCTCAAATAAATAAATAAATAAATAAATAAATAATAATAATAAAAAGTGTCACACGCATCTGGAATTCGTTTGCAGTAACAAGAAGACATGACTATGCCCACACATGCATGCAGACACACACACAAGTAAATTTAAAAAAAATTTTTTTAAGAGCCTTATAGGTAGCAGAACAACAAACAACAAATACAAGGACCCTGGAGTAACAGTGTAAACAGTATGTTTAAGGAAGAACAAGGATTCCTCTACGGCCAAAGTTGAGTAGGGAAAATGTGAGTCATAGGAGATGACATCTGAGCAGTAAGGTGGAAAGTGTACATTTGTGTAGAATGGAAAGAATAGTGTAGACCATTAGCATATGACTTGCTTTTTTTCCTTTTGGCAAGGTGAGACAGAAAAGTTTGAGCAAAGGATGGGTGCCATCCCCTTTACTGTCTTCAGAAGTCCCTTCGAAAGGATAAACAGAAGTTAGCTCAGTGTCTTTCAAAATAACCCAGCTGAAGATTATGGTGGCTTGAGCTGAGGTGATAGTGACGGCAGTGGTAACACATGACTAAAGGTGGCTAAGTGATAACCCAGTGTCTATGACCCTATGGGTAGTTGTTGATTAACTTTTGTTTTCCTTGTCTATAGAAACTTAAACAATGCTTAGGAACTGAGCCTGAGATGAACAAAACACAGTTGACCAGGGTGAGGGTTAGTGTGTCTGGAATAGTAAACAGACAAAATGGGTCCTGGTTTAGGCCATGAAAGTAGTGGGGTATTTCCAGATTTTGGATTTAATTTGAAAATAGAATCAGGATTAGTCAATATGGCATCTGAGCAACAGGATGACTATATATATATATATATATACATATATATATATATACATAGTCTTAGAATGTTCAAGGTTTTTTTTATTGTTGTTCTGTTTTGAAGTAGGGTCTCACTCTACCCCAGACTGACCTGGAACTCACTCAGTAGTCCCAGGCTGGCCTCAAACTCAGTGATCCTCCTACCTCTGTCTCATGAGTGCTGGGATTAAAAGTGTGTGCCACTCTGCCCAACAGAATGTTCAAGTTTTAATTGATAATGGAACAACTCAAAGATAGGAAAGATCATGAGTTTATATTCAGAGCCAGAGTTTAATTAGCCTTTTAGACATCCAGATGTAGATGTCAAGTTGGCAACTGGCTATTTAAGCCTGGAGTTCAGGAGAGCTTAAAGGGCATTTTACAAAATAAGTGTGAGGGTGCATTCCTGTAATGCTAGTACTTGAGAGATGGAGGCAGGAGGATCAGGAGTTCAAGGCCAGCCTGGAATACATAGCCAGTTTGAGACCAGCCTGGTTTACATGAAATCCCATCATTAAATAAATAAATAAATAAGTTTAGTTTCAGTCAGGCCCCTTTTGAGGTATGTTGGGGTGGCTCTCTCCTTAGGATCTGCATCTATCTGAAAAAGAGAAGCAGATTCTCCAACGGAGAGTAAGTTAGCACCCAGAAAATTGAGATAACACTTACTTTTTTGATAGAGAGTGTAATAGGTGTAGGTCCTCTTGTAGCCCATGATTGATGGTAGCTTGATATTGGAGAGTGGGCTTATGTTTGGATATGGTTCTGACTTGTTTCCCCGCTCCTGCTATGGGTCCCGTACCACTGAGGGGATTAGTTAGCCAAATCAAGAGCAGTTGGTTCCCCACCATGGCTGTGTGCCACTATTGCACTTGTGTGGGCATCACATCAGGTTATTTGTTGCTAATTAGGTTAGACCATGAGTTGCTCGGACAGATATTGGTCATTTCCCCCAGTCGCCCATGTAGCACCTTCTGGCACTAGACACACTGACTGGGGACTGACTCTCTCCTGGCTTCCAGCCATGCCATTCCATTTTATGTGTCAGCTGCGTATGCAGTCTTCAGCAATAGGGTCTTACCACTGGCCTTTGGTGGGTCATCAAGTACTCTGACAGAAGTCTGTCATTGTTTTGGGAAACCTTGTAGGATTCTTTGATCAAAAGCTCATTGTGGATGGTAGCCCCAAGCTGGTAGTGGGGGTTACAGGTCAGTGCCCACTAAGAAATTGAGGAAAAACATAACTAATATACAAGAGTTAGAGAGGAGAGAGAGAGGGGAGAGAGGGAGAGGGAGGGAGGGAAGATGTAGAAGATTTAGGTTAGTCTTGATCCTACCCTCTCCAGTGTCTTGTGGTTCAGGTGTTTCCTGTAAGGGTCTAGTGAAGGTTCAGCCATTTGGTCTGCCTTTTAGGAAGTAGAATTTTATGGTATCATTGCCGTTTGGGTCTAGATTAGTGTTTCCCACCCCTTCTATGCCCTCCCCTCCCTCCCCATCCAATCTAGTCCATTAGGTGCTTGCTGGGTATGTAAAAGGGGCCCGACTGAAACTAAGGATAATTGGCGAAACAAGCAAGGGTGCTGTTTTCCTGATGAACCAGATACCAGCACAAAGGGGAAGGAGACCAACACAGAGAAAAATCAACTCCTACCAAATCAGAGGGCCAGAACCTCAGAGGCCCCCAACACTTCAGCACTGAAGCAGACCAAAAATGAACCCAACATGGCTCAGGGAAATTTTGTGGAAGACAGGGCAGAAAGAATGTCAGAGTCACATGTTGGGTCATGATATGCAGAGACATTTATCGTACCAATAACTTTGGACTAACTCCACAATGCACGGCCCATGTACATCAACAAGGAGGGTCCATTGGGAGGCAGTAGGTCACGGATGAGCCTAAACAATGGTACCAAACTGCCTGTATTTGCTGAAAAGAAAACTAATAAATTAAATTAAAAAAAATAAAATAAATAAGCTTATTAGTTACCATTGTTCAGGTAGAAAATGATCTCCAAATCTCAGTGGATCACATTAACAAGTATTTACCTGTTGGTCTTGTAACATACAAGTGGACTACGGTTTTCCTCTCGTCTGTGAGTCAGCTGCAGGCTCGATTTAAGTGCCTTCTAACTCTATGAGTCTGGGCAGAGTTAACAGCCACTGTCAGACATGCCCGTGACAGAGGGCAAAGAAGCAAGGCAAACCAAGCTGCACTGTTCACGTTGCCTAGCATGGGGCCTATCTCACGTACCGCCACTCCACTGGCCAAAACAACTAGTCTTGCAACATGTGCAAGATGTGTATTCTGCTTAGAAGAGGGATTTTAAGGCAAATCCGGAGCACAGATATGCAATCTTCACCGAAGGGATGGAGCAAATAGTTGTAAATCATAACTTAATCTACTATAGTGAGTGTGGTAAACATTAAAGAGAAGAAATCCCAAGACTGAAGCATTTCAGTGTTCAGAGGTCATACAGATAAGGAAAGCCAACAAAGAAGACCACGAAGGAGCTGACAGAGCAGCGTGGAGAAAACCGTGGGAGTCACGAGAAGGGAGAGAGAGTCTCAAGAAGAATCAGCTGCACCGTATTCTGCTAATAGCTCAAGCAAGATGAGGCTGATTCTGCCTTTTGGATTTGTTAGTGTCAAAATTTGTGGTGATTTTGACAGGAAGACTAATGACGTGGTAGAAAGTGATATTCCCTCCCAAACTTAGGTTGAAATTCAATTCCCATTGCAACTATATTAAATAGAGCCTTCAAGAGGTGGTTAGGGCACAAGGATTGATGGATGTGGTGCTGCTGAATTTGGCTCATTCCAGGAGGACAAGTTCGATCCTCTTCTGTCCCTTACTCACTCTCTTTTTACTCTTTGTCATAGGATAGCATAGCAAGAGGCCCTTGCCAGATGTTGTCCTCAGTCTTGGACTTCCTACCCTCATAAATCTGGGACAATAAATTTCTATTCATTATAAATATAAAGTCTATGGGGATGGAGAGACAGCTTAGTTGGTTAAGGTGCTTGCCTGCAAAGCCAAAGGACCCAGGTTCAATTCCCCAGGACTCACATAAAGCCAGATGCACAAGGTGGCACATGCGTCTGGAGTTTTTACACAGTAGCTAGAGGCCTTGGTGTGCCCATTCTGTCTCACTTTTTCTCTCTCTCTCTCAATTAAATAAACAAATAAAATAAAAATAAATAACTAAAGTCTATGGCATTCTGCTACAGAGCCTGAAATGGATCCTGCTATATTAACTTCCACATGTGCATGGATCATGCACACACTCACACCTGCAAATAAAGATACAACAATTAAAAATGCATAACACAAGTAGCCAGGCATGGTGGCGCACACCTTTAATCCCAGCACTCAGGAGGCAGAGGTAGGAAGACCGCCATGAGTTTGAGGCCACCCTGAGACTACAGAGTGAATTCCAGGTCAGCCTGGGCTAGAATGAGACCCTACCTTGAAAAAAAAACAAACAAAAAAATATATAACACAGGCTGGAGGGATTGCCTAATGATTAAGGCATTGCCTGCAAAGCCAAAGAACCCAGGTTCGATTCCCCGGGACCCACGTTAGCCAGAGAGATACACAAGGGGGCACACGTGTCTGGAGTATGTTTGCAGTAGCTGGAGGCCCCATCTCTCCCTCTTTCTTTGTTAAATAAATAAATAAGTAAAAGCTTAAAAAATGCATAACACATACTGGCAGTTGCCTTCTAACTAGAACCTAAATAACATAAGACAATGGAGTAACATTTTCAAAATGCCATGGTAATGGGCTAGGGCGATGGTTCCCTGGTTAAAAGCACTTGCTTGCAAAGTCTGCCCCTGGGTTCAATTCTCTAGAGCCCATGTAAAGTCAGATACACAAAGAGGTTCATGAATCTGGAGTTTGTTTACAGTGGTAAAAGGGCCCGGTGTACCCATAGTTTCTCTCCTTCTTTCTCTCTCTCTCTCTTTGTGGTTGACCTAGAATTCACTATGTAGTCTTAGGCTGGCCTTGAACTCATAGCAATCTTCTTACCTCTGCCTCCCAAGTGCTGAGATTAAAAGCATGTGCCACCACACCATGTACCAGTACCTCTCTTCTTTTCTCTTTCTCTCACATAAATATTTTTTAAATCCCTTAGTAATATACTTATCAGGCAAGTATTTTTTTTTAAGTTTTTTTAAAATTATTTATTTATTTATTTGAGAGCAACAGACACAGAGAGAAAGACAGACAGAGGGAGAGAGAGAATGGGCGTGCCAGGGCTTCCAGCCTCTGCAAACGAACTCCAGATGCGTGTGCCCCCTTGTGCATCTGGCTAATGTGGGACCTGGGGAACCGAACCTTGAACCGGGGTCCTTAGGCTTCACAGGCAAGCGCTTAACCGCTAAGTCATCTCTCCAGCCCCAGGCAAGTATTTTTTATTCTACTGATGATTTGAAATGTTAGAGAGGGAAAAAAGGATATAAACTATCATAGCTACGCCGGGTGATACTGATCCAAGAATAGGCAAACACACGAATGGAATTAGAGTAGACCATAATCAATGCAGACACAGCTGTGGGTTCTCTTGCTTGGTTCTCAGTGTGCATGGGTACACACAGTGTGTGGATCTGTGCCCTGTAATTACTTCGTTATTATTCTTCAAATATTGTTTCACTATCATTTCTCCCATCCTTGTCTTTTACGTGTGTGTGTGTGCGTGCGCGCGCGCGCGCGCGCGTGTTGAATGGCAGGGTCTCCCTATGTAGTCCAGGCTGGCCTTGAATTCATGATCCTCCTGCCACAGCCTTCCAAGTATGCTACCAGCTCAGTTTTATTGTTATGTGTAAAAATTTAAGTTTTCAAGGCTGGGTATGGTGGTGCACGCCTTTAATCTCAGCACTCAGGAGGTAGAAGTAGTATTGCCATGAGTTTGAGGCCACCCTGTGGCTACATAGTAAATTCCAGGCCAGCCTGGGCTAGAGTGAGACCCTACCTCAAAAAAACAAAATAAGAGCTGGGCTTGGGGGCACACGCCTTTAATCCCAGCACTTGGGAGGCAGAGGTGGGTGGATCATTGTGAGTTCAAGGCCACCCTGAGACTACATAGTGAATTCCAGGTCAGCCTGGACTAGAGCGAGACCCTACCTTGAAAAAAAAAAAAAAACCCAGATAAGTAAATAAAAGCAAACAAGCAAAAATTTAAGCGTTTTAATTTTTTTTCAAAATGATAAATGACATTTTTAACCATAAAGACTAATAAAAAGTCAGCACTATTCTTACTAAAAAAAAAAAAATCCACCACTTCAATGGAAAAGAATGGTAACCAAATTTACTCATTAAATATTAAAATTTTCTGATGTACAACTTAAAAAAATTTCAGCATGCTTATTTAATTTCAGTACAATGGATTCAAGACCAAGGACCCACATGACGATTTATAGTCACTATCACTGTCATTATTTTCTTCACATTTTCTCTTCAATACATTTGGTGATTTATTACTGTACGTATTAGGTTGTTTTTTTTTTAGAAGCAGGGTCTCATTCTTAGCCCAGGCTGACCTGGAATGCATTATATAGTGCAGGCTGGCCTCCCTTTCATAGTGATTCCCCTGCCTCAGCCTCCTGAGTGCTGAGATTAGAGCCACCATGCCTGGCTTCCATTGACTATTTGTTTTTTTCTTTTCTTTTCTTTCTTTTTTCTTTTTTTTTTTTTGGAAGAGGACTCTTTTTTCCATGTTAATCTTTAAAAAAAATTTTTTTATTAACAACTTCCATGACTGTAAGCAATAACCTATGGTAATGCCCTCCCTCTCCCCGCCCCCACTTTCCCCTTTGAAACTCCATTCTCCATCATATCCCCCCCCCCCTCAATCAGTCTCTCTTAGTTTGATGTCATGATCCTTTCCCCCTGTTATGATGGTCTTATGTAGGTAGTGTCTGGCACTGTGAGGTCATGGTTATCCAGGTCATTTTGTGTCTGGAGAGAGCATGTTGTAAGGAGTCTTGCCCTTCCTTTGGCTCTTACATTCTTTCTGCCACCTCTTCAGCAATGGACCCTGAGCCTTGGAAGGTATAATAGAGATATTGCAGTGCTGAACACTCCTGTCACTTCTACCCAGCACCATGATGCCTTCTGAGTCATCCCAAGGTCACTGCCATCTGAAAAGAGAAGCTTCTCTAGCCAAAAGTGAGACCACCATTAATATATGAGTATGAACATTAAGAGAAGTGCTTAGTGGGAAGTTTAATGAGCATAGTATACATTTAGCCAGACAACAGCAGACGTTACACCCCTAGGGCTCATGACTACCCCTGTTGTAGGTTTTCAGTATCAGGGATGTATTTCCTCCCATGGAGCGGGCCTCCAGTCCAATTAGAGGACAGTTGGTTTCCACCATGACAGACATGCCACTATTGCACCCATTGGCTCACTTGGCCTGGCTGACCAAATATAAGGCTTGTAGTGTCCACTGTTGAGTATCTTCACTGGTGATTTCTCTCTCTCCCATCGAACTACATGCTTCTTCCAGCTTTCTGTCACCTGGTCTACATGGCAGAGGTTTTCAGCTCAGCTTCAGCAGGATTTCTCAGTGTCCATTGACTATTTTTTATGATGATTCTATATTAATAGAAATTAAAATAAAAATTTTTATGGGGATGGGGTCAGGTCAAAGAAAGGAATTTTTTGAGGTTGAAGAGATGGCTTAGCTGCTAAGGGCTTGCTTGAAAAGTCTGACACCCAGGTTTGATTCCCTGTACCCACATAAAGCCAGCTACACAAAGTGATGCATGTGTCTGGAGTGTGCAGTGACAAGAGACCCTGAAGAGCCCATATTCTCTCTACGTATTTATCTGTCTTGCTCTCTCTGTGTCAAATAAATAAACAAATAAATATTTTAAAAAATTAAAGTAGCCAGGGTGGTGGCACACATCTTTAATCCCAGAACCTGAGAGGCAGAAGTAGGTGGATCACTGTGAGTACAAGGCTACCCTGAGACTATGATAGTGAATTCCATATCAGCTTGGGCTAGAGTGAGACCCTACCTCAAAGAGTCAGGAAAAAAAAAAAGGTAAAATAAGAATGAATGTTTTTAGGCCCAATGAATGGTGGATTAATCAAAACACTCTAAACCATTGATGTTTCAGGAATTGATGCTTAGTTAAAACAGACATGGTTTGTGGGGTTGGTGTGCCTAGTGTGGGAGGCCTTGGTTTGTTAGCAACTGAATCAACACTTAATCATGGAACTGTTATTCTTCCTGAAGAACAAATGCCTTTTTTTTTTTTTTTTTTTCCTTGTAAAGCCTTGAGCCTATGGTATGGCATTAGCTCTATCAGGTGGTAATGTGGGCTTTTTAAATGGTTCCATAGCAAAAGGGCTTCACTGCTTTACCTTGCAATATGTAATTAAAACAATCTCTCAGAGTAGGAGAGATGAAAGACTGGTCAGCACGACACTGGGTCACGTACAAATCACACATCTACATAACAATAGCATTCATAGCATGGCTTGAAAGAATCTTAGCATCATCTGGAATTGTAGTCACCTATCAGAAAGCAAACTCCAACATCCAATTTAGTCTTCTCTGTTCGTATTCTGCAAACCCCTCAGACTTCAAGATCCATGCCATCATCTTTTCATCTTTCAGCACCCCATGGGAGAAGCCATCTTGCCAGCCTCCACTAGGGACCAGTGGTTAGAGTTGAATCACTCACATTAATGTACCTAGGTCCTAAACTTTTTAAAAAAATTTTTTTTTATTTTTATTTATTTATTTGAAAGTGACAGAGAGAGAGAGAATGGGTGTGCCAGGGCCTCTAGCCACTGCAAACAAACTCCAGACATGGGAGCCCCCTTGTACATCTGGCTAACGTGGGTCCTGGGGAATTGAGCCTCGAACCAGGGTCCTTAGGCTTCACAGGCAAGTGTTTAACCACTAAGCCATCTCTCCAGCCCACTAGGTCCTAATCTTGATGCGGTTTTTGCCTATCCTGGACTTCCTCACCCATGGTATACCAGTGAACAGGATGCTTGAACAGTCTCCAGACTCATTTTCATTTCAAGTAAGACTTTTGGGGGATACTTTTTATTAGTTTGTTTTGGCTTATTTTTTTTAAATTTAATTTATTAGTTTTCTTTTTAGCATGTTTTGGCTTATTTTTGTCTCCCCTACTTCCTGTGTTCTTCCCATCTTATCTAGTTGTTTCATGGCTGTCTATACTCTGACTCTAGACACTTGGTCCAGAACCAAATCTTATGGTAGCATTTCAAAATTCCTATTCACAGATAATATCAGAGATGCTACAGATCCAGTCATCCAGACAGTGTTCAACTTTGCCCAGTTATTGCTGGCTGTGTCTTTTGTCCTTCTATCTCCTCAGGTCTATAGCCCTCTGTGACTTTATGGTCTGGAGGAGACCCATTTTGATTCTTAGACTCATTTCTGAAGTGGAACACATGGGTTTTTCAGAGTATTGTCCAGCCAGAAGTCTTTTGACAGTTTTATATTTTAATTTTTTACAATTATTTATTGGTTTGGTGTGTTGTGTGTGTGTATGTACATGTGAGTGCAAGAGCATGCGTGTCGGGGTCAGAAGACAACTTTTGGGTCAGTGTTCACCTTCCACCTTACCTGAGACAGGATGACAGGATCTCTCATTGTTATTCACCTATCCTTTAATAAGCTTCTGGGCAATTCTTGTCTCTGCCTCCCTTCTCACCATAGGCACAGTGGGATTGCAGAAGCCTGATACAACTTCGGCTTTCTACCTGGGTCTGGGTACCCCATCTTAGGGACTCAAAATTGCATAGTGAGAGTTTTATCCACTCAGCAATCTCCCAGCACATATTTTCATTCTTTTTGTTTTGTTTTGCTCTGTTTTTGTTTTTCAAGGTAGGGTCTCACATTAGCCCATGCTGACCTGAAATTCACTATGCAGTCTCAGGCTGCCTTGAACTCAAGGTGACCCTCCTACCTCTGCCTCCCAAGTGCTGGGATTAAAGGCATGTGCCACCATGTCTGGCATATTTTTTAAAATATTTTGTCTTTTATTTTTCTTTTTTAAAAAATTTGTTTGTTTATTTATTTGAGAGCAACAAACAGAGGGAGAAACAGACAGAGAGAGAGAGTCAGAGAGAGAATGAGCATGCCAGGGCCTCCAGCCACTGCAAACAAACTCCAGATGCGTGCACCCCCTTGTGCAGCTGGCTAACGTTGGTCCTGAGGAATCGAGCCTCAAACCGGGGTCCTTAGGCTTCACAGGCAAGCGCTTAACCACTAAGCCATCTCTCCAACCCTTTTATTTTTATTTTTTAGTTATTTATTTGAGAGCAACAGATAGACACAGAGAGAAAGAGGCAGAGAGAGACAGAGAATGGGTGGATCAGGGACTCCAGACACCACAAAAAAACTTCAGAAGCATGCGCCACCTTCTGCATCTAGCTTACGTGGGTCCTGGAGAACCAAGCCTTGAACCAGGATCCTTAGGCGTCACAGGTAAGTGCTTAACCACTAAGCTATCTCTCCAGCCCCACATCTGGCATATTTTCATTCTTAAGCACCCAAATCTTTCATTGACCCTAAGTAAATTTTCCTTTCTTTTTCTTTTTTTTTCTGAGGCAGATTCTGGCTGCAGCCCAGGCTGACCTGGAAATCACTATGTAGTCTTGGGGTGGCCTTGAACTTACAGTGATCCTCCTACCTTGGCTTCCCTGAGGAATGCTGTGATGAAGGTGGCCTAGAATGAGACCCCAGCAAGAAAAAAACCAAAAATATATTTTTTTAATGAGAAGGAGAGTGAGAGAGATACAGAGTGAGAGAGACACAGAGAGAATTGGTACACCAGGGCCTGTAGCCACTGCAATCAAACTCCAGACATGTACTCCACCTTGTACACTTGTGCAACCTTGTGGGCTTGTGTCACCTTGTGTGTCTGGCTTACGTGGGACCTGGAGAGTAGAACATAGGTCCATAAGCTTCACAGGCAAGCACCTTAACTACTAAGCCATCTGTCCAGCAATCCCCCCACACCCAATTTTTTAAAGTAGGGTTTCACTCTAGCTCAGGCTGACCTGGAATTCTCTATGTAGTCTCAGGATGGCCTTGAACTCATAGCAATCCTTTTACCTCTGTCTCCTGGTCTATATATACATATACATACACACACATATATATATACATATATATATATGTACACACACACACATATACACATATACATTTATTTTTTGATGTAGGGTCTCACTCTAGCCCAGACTGACTTGGAACTCACTCTAGTCTCAGGTTGGCCTCAAACTTGCAGCGATCCTCTGCCGACCAAGTGCTGGGCTGCGCCGCCACGCCGCTGGCTCATACCCCCCCCCTTTTTTCTTCTTTTTGAGGTAGGGTCTCACTCTAGCCCACGGTGACCTGGAATCCACTCTGTAGTCTCAGGGTGGCCTTACATTCACAGTGGTCCTCCTGCCTCTGCCTGGAATAAAGGTGTGCACTACCACACCTGGCCGCTGTATTTTCGCGGTTAAGATGGCGGTGTAGGAGCCACACCAAAGCAGCCGAGGGGAGAAAAGGCAAAAACAAAACCCCAGCAAAATACATTCTTCTACTAAAAAGTGAGGTGTATAAGAAATTATCAACCACAGTAGAGAAATAGGAGAGATTCAGAGCATCTACAGCTCACAGAAGCAGGCAGAAGCGACTCCAGCAGCAGCGGCATCAGGTCCGCGGGACCACAGCCGCGAGGTCTGCGCAAACTCAAGAAACGTGAAGGGAGGATGCAGGGAAGAAGGGGGAGTGGCTCTGAGGAAGAGGACCAGGGGGAGAACTTTAGCTACCATCCAAGGTCCTTGCCCCGCCCCAGCACAAACGCCAGAGACCTGGGAAAGGGCGTTCACCTACATAGCACCCAGAGTAGGCGATCAGCGCAGTGATCCAGTGACCCAGCTAGCCTACCTGAGCCCACAGCGCGGCAAAGAGGGACCCAAGCAGTCATGCAGCATAATTGAGACCAAAACCATCCCAAAAGGTAACTGAGATTACACCAGGTTAGTACCCACCAAATAAGCCTCACATATAGGCTTGAATTGGAAGTGCTAATTGCACTGGAGAGAGCCAGGTATGGTGGCGCATGCCTTTAATCCCAGCACTCGGGAGGCAGAGGTGGGAGGATCGCCTTGAGTTTGAGGCCAATCTGGGACTACTTAGTGAATTCCAGGTCAGCTGAGCTAGAGTGAGACTCTACCTCAAAAAATGAAAAAAAAAGGGGGGGATGGAGAGATGACTTAGCTGTTAAGGTGCTTGCCTGCAAAGCCAAAGAACCCAGGTTTAATGTTATTTATTTTTTATTTATGACATTAAAATTTTATATAGTTACATTTGTTGATCTTCTCCTTTATAATCTCTTATACTGCTTTAGGTTTCAAATTCTCTTTCTTATCCAGAGGTTAGATACTTATGTATACTTTATTTTTGTTAAACATTAACTATCCATATGGAACTGATTTTGCTTTATTTTTGGCCAATGTGCACAGACTCCAATACATTAGGAATATTATTTCTATGCTTTTCAAGATTGTCATAATTTTTATTTCCCATTTAAATCTAATTTTGATTTTTTCACATGTAGAAATATTAATTTTAATAGGAAAATATATTGATCTTTAGTGATTCCTCCCCTTCTTCTTAAGTTTGGAAAGATTTCCCTAGATGAAAATTTCACATGCATACACATACACTTTTTCTTTCTTGCCCCCTTCCTCCTTCCTCTCCTCTTCAGTTTCATCTCCTCCTCCTTTAGGGTTTGCCTGAAGGCCAGCTTTCAGTTAGACACAACCACTAAGCTAGCCTCAAATCACTTGGAATCATTTTGGCCTCTTGGGGGTCTGAGAAAGCAAGAAAAATGTGCGATTGTGATAGGTTTCTTTATAACACCACCTCTCCCTTCCCCTCTTATATAAATATAGCTCAGTGTCCAGTTTCCCAATAAACATATGTATATCTGACAATTCATGAACTGCTGAAGTGAAAGGTTGCCTTTAAATATTTGGTATATAAATTTAGCCATTTCTACAGACAGAATGAAAAAAAAATATGGCCCGATTCTGATGAGATGCTGCTTGTTTCTTCTCACACCATGGGGTTCTGTTCTATGTCATTTCCTTTGAAGTCAGAGGGAGCTCTGTGCAGGACGGCAATGCGAACACCACACCGGCCTCTATACATGAAGGTGAGAACTGCCATTACGATAAACTATTCGCAATGCGGTGGAGGAAACATTGGTTTAATACACTTGGTGGCTACCCTGCAGATCCCACTGTCTGTGAGAGCTTTGTTCAACTGGAGCAAACAAGAACGTTTTGAATCTTGACATACAAGGGCTCATTCAGCAGAGGCATCCCCTGTTATGAGAGGAGGCACAGTGCTGGGCAGACATTGCAGTTTCTAGCCAGCACACTGAGGGCATTTCTCTCACATCCTCTCCATCTGTAAAGAGTCTGTTTTCAAGACCCCAAAGTGATTTTTCTATAGATTGGAGGGATGTGTAAATATTTTATGTGTTTGTACTCACATAGAATGGAGGGCAAACGGCAAGCATATAAAAGTAGCCAGACCTTTTCAATATGGAAAGAAAGTGTTCTTTGCAAGTTTTACCTGTTAAAGGGGGTACTTGGTGAAAAGTAGAGCATGCCACAGGAACAATGAAAGAAACGTTCACATGTAGAGCATATTAGAATTGCAGAAATATGAACATTTGCTTTCTATCCCAGAAGCATAATTTTGTTCATTGGTCTACAGGGTCTTTCTTCCTCCATCTGCTATCCTAATGTCTACTTAGAAACCTAAGTCAAATGATGGCTTCAGGTTATTTTCCTATAAACATTGGAATGAGTAGAGGGCAGAGAAAAATGCTTAGTAATTTTTCCCCCAACTATTCCTAACTTTGTAATAATGGCATCTACTTCCTGCAGGTTTTTGCTAATGCCGTAGCACACACTTAGCTTGCAGACCCTCCTTGCAAGCACCTCTCACAGGACAGCACACTAGCATATTGTAATGTCTCCTGTTGGATATCATCATTGGAGTGTAGAAGGCATTTCAACTTAAAATTCTGAATTATTTTACGGAAAAGTAAATCCACAGATTACTTTGGGAATGATATTTAAACACTTGAGCCTCAATGAGATTATCAATGGAGGAAATATGGATGGATGGAGAAAAAGAGAAAGCACAAAGTCCTGGAGTGCTTCATATTCAAGAATGGGAAAAAAAGAACTCCAGAAAAGCAGACCTGTGAGAACTTGTCATCAGAGCATGTAAGCACTGGCATCATTCCTTGAAATAATAGTTGCATTGTGGGGCTGGAGAGATGGCTCAGAGGTTAAGGTGCTTGCTTGGAAAGCCTAGTGACCCGGGTTTGATTCCCCAGTACCCATGTAAAGCCAGATGTACAAAGTGGTGCATACATCTGGAGTTTGTTTGTGGTGGCAGGAGGTCCTGGTGCACCCTTGCTCTTTCTCTCTATCTGCCTCTTTCTCTCTGTCTCTATCACTCTGAAATAAATAAATATATAAGAATTTTTTTAAAAATTATGTATTGTAAACCAGGTATGGTGATGCACATTTGTAATCCCAGGATTTGGGAGGGAGGCTGAGGTAGAAGGCTTGTTATTAATTTGAGACCAACTTGGACTACAGTGCTACACTGTATTGTAATATTTACAAATATTTCCAGTATGTGAATGTGCCCTAATTTACTTAAATAGTCCTCTACTGATAGTCTCTTGACTGGTCCTCTTGCTCTCAGTTTATTCTTTGTTTTTTTGTTTTTATTTTCTTCTTCTTCTTCTTTCTCCTCCTTTTCCTTCCTCCTCCTCCTTCTTCTTTATTCTTCCTCTTCTTTTTCTTCCTCCTCCTCTTCCTGTCCTTCTCCTTCTTCTTCTTCCTTTTCCAAGGTAGGGTCTCTCACTCTAGTCCAGGCTGACCTGGAATTTGCTTTGTAGCCACAAGGCTAGCCTCCAACTCACAGCAATCCTCCAACTAATTTAGCCATCCAAGTTCTAGGATTAAAGGCATGTATGTGCCATCATGCCAAGCTAGTTTATTCTTTTTTTTTTTAATTTTTATTAACATTTTCCATGATTATAAAATATATCCCATGGTAATTCCCTCCCTCCCCACCTCCACACTTTCCCGTTTGAAATTCCATTCTCCATCATATTACCTCCCCATTACAATCATTGTAATTACATATATACAATATCAACCTATTAAGTAGCCTCCTCCCTTCCTTTCTCCACCCTTTATGTCTCCTTTTCAACTTACTGGCCTCTGCTACTAAGTATTTTCATTCTCACGCAGAAGCCCAGTCATCTGTAGCTAGGATCCACATATGAGAGAGAACATGTGGCGCTTGGCTTTCTGGGCCTGGGTTACCTGACTTAGTATAATACTTTCCAGGTCCATCCATTTTTCTGCAAATTTCATAACTTCATTTTTCTTTACCGCTGAGTAGAACTCCATTGTATAAATGTACCACATCTTCATTATCCACTCATCTGTTGAGGGACATCTAGGCTGGTTCCATTTCCCAGCTATTATAAATTGAGCAGCAATAAACATGGTTGAGCATGTACTTCTAAGGAAATGAGATGAGTCCTTTGGATATATGCCTAGGAGCGCTATAGCTGGGTCATATGGTACATCAATCTCTAGCTGCTTTAGGAACCTCCACACTGTTTTCCACAATGGCTGGACCAGATTGCATTCCCACCAGCAGTGCAGAAGGGTTCCTTTTTTTCCACATCCCCGCCAACATTTATGATCATTTGTTTTCATGATGGTGGCCAATCTGACAGGAGTGAGATGGAATCTCAATGTAGTTTTAATCTGCATTTCCCTGATGACTAGTGACGTAGAACATTTTTTAAGATGCTTATATGCCATTCGTATTTCTTCCTTTGAGAACTCTCTATTTAGCTCCATAGCCCATTTTTTGATTGGCTTGTTTGATTCCTTATTATTTAACTTTTTGAGTTCTTTGTATATCCTAGATATTAATCCTCTATCAGATATATAGCTGGCGAAGATTTTTTCCCATTCTGTAGGTTGCCTCTTTGCTTTTTTCACTGTGTCCTTTGCGGTGCAAAATCTTTGTAATTTCATTAGGTCCCAGTGGTTAATCTGTGGTTTTATTGCATGAGCAATTGGGGTTGTATTCAGAAAGTCTTTGCCAAGACCAATATGTTGAAGGGTTTCCCCTACTTTTTCCTCTAGCAGTTTCAGAGTTTCCGGTCTGATGTTAAGGTCTTTAATCCATTTGGACTTAATTCTTGTGCATGGCGAGAGAGAAGAATCTATTTTCATCCTTCTGCAGATATTTATCCAATTTTCAAAACACCATTTGCTGAAGAGGCTGTCTCTTCTCCAATGAGTATTTTTGGCATTTTTATCGAATATCAGGTGGCTATAGCTACTTGGGCTTACATCTGGGTCCTCTATTCTGTTCCACTGATCTACATGTCTGTTTTTGTGCCAGTACCATGCTGTTTTTGTTACTATGGCTCTGTAGTATAGGGTAAAATCAGGTATGGTGATACCACCAGCCTCTTTTTTGTTGCTCAGTATTATTTTAGATATTCGAGGTTTTTTGTGATTCCAAATGAATTTTTGGATTGTTTTTTCTATTTCCATGAAGAAAGCCTTTGGAATTTTGATAGGGATTGCATTAAATGTGTAGATTGCTTTAGGTAAGATTGCCATTTTCACGATATTGATTCTTCCAAGCCAGGATCAAGGGATGTTTCTCCACTTTCTAGTGTCTTCTGCAATTTCTTGCTTGAGTGTTTTAAAGTTCTCATTGTATAGATTCTTTACTTCCTTGGTTAGGTTTATTCCAAGGTATTTTATTTTTTTGATGCAATTGTGAATGGGAGTGATTCTCTGATTTCATCCTCTGTGTGTTTGTTGTTAGCATATATGAAGGCTACTGATTTCTGTGTATTTATTTTGTATCCTGCTACATTGCTGTAGGTTTTGATCAGCTCTAACAGCTTGCTAGTAGAGTTTTTAGGGTCCTTTATGTATAGAATCATGTCATCTGCAAATAATGATAACTTGATTTCTTCCTTTCCAATTTGTATCCCTTGTATGTGTGTCTCTTGCCTTATTGCTATGGCCAAGACTTCCAAAACTATATTAAATAGAAGTGGGGACAGTGGACACCCTTGTCTTGTTCCTAATTTTAGTGGAAAAGCTTCCAGTTTTTCCCCATTTAGTAATATGTTGGCTGTAGGCTTGTCATAAATAGCCTTTATTATATTGAGATATGTTCCTTCTATTCCCAGTCTTTGTAGGACTTTTATCATGAAGGGATGTTGGATTTTGTCAAATGCTTTCTCTGCATCTAATGAGATGATCATGTGATTTTTGTCCTTCAACCCGTTTATGTAATGTATTACATTTATAGATTTGCGTATGTTGAACCATCCCTGCATCTCTGGGATAAAGCCTACTTGGTCAGGGTGAATGATCTTTTTGATATACTCTTGTATTCTGTTTGCCAATATTTTGTTGAGAATTTTTGCATCTATGTTCATGAGGGAGATTGTTCTGTAATTTTCTTTTTTTGTTCTATCTTTGCCTGGTTTTGGTATCAGGGTGATACTGGCCTCATAGAAGGAGTTTGGTAGAATTCCTTCTTTTTCTATTTCCTGGAAAAGCTTAAGAAGCAATGGTGTTAGCTCTTCCTTAACAGTCTGGTAAAATTCAGCAGTGAATCCATCCGGGCCTGGGCTTTTTTTAGTTGGGAGATTATTGATAACTGTTCGGATCTCCATGTTTGTTATAGGTCTCTTTAAGTGATTAATCTCATTTTGATTTAATTTAGGTAGGTCATATAGATCAAGGAAATCATCCATTTCTTTCAGATTTTCATACTTTGTGGAGTATATGCTTTTATAGTATGTCCCTATGATTTTTTGAATTTCTCTGGAATCTGTTGTGATGTTACGTTGTTTATCTCTGATTTTATTAATTTGTGTCTCTTCTCTCTTTCTTTTGGTCAGATTTGCTAAGGGTTTATCAATCTTGTTTATCCTTTCAAAGAACCAACTCTTTGTTTCATTAATTCTTTGGATTGTTCTTTTTGTTTCTATCTCATTAATTTCTGCCCTAATCTTTATTATTTCTTCCCGTCTACTAATTTTTGGTTTGCCTTGTTCTTCTTTTTCCAAGGCTTTAAGGCGAAGCATTAGGTCGTTTACTTGCGACCTTTCTAATTTCTTAATATAGGCACTTAAGGCTATAAATTTACCTCTTAGAACTGCCTTCATTGTGTCCCAGAGATTTTGGTATGTTGTGTTCTCATTATCATTTGACTCTATAAATTTTTTTATTTCCTTTTTGATTTCTTCATTGACCCACTCATCATTTAGTAGTGTATTGTTTAGTTTCCATGATTTTGTGTATGCTCTATAGCCTTTCTTGCTACTGATTTGTAGTTTAATTCCATTGTGGTCAGATAGAATGCAAGGAATTATTTCAATTTTCCTGAATTGGTTAAGATTTGCTTTGTGTCCTAATATATGGTCTATTTTAGAGAATGTTCCATGTGCTGCTGAAAAGAATGTATATTCTGCAGCCTTTGGATGAAATGTCCTGTATATATCTGTTAGGTCCATTCCTTCTATGACCTCATTTAGTCCAGATGCCTCTCTGTTTATTCTTTCCCTGGATGACCTGTCAATTGATGAGAGTGGGGTGTTAAAGTCACCCACCACCACTGTGTTTGGTGTTATCTGTGACCTTAGTTCTAATAGTGTTTGTCAGATGAATTTGGGAGCCCCCATGTTAGGTGCATATATGTTTAGGATTGTAATGTCCTCCTGTTGGAGTGTGCCCTTAATCAATATAAAGTGACCTTCCTTATCTTTCTTGACTAACATCGGACTAAAGTCTACCCTGTCTGATATTAGGATAGCAACCCCTGCTTGTTTTCTAGGCCCATTTTCTTGAAACACCGTCTTCCAACCTTTCACCCTAAGATAATGTCTATCCTTTGTAGAAAGGTGAGTTTCTTGGAGACAACAAATTGTAGGATCCTGCTTTTTAACCCAGTCTGCAAATCTATGTCTTTTCGTTGGGGCATTGAGACCGTTGATATTAAGAGATATTATTGAAAGGTGTGTATTTATGTTTGCCATTTTTTTGTGTGTGTGTGTTACTGGTTCTACCTGTGCTCTCTTCTGTTAACTGGTATTTGAGTATAGCTTGTTTTTTCTAGGTTCCTTATATGTGTGCTTTTCCTTTTGTTCAGCATGGAGGATTCTACCAAGTATTTTCTGTAGAGCTGGTTTTGTCTTCAAATACTCCTTTAACCTGCTTTTGTCATGGAATGTCTTTATTTCTCCATCTATTTGAATGGATAACTTTGCAGGATAAAGTAACCTTGGTTGACAGTTGTTATCTTTCAGAACTTGGAATATATCACTCCAAGCCCTTCTGGCTTTAAAAGTTTGTGTTGAATAATCTGCTGTAATCCTGATGGGCTTGCTTTTGTAGGTAACTTGATTTTTCTCTCTAACTGCTTTCAATATTTTTTCTTTGGTTTGTGTGTTTGGAAGTTTGATTATAATATGGCGAGGAGAGGTTCTTTCTGGGTTTTGTCTGGCTGGGGTTCTAAAGGCTTCCTGTATCTGTATTGGCACCTCTTTCCCAATTTGGGGGAAATTTTCCTCTATGATTTTGTTGAAGATGCCTACTATGCCTCTGGAGTGGAGTTCTTCTCCTTCTACTATCCCCTGAATTCTTATATTGGATCTTTTCATAGTGTCCCGAATATCTTGAAATTCCCACTCATACTTTTCTATAAGTTTGTCTTTCTCTTTGTTGGACTGCATTAGGTCTGCCACCTGGTCTTCTAGCTTAGATATTCTGTCCTCTCCCTCATCCATCCTACTGGTGAGATTTTCTACAGAGTTTTTTTATTTCATTAACTGTGTTCTTCATTGCTAGTAATTCTGACTGGTTTTTCTTTATTATTTCTATTTCCCTATTTATGTCTTGTATTGCCTTCTTTATTTCATTAAATTGGTATCCTGCCTCTTCTTTGATTCCTTTGATTTTCTCTTTGATTTCTTCTTTGATTGTTTTCATGTGTTCTTTGACCTCTTTGAACATATTTATAATTATTCTTTTGAACTCTTTCTCAGGCATTTCCTCTAACTCTTTCTCACTGGAGGACATTTCTGATGCATTAATACTTTTAGGTGGATTTATATCGTCTTGCTTTTTAGTGTTTCTTGTGTTATAATGTATATATTTTTGCATCTTGGATTAAGTTAATGCTTGGATTTTCTAGCTAGCTGTGTATTCTTAGCTGTATCAATTGATTTGATGTAATATATTTTCAGGGTAGGACCTTAAGATATTAGGTGTGGCTCTTAAGACTCTCAGAGTATCTACAAAGATGTTCTTAGGGGTTGAGTTTCCCTGCTTTAGGAGTATTCAAGCAGGCTGAGTGGAATAAAATACAGGTAGATTCTAAAATTTAACTAAACACTGTACACATTCAATCAAAAACAGCCCCGAGTATGTATGCAAGAGTAGTTATTATAATGACCAGATCCTCTATCAACAAAGAGGTTTAGATTTCTGGTCTGTTGAGGGATCCAAGTCAGCTTGTGACCAAGTGAGACCCTTCCCTGGTGCAATCCCAGTTACCTTGGGTGATTTTGGTCTCAGTCAAGTTGCTGCCTGGGTCGTCGGGCTGCTGTTCTGATTTCTGGAGCTGGGCACTTGCTTTTCCTACGGTGCAAACCGAGACGTTGCTGCTGCCTCTGCTGCTGCCGTAGCTGCCACCACCGGAGCCACCACCGCTGCTGAAGCTGCCACTGCCGTGTCCACCGCCACTGCTCCCCCCGAAGCCGCTGCTGCGGGATCTGCCGCCGCTGCCGCTCCTGGGTCCGCTGCTGCTGGGGCCGCTGGTACTGGTGCTGGAGCCACTGAAGTTGCTGCTGAACTCTGCTCCTGCTTGGGTCCCGCTGTCAGCCCAAGTTGGTGTGGCCGGGTCCCGGGCCGCTGCTGTGTTTGCTGGAGCTGGGTTCAGGCATTGGGGGAGGGGAGGGAGCCACAGCTGCTCTGGTTGTCTCACTGCTCCTCGTGTTCTTCTACCTCGCGGTCTGCTCCTCCGCTGCTCGCTGCCGCTCTCCCCTCACGTTTCCGAGTTGTGGAGAGCGTGGTGTGAGGGGAAAATCCCGCAGCTGGCTTTTCCTGCGGCTCGAGCCGAGAGTCTGGAGGCTTTCTGCTGCGCCACGGCTGCGGCGGTTGGCCAAGCTGCCGGAGCCGCTTTTCCGCCTGTGCAGGCTCTGGATGCTCTATAACTCTTCTACTTCTCCGCTGCCGCCTCAATTTCCTATACACCTCACTTTTTAGTAAAAGTGTGTATTTTGCTGAGTTTTTTTGGTCTTTTTCCCCCCTAGGCTGCTTTGGCGTGGTACCTACGCCGCCATCTTAACCGGAAGTCTAGTTTATTCTTATTTCAAACCAATCCATATACTGCCTAATTTAGCCTTGAATTAACATGAATTATTTGTGCATGGATGAAAAGTAGAACTAGGCGTGGTGGTGTGTGTACTTACAAGGCAGAGGTAGGTGGATTGCCCTGAGTTGGATGACTACCCTGAGACTACATATGATTTCCAGGTCAGCCTGGGCTAAAGCATGACCCTACCTCAAAAAAAAAAAAAAAAAGAAAGAAAGAAAGAAAGAAAAAAGAATGTAGAATCTTTTAAGTCAGATCTGGTGGCTAATATCAGGAATCCTAGCACTCAAGAAGCCAAGAACGGGAGGCAGAGGTAGGAGGATTGCCGTGAGTTCAAGGCCACCCTGAGACTACATAGTGAATTCCAGGTCAGCTTGAGCCAGAGTGAGACCCTACCTCGAAAAACCAAAAAAAAAAAAAAAAAAACAAAAGAAGCCAAGAAAGAAGGATCACTGTGAATTGAGGTGAACCTAGAATAGAGTGAAATGCTGCCTCAAAAAAAAAAATAAATAAAAAAAAAAATATATATATATATATATATATATATATATATATGAAATTATGGTCTCCAATGATAAGCTCCCAATAATCTCTGGACAAAAGAGGGGCCACATCCATCAAAATCTCCCTAAAATAACAATGCTTATCCCATTTAACCTATGCTGATTTCATTCTCCATTGAAGAATCTGTTTTTCTTTTTCGGGAGTTGGTGAGACCTGAGGAAATAAACCACTCCTCACACTTTAGCCAAAGCCCAGGTGCAACCACAGAGGAACTGAGACAAGCAAAAGTGCTGCTTCCATGGTGGGCCTGACAATCAGTGCCAGGGCAATGGAGATAGACCCTGAGGATACACAACTCACACCGAAACAGAGATTCTAAGGCTCCTAAGAGCTCATCACTAAAAGTAGACTTAAAGCATACCCACTACAGATCAGGAAATTTGGAGAAGAGGGGGCAGAAAGATTTTTTTTTTTTAATTTTTTATTTATTTGAGAGCGACAGACACAGAGAGAAAGACAGATAGAGGAAGAGAGAGAGAATGGGCGCGCCAGGGCTTCCAGCCACTGCAAACGAACTCCAGACGCGTGCGCCCCCTTGTGCATCTGGCTAACGTGGGACCTGGGGAACCAAGCCTCGAACCGGGGTCCTTAGGCTT
Source organism: Jaculus jaculus (assembly GCF_020740685.1). Classification (NCBI taxonomy): domain Eukaryota; kingdom Metazoa; phylum Chordata; class Mammalia; order Rodentia; family Dipodidae; genus Jaculus; species Jaculus jaculus. The sequence goes on from NC_059107.1 coordinate 113,084,428, forward strand.
CACAGGCAAGCGCTTAACCGCTAAGCCATCTCTCCAGCCAGGCAGAAAGATTTTAAGAGCCATTGTTGGGAGGGCATACCCAGAGGCATTGCCCCCTTCCCCTCCAATGACTGCTGTTCTCACAATACATAACCCACAACTTCACGGTGAATACCAGCAACACCACTGAGGTGGACCCTCAGAAGATTGGGGGCAGTGATGAGGGAAATGATAGTTCCAACACATGATGTATCCATACAAAATACAGTACTGTGTTGGTTTGATTCAGGTGTCCCCATAAATTTAGGTGTTCTGAAAGCTAGGTCCCCAGCTGATAGCAATTTGGGAATTAAAGTCTCCTGAAGGCTGTGTATTCTTGGGGGCAGGCTTATGGGTCTTACAACCAGCTTCCTCTTGCTAGTGTTTGGCATACTCTCCTGTGGCTGTTGTTCATTTGATGTTGGCCAAGAGGTGATATCCACCTTCTGCTCATGCCATCATTTTTCTCTGCCATTGTGGAGCTTCCCCTCCAATCCTTAAGCCAAAATAAGCTTTTTTTTTTTTTCTTCCCAAAAGTTGCTCTTGGTCAGGTATTTTCTGCCAGCAATGTGAACCTGAATGCAGCAGTAAAGTTGGTACCAAGAAATGGTGTGATTGCTGCTGGAATCCTGACTATAGCTTTGACCTTTTGGAACTGCTTTGCAGGAGGAATGTGGAAGGAGTTGAAATCCTGGCCTAAGAGATGCCTTGTACTGCTATAAGTACAGATTGATAGACTATTCTGGTCAGAGTTGAAAGACCTGAATGCAGTAAGAATTGTGGGTTTGGCTTATGAGGGTGACAAAGAGCTTTGCCTGGACTGGTCTAGAAGTGGTTTGTGTGAGAAGCTTGCTGTTATACCCATGTCCTGAGAACTTGTGCAGGGTTGCATTGCACAGAAATTAACAGGTTTGAGCCAAGGGATATAGCACAGAAAAAAATAAATCTTTGGGCCAAAACTTCTGCCTATTCAACTACAATTGTATGAAAGATTACAACCATTGAGATTGGGCTAGCTGACCTGTATTTGAGACAACAGGAAGAATGCAGATGCTTTTGAAGGTGCCTGAATGCTGAAAGAGTGTCCTGTTCTTCAAAGTCTTTAGTCCTTCCTGGATTAATAACTTGATAGCCCAACTGGTATTATGAAGTATAACAAATTCAGGAAAGAGAAGGTCATTGAATTTGAAACATGGTTTTATATTCTGGAAATGGCCATAGGCAGTGGAAGCAGGCTTGTTGGATTATCTGTGTGGAGACCCAGTGGAGCTATGAGTTTGGACCATGGGTTGAAGTAGAGACCCAGTGGTGATGCCAGGACTATGAGATGGCTGCCAAGGAAAGATGTGGGCCCTAGGTGAAGTTTTCTGGAACTGTGAATGGTCTAGCTGGAGGAGCAGAATTGGAATTCCAGACACTTGTCACTGGTTACAATTATCACACTTGGAGACTTGTCACTGACTAGAATTGTTGAGCTATAGAGTTTGGTGTTTGCCATGTCTCAATCTTGTATTGGTTGAATATTTCTTTGCTCTGCCTAATGCCATCTTTTACAGCATGAATGTTTATTTTGTGCCATTTATTATGTTTTTTTTTTGTTTATTTTAGTTTTGGGTTTTGTTTTTTTTTTTTGGTATTATAGCTCAGTTAAAAGACCTTGGACTATGGGGATGTTTGAACATCATTGGGATTGATTAAAAACTATGGGGACTTTTCAAGTTGGATGAATGCATTGCATTTTATATCATGTATGGTTACCAGTTTATGGGGGTGAGGGCAGAATGGCGGTTTGATTCAGGTGTCCCCATAAAATTAGTTGTTCTGAATACTAGGTCCCCAGCTGATGGCAATTTGGGAATTAAAGCCTCCTGGAGGTTGTGTATTGTTGGGAGTGGGCTTAGGAGTGTTATACCTAGCTTCCTCTTGCCAGTGTTTAGCACACTCTCCTATTGCTGTTGTCTACCTGATGATGGCCAGGAGGTGATGTGTACTCTCTGCTCATGCCATCGTTTTCCCCTGCCATCATGGAGCTTCCCCTTGAGTCAGTAAGCCAAAATAAACCTTTTTATTCCCACAAGCTGCTCTTGGTCATGCATTTTCTGCCAGCAATGTGAACCTGGCTAGAAAAACTATTAATAAAAAATTTTAAAATAAGAATAATTTTTTAAAAGTTAAAAAGAAACAGCTGGGTGTAGTGGCACATACCTTTAATCCCAGTACTTGTAAGGTGGTTATAGGAGGATCTTTGTGAGCTCAAGGCCACCCTGAGACTATATAGTGAATTCCAGGTCAGCCTGGATTAGAGCAAGATCCTATCTCCAAAAAAAAAAAAAAAAGAAAAAAGAAAAAAGAGAAGTAAAAAAATTGAATAAAAATGTTATGTTGTATTTCTATGATAAAATACAATGCAGGTATTCAAAATCATATCGAAGGGCCAGCCTGGACTAGAGAGCCTACCTTGAAAAACCAATAAATAAATAAAATTTTATACACACACACATATATTGAGAGCTGGGCATGGTGGCGCATGCCTTTAATCCCAATACTTGGGCGACAGAGGTAGGACGGTCACTGTGAGTATGAGTTTGAGGCCACCCTAAGAGTACATAGTGAATTCCAGGTCATCCTAGGATAGAGTAAGACCCTATGTTGAAAAACCAATATATTAAAACCAGGTGTGGTTATACACCTTTAATACTAGCTGGAGAGACTGAGGTAGGAGGATTGCTTTGAGTTCAAGGCCAGACTGGGGCTACAGATTGAGTTCCGGGTCAGCCTGAGCTAGAATGAGACCTTGTCTTGAAAAACAGGTTGAGAAAGTGCAAAGTATGATCACAAGTTCCAGAACAGCCTGGATTGCAAACAAACAAAAGCTAGACCTATTTCTAGGTGGGGTTCCCAGGTGATTTTTATTTTATTTTTGAAGCTCCCATGTATTTTGAGAATATCTTTCATCTTTAAGTTATTTTTTAAGATACTTTAATGGTTTTCAATTTCTATTAGTGGGAACCAAACCCAGAACTATATATATGTTAGGCAAGCTGCCTTCCACTGAGCTCTACCCTCAGTCTTCCCCCCCCCCCCTTGGAGAAGGAGGCAGTTCGAGGTGGGGTCCCACTCTAGCCCAGGCAGACCTGGAATTCACTATCTAGTGTCAGGCTGGCCCCAGACTCAGTGATTCTCCTCCCTCAGCCTCCTGAATATTGGGATTAAACGCATGCCCCACAATACCCCGCCACCCTCCGTCTTTAAAAAGCATATTTTTTAGGGCTGGAGAGATGGCTTAGTGGTTAAGCGCTTCTCTGTGAAGCCTAAGGACCCTGGTTCGAGGCTCGGTTCCCCAGGTCCCACGTCAGCCAGATGCACAAGGGGGCGCACACATCTGGAGTTCATTTGCAGAGGCTGGAAGCCCTGGCGCGCCCATTCTCTCTCTCCCTCTATCTGTCTTTCTCTCTGTGTCTGTCGCTCTCAAATAAATAAATAAAAATTTTTTTAAAAAGCATATTTTTTACTAGGGAGATGGCTCAGTAAATAAGGCACTTGTTTGCAAATTCTGCCAGCCCAGGTTCAATACCCCAATACCCACACAAAGCCAGATGTACAAAGTGGTGCATGTGTGGCACATGTGTCTGGAGTTTATTTGCAACAGCAAGATGCCCTGGCATGCCCATTCTCCCTTTCCCTTCTCTCTCCCAAATAACTAAATAAAACAAAAAGCATACTTTAATTATGTTACTTCACAATCAGGAGAGGAGCGTTGATTTTTTTTTTTCTTGCCTAAAATGAAAATCTTTAAATATCTTAATTTAGAAGTCAAGACTTTTATTGTTTTTCCATTGACACAAAACCCTTTGTTTTAGTTAAATGGTTCTATTCAAGGTCTCCTGATATACTTTGTACTTTCCTATAGCCATACTCTTCTATCTATATATCTATGAGAGAGAGAAAGAGAGAGAGAGGAGAGAGAACACAGAGAGAATGGGTACACCAGGGCTTCCTGCCACTACAAATGAACTCAAGACACATGAGACTAGAACCTGGATCAGTAGGCTTTGGAAGTGCCTTTAAACTCTGAGCCATTTTTACAGCCCCACACTACTTTTTTTTTAAGTGTTGGGATTATTTTATGGCTCCACTTTTCCTATAATTTTTACAAATCCTTTAAGGCATTAAGTTCCATCTGATAGTTGGCTTAACAACATGAATGATGGAAGAGGTATGTTAAATTAATGACTCTGTTATTTATTCAGCATTTATCACAGGATGTTTTGCAGTATTGTGGCTCTTTTTCTATGGGCCCAAAACTTATCTCCCTAACTGGCATTTTTATTTTCAAAGGACCTGTCTGGGACTTGGAGTTCTTTGTATTTCCCATAATGTCCTGAGCTTTGTTCACAATAAGCATGCAATAAACATTTGCAGAGGTTTAGATCCAACGCCATTTCAAATAAACATCACTTTTAAATTTTGAAATAACTTTGGATCTCTCTATATATTTATATCTTTAAAAATCATTTATTTATTTATTTGAGAGAGAGAGAATGGGCATGCCAGGGCCTTTAGCCACTGCAAACAAACTCCAGAAGTGTGCTCCCCCTGGAATTCACTATGTAGTCCCAGGCTGGCCTCAAACTCACAGCAATCCTCCTACCTCTGCCTCCCAAGTGCTGGGAGTAAAGGTATGTGCCACCACACCGAGCCCCTGCAATTCTCAGGTCCCTGCTCCTCATTAGATTGAGATTACAGATGAGCATGGACACACCCAGTTGTTTATACGGGTCCTGGGATTGATGTGAGCAGTCTCTCAGACTCCCTTGGCCCTCATGCTTGAATAGGAAGTGCTCTTACCCACTGAGTCATCTTCCCAGCTCCCAATATTTTTTCAATGTAGTAGTGTAGGTATTTGCAAAACAGTTATATTTATGCTTTAAAAAATATGATGCCAGGATTGGTGGCGCACACCTTTAATCCCAGCACTCAGGAGGCCGAGGTAGGAGGATCACCGTGAGTTCAAGGCCACCCTGAGACTACATAATGCATTCTAGGTCAGCCTGGACTAGAGTGAGACCCTACCTCAAAAAAACAAAATAAATAAACAAATAAGAAAGGAAGGAAAGAAAGAAAGAAAGAAAGAAAGAAAGAAAGAAAGAAAGAAAGAAAGAAAGAAAGAAAGAAATGAATGTACATGTTTCATCCATATAAAGCAAGCTTTGAAGCCTGTGACTTGTGACAGGCCATGTGATTTTGTGTTCAGTACTATGGATTGAACTTTGGGCCTCACATGCTAGGCAAGCACTCTGGCCCCTGCCCTCAAGCCAAGCACACTCCCTGAAGGTTTTAAGAGCAGCACCAGTGTGGTAACTCCTTTAATCCCAGAATTTGGGAGACTGAGTTCCAGGTCAGTCTGGGTTAATATGAGATCCTGCCTCAAAACAAAACAACCTGTTGTGGAGGTGTAACCTTTAATCCCAGCACTTGGGAGGCAGAGGTAGGGGGTCCCCTGTGAGTTTGAGGCCAGACTGGGACTACTTAGCAATTTCCAGGTCAGCCTGGGCTAGAATGAGACCCTACCTCAAAAAACCGAAAACAAGAGCTTGGAGAGATCTCTTAGCTGTTAAGGTACTTGCCTGAGAAGCCAAAGGACCCATGTTCAACTCCCCAGATCCCACATAAGCCAGATACACAAGGTGAGATATGTGCAAGGTCACACATGTGCACAAGGTGGCACATGTATCTGGAGTTCAAATGCAGTAGCTAGAGGCCCTGACACACCAATTCTTACTCTCTCTCTCTATCTCTCATTAAAAAAAGACCAAAAACAAAGCTAAAGATTTTAAGAACAATCCTAAGCACTTAAAGATCTTAAAGTACTTGTTAAATTATTATCCTTTAACCTAAAACAAGAGTCATACTAAAGGTAAGTATAAGGAAGTCTCAAAAAGTTCTGAATTTTATTTCTATATATTATAAAAACATCAAACTCAGGCTGGAGAAATGGCTTCGTGGTTAAGGCACTTGTTTGCAAAGCCAAAGGACCCAGGTTCAATTCCCCAGGATCCATGTAAGTCAGATGCACAAGCCAGCACATGTATCTGGAGTTTGCAGCACTGGAGACCCTGGTGTGCCCATTCTCATTCTCTCTCTCAAATAAATAATTTTTAAAAATCAAAATCTGGGGCTGGAGGGATGGCTTAGTGGTTAAGATGTTTGCTGCAAAGCCAAAGGACCCAGGTTTGATTCCCCAGGACCCATGTTAGCCAGATGCACGAGGGGGTACATGTGTCTGGAGTTTATTTGCAGTGGCTGGAGGCCCTGGTGCACCCATTCGCTCTCCCTTCACCCCATCAAATAAATAAATAAATAAATAAATAAATAAATAAATAAATTAAAAATCAAACTTTTTTATTGACAACTTCCGTAATTACAGACACTAAACCATGATAATTCCCTCCCCTCCCCCACTTTCCCCTTCATAATTCCACTCTCCATAATATCCCTTTCCCTTCTCAATGAGTTTCTCTTTTAATTTGATGTCATCATCTTTTCCTCCTATTATGATGGTCTTGTGTAGGTAGTGCCAGGAGGCACTGTGAGGTCATGGATATCCAGGCCATTTTGTGATTAGAAGAGTGCATTGTAAGGAGCCCTACCTACCCTTTCTTTGGCCCTTACATTCTTTCTGCCACCTCTTCTGCCATGGACCTTGAGCCTTAGAAGGTGTGATAGAGACGTTTCTGTGCTGAGCACTCCTCCATCACTTCTTCTCAGCACTATGGTGCCTCTTGAGTTATCCCAGAGGTCACTGCCATCTGAAAAGAGAAGCATCTCTAATCAAAAGTGAGAGTAGCATTAACATATGGGTATGAACATTAAGAAAAGTGTTTACAGGGCTGTTTGGTGAGCATAATATATGCATTTAGCCAGACAAGAGCAGGCGTTACACCCCTAGGGCTCATGACCTTCCCCATCATAGGTTTTCAGCATCTGGCATGTATTCTTTCCTGTGGAGCAGGCCTCCAGTCCAATGAAAAAGCAGTTGGTTTCCCCCATAACTGACATACCACTATTGCACCCATTGGCTCATTTGGCCTGGCTGGCCAAACTTAAGGCTTGCAGTAGCCACTGTTGCTTATCCCCACTGATGAATTCTCTCTCTCCAATGGTGCTGCATGCAGCATAGTTTTTTTTTTTTTTTCCCTAGCTTTCTGTTAGCTGATCTACAGGGAAAAAGTTTTCACCTCAGATGCAGCTTGATTTCTCAGTGACTTGCAGCCCAAGCATGTGGAGTCTTTGGCAATAGGGTTGTTCTTTTTTTTTTTTTTTTTTTTTTTTTTTTTTGGTTTTTTGAGGTAGGGTCTCACTCTATTCCAGGCTGACCTGGAATTCACTATGTATTCTCAGGGTGGCCTCGAACTCATGGCGATCCACCTACCTCTGCCTCCCAAGTGCTGGGATTAAAGGCGTGCGCCACCACGCCCGGCCAATAGGGTCATTCTTACCATCTATTCTTGGTGAAAAACCAAGAGCTTTGGCAATAGTCTGTAATGTTTTGAGTGTATCAGGGATCTACCTGGCCAAAAACTAACTGGAAGGTATTCCATCCCTGGCACTGAAAATTTTCTATCAGTCTATGGTTTCTGGTGCTCCATTATCCAAAAAGTAGGTTCCCATATAGCTCATTCATAACATCTCGAATTTTGATTAACTGTCCTCCCATCCTTCTTTATTCAATCTCTTCCTCTGACCCTTGCTTAGACCATTGCACCCCCAGTAATCTCTTCTTCTACTTATATACAATACCATCCATCCCCTTAATCCTCCATTCTCCTCCCTCCCTTATAGTCCCTTTCTAGCTTGCTGGCCTCTGCTACTGCTTTTTATTTCAACTCACATATGTCTAAACATTTTGGTGCTAGGATCCAAATATGAGAGAGAACATGTGACGTTTGGCTTGCTGGGCCAGGGTTAGCTTGCTTAGTATAATCCTTTCCAGATCCATTCATTTCCCTGCAAATTTCATAATTTCATTTTTCTTTACTGCTGAAAAGAACTCCACTCTATAAATGTACCACATCTTCATGACCCACTCATCAGTTGAGGGACATCTAGGCTGGTTCCATTTCCTATCTATTGTGAATGAATAGAGCAGAAATAAACATGGTTGAGCAAGTATCTCTAAGGTAGTGAGAAGAGTCCTTAGGATATATGCCTAGGAGTGTTATAGGTGGGTCATATGATAAATCTATTTTTAGCTATCGCAGGAACCTCCACACTAATTTCCACAATAGCTGTACCAGACAACATTCCCACCAATAGTGTAGAAGGGTTCCTCTTTTTCTGCATCCTTGCCAGCATTTATTGTCATTTATCTTCTTGATAATAGCCATTCTGACAGGAGTGACATGAAATCTCCAAGTAATTTTAATTTATATTTCCCTGATGGCTAAGGATGTAGAATATTTTGGGCGGGATGTTTACAGATCATCTGTATTTCTTCTTTTAAGAACTCTATTTAGTTCCATAGCTCAGTTTTTAATTTTTTATTTGATTTTTATAAAAACGTGAATTATGTGTATATAAATTACATATTATATTGGGCTGGAGAGATGGCTTAGTGGTTAAGTGCTTGCCTGTGAAGCCTAAGGACCCCGGTTTGAGGCTCGGTTCCCCAGGTCCCACGTTAGCCAGATGCATAAGGGGGCGCACGCGTCTGGAGTTCGTTTGCAGAGGCTGGAAGCCCTGGCGCGCCCATTCTCTCTCTCTCCCTCTATCTGTCTTTCTCTCTGTGTCTGTCACTCTCAAATAAATAAATTTAAAAAAATTACATATTATATATCAGGCAATCTTATTAATTTGAATATTTTAAAAAAATAAATAAAACTAAATAAAAACATAAGAGATAAATAAAAACTTGACTTTGCATGTCATTCTTGAGCAGGGACCATGCTAATCTTCTCTTTATCGTTCTAGTTTTAGTATATGTGCTACCAAAGCGAGCACCCACAGCCTATTTTTACCTTAAGCTTTAAGTTCATTGTATGTCCTGGATATTAATCCTCGGTCAGATGTGTAGCTGGCAAAGATTTTCTCCCATTCTGTAGGTGCCTCTTTGCTCTATTTACAGTGTCCTTTGCTGAATCAAAGCTTTTCAATTTCATGAGGTCCCAGTGGTTGATTAGTGGATTTGTTTCCTGAGCAACTAGGGTTATATTAAGAAAGTCATTGCCTATGCCAATAAAAAACATCAAGCTCTTAAGACAATTATTAGGGAGGTCCTGGGTTGTTTGTGCCTTTGCTGACACATTTTTTTTAATATATAATTTATTTATTTGAGAGAAAGAGGAAGAGAGAGAGAGAGAGACAGAGAGAGAGAGAGAGAGAGAGAGAGAATGGGCATGCCAGGGCCTCTAGCCACTGAAAATAAACTCCAGATGCATGTGCCGCCTTGTGCATTTGGCTTACATAATACTGGGGAATCTAACCTGGGTGGTCCTTTGGCTTTGCAGGCAAGTTCCTTAATTGCTAAGCCATCTTCCCAGACCCATATTGGGTTTTGAGTATAAATGCTCACATAAAGTCACTGAAAGCAACACAACATATCATTTCTAGTCATCCCATCTATGTTGTTGGTTATTAATTTTGTTTTTGACACCAGGTCTAGCCCAGATTAACCTGGAACTCACTCTGTAGACCAGGCTGGCCTCAAACTCACAATGGTCCTCTTACTTCAGTTTTCTGAGTGCTGGGATTAAAGTGGTGAGCCACCACACCACAGTAAGTGGTGGGCCTAAGTGGTCACATCTACAGAGAGGTGTGGATTATGTGATGAAGTACTTTTACATTTTACTCTTTAAATATTTTTATTTATTTCATTGCAAGAGAGAGAGAGAGAGGGAGAGAGAGAGAGAGAGGGAACAAGAATAAGAATGGGCATGCTCAGGCCACCCTGTGAGTCTGGTTCCATGTGGGTACTGGGGAATTGAACTCAGGCCAACAGGCTTTGCAAGTAGGCACCCTCAATTGCTGAGCCATCTCCCTAGCCTTTTTACTCTTTTGTGTGTGTGTGTGTGTGTGTGTGTAAGCATATCAGGCAGGCTTTTTGTTAGTGGCTGGGGAACTGAACCCTGGGGCTGGCAGATTTTGTAAGCAAAGTCCTTTAACTGCTGAGCCATCTCCTCAGCCCCTACATTTTACTCTTTTATCTCCCTAATTGTTTATAACCAAAATTGTATGTATTATGTGCACAGTTGTTAGAGTTAAATAGACTGAGAAAACAGAGTTTTCCAGTGTTGTGTATGTGATATCTATGTGCATGCTCAGGCCAGAGGGGAGCAAGGGGTGCCCTTCTCTTATTGCTCATCTGCATATGATCTTAAGACCTGGGTCTCTCTCTCAACCTGAAGGTGATGTTCCAGTGAACCCCAGCTTTCCTCTGGTCTCTGACCCCCCACAGAGTGGATGTAAATACATCCAGCTTTTTCCTTCCTTCCTCCCTCCCTCCCTCCCTCCCTCCCTCCCTCCCTCCCTCCCTCCCTCCCTCCCTCCCTCCCTCCCTCCCTTCCTTCCTTCCTTCTTTCCTTCCTTTCCCTCTCTCTTCCTCTCTTCCCTCCTTAGAGAGAGAGAAAAAGAGAATAGGCACACCAGGGCCTTTTGCACATGATCACTTTGTGCATATGACTTTACACATATGCGGGTACTGAGGAACTGAACCCAGATTGACAGGCTTGCAAGCAAGTGCCTTTAACCACTAAACCACATCAAGCCCCACACCCACCTTTTTATGTTTGTTCTGGGGAGTCAAACTTGGTGGTCTCCAGTCTGAGAGGCCTTTATTGCCAAAGCAGTAAGATTTCTTAATCGCTGAGCCATCTCTCCATCCCTTGCCTTTTCTTTTGCTATCCATATTTAACATTCAAGTGTTTGGATTTGGCAAATGCTAACTTGGCAATCTAAGGGAAGAGAAACTCATTCTCCAAGATGGACATATTGACTTTATTTTCTCTTCCCTCCATCAACCCAACTACACTGCTGACTAATGTTTGTTTGGTTTGCTTTCCTTCCAGATATTGTGTCTAGTCCTTGTCATCACTAACCATCACTGAACTCTTACCGTGGGCCAGGCACTAGTTCATCCATGTATGTGTCCACTACTGTTCCTTTGCTGAACTCCCACCAAACCTTTGTGAGGTAGGTACTAAACAGGCCAGAGAAGCTTGTCTTGTGCAAGCTGGGTCACACAGTTAGCAAGTGAGCTGAGCTGTGTCTCCAGCAGTCTGACTTCAGGCTCTGTATAGGAAAGAAGAAGAGAATGAAACGAGTCTGTGGTTTAAGATTTTTTACTTTATTTCATCGTTGGCATATATACTTTTGTCTAATTGGGAGGTGACTAAAGGCATCTGGGTTTGGTTGATGTGCTGGTTGAAAATTACTATGATTATAAGGATGATTATTATAGTATTTAGTAATTATGCAGTGCTTTATACTTCAAAGAACTATGCTTTATAATCATTTATTAGCTATGTCTCCAAACATCTCTATGAAATAGAGATGCATTTATCATGCATATTGTGCAGAAAGAGAGGCTGAGGCACAGTGAGATGGGCCATCATTTTGATTTAAAAAAAGAAATGAAGGGAGAATTCAATCCTTTCAGTTCTTTTCTCTTATTAAATAGCTCATGCTGGACAAGAATACAAATTCAATTAGTTAAAAATTTTAAATGGCCTGTTTTAAAGTGTCTGTTCTAATACTTTTTCTTAATATTTAATTTAAAATTAAATGCAAAGTATGCTAAAATTGATGACCATTCCCTTTGCAATCATTTTTTTGTTTGTCTGTTTTTAGAGGTAGGCTTTTACTTTAGCCCATGCTGACCTGGAATTCACTATGTAGTCTCAGGGTGGCCTTGAATTTATAGCAATCCTCTCTTACCTTGGCCTCCCGAATGCTGGGACTAAAGGCCACCACACTCACCTTTTATCTTTGTTTTTTTTGAGATCCATTATTTTTGGGCTTTAAAAAAATTATATATTTGGCATGCACCACCATGCAGAGCTTTAAAAATAGTATATTTTAGCCAGGCGTGGTGGTACATGCCTTTAATCCCAGCACTTGGGAAGCAGAGGTAGGAGGATCGCCGTGAATTTGAGGCCACCCTGAGACTACATAGTGATTTCCAGGTCAGCCTAAGGTACAGTGAGATTGTACCCTGAAAAAAACAAACAAACAAAAAATTATTTTTTATTTTTTTATCTTTATTCATTTATTTATTTATGAGAGAGAGAGAATGGGTATGTCCGGGCCTCTAGCCAGTGCAAATGAACTCCAGACACGTGTACCACCTTGTGCATCTGGCTTTATGTGGGTCCTGGGGAATTGAACCTGGGTCCCTAGGCTTCACAGGCAAGTACCTTAGCCACTACATTATCTCCCCAACCCAATTTTTGAGGTTTCTAAAAAAATATTTTTAGCCGGGCATGGTGGCGCATGCCTTTAATCCCAGCACTCAGGAGGTAGAGGTAAGAGGATTGCTGTGAGTTGGAGGCCACCCTGAGACTACATAGTGAATTCCAGGTCAGCCTGGGCTAGAGCGAGACCTTACCTCGATAAACAAAACAAAAAAATTATTATTTGCAAGGAGAGAGAGAATGAATAAGAATGGTCACTGCAGGGCCTCTAGCCCCTTCAAATGAACTCCACATGTGTGCACCACTTTGTGCATACGTGCCACTTTGTGCATCTAGTTTTACATGGGTACTAGAGAATTAAACCTAGGCCATCAGGCTTTGCAAGTAAGCAACTTAACCATTAAGCTATCTTCTCTCTAGCCCCTATTTTTGAGCTTTTAAAAATCACATTTCTGGGCTGGAGAGATGGCTTAGTGGTTAAGCACTTGCCTGTGAAGCCTAAGGACCCCGGTTCGAGGCTCGGTTCCCCAGGTCCCACGTTAGCCAGATGCACAAGGGCGCGCACGTGTCTGGAGTTCCTTTGCAGGGGCTGGAAGCCCTGGCGCGCCCATTCTCTCTCTCTCCCTCTATCTGTCTTTCTCTCTGTGTCTGTCGCTCTCAAATAAATAAATAAAAAAATTAAAAAAAAATCACATTTCTGTCAATGTGACATCTTTGCTCACATTCAAGCTTGCTCTCTCCCGTTTCTGCACACCAGCACTAGTAGACTACAGATACTACTGGAATCCCAGTGTCCATATCACCTTGCTTCTATTGTCTGTGAAAATGTGTCTGTTCACCACATGCATAGGACTCTTGGTGATAAATTTCAATAAAGTCAGACTTCACACAAGTATTAGAGAAAGTTTCAGATGCAGGGCAGTTTGTACACTTCAAAAATGAAGATTATAAACATGTCAGTATGATTGGGATGGAAGTAGGAGGAAGATGAGAAGGATCTGTGTGGGTTTATTACAGCTCCCTATAAAAAGCCTGGAAGAGATACATGCATTCTTCTATAAATCCAGTGTCTTTCAGGTGGGAGGCCGTCATAGCCCCGGCACATGGGAAAGGCTCAATAAATATTAGTTTAGTGGTTAAGAGTGTGTCTCTGGAGACAGATTGTCTGGATTCTAATCCTGGCTCTATCGCTGGCTAGCTACCTTAACTAGCCGTGCTGGTGTTTCTCCATCTAGAGCAAGGGGAAGGAAAGACCATAGAGTAGGTTATCATGAAATTTATTGAAGCTTTGATACTGTCTTTTCCACATCCAAGAAAGTTGGTAAATATCAATCAACTACAACTCCTTTAAGGCATTGGTGCTGATGATGTATGTAATTTGATATCTGTACTTGCCTTGTTCAAGTGCCATAATCTGCTACCCAAGAAAAACAATTCAAAACTTTCTCAAAATACATTAGAATAAGTAATTATGAAGATGAATAAAATTGATAAGGCAAGGCTGAAGAGACGGTTCAGTGGTTAAGGTGCTTACCTACATAACCTAAGGACCCAGGGTTCAATTCCCTGGTATCCACATAAACTCAGATGTACAAGGTGGCTCATGCATCTGGAGTTTGTTTGCAGTGGCTGGAGGGCCAAGAGCGTCCATTCTCATTCTCTCTCTCTTTCTCTCTCTGCCTGTTTCTCTCTCTCTTAAACAAATAAATAAATAAAATAGTTTTTAAAAACTGATAAAGCAAAATTCTATATTTGTTTCTTCCTTCCTTCCTTTCTCCTTTCCTCCCCACCCCCTTCCTTCCTTTCTTTTTGTAAAGATTTAGCAGAGAGAGATAGAAGAGAGACAGACTTCAGACAGGGCTGGAGATATGGCTTAGTAGTTAAGATGCTTGCCTGCAAGTCCTAAGGACCCAAGTTTGATTCTCCAGTACCCACATAAGCCAGATGCACAAGGTGATGCATGTATTTGGAGTTTGTTTTCAGTGGCTGAAGGCCTTGGCATACCCATTCTCTCTCTCTCTCTCCATCTGCCCCTTTCTCTCTCTCTCACTTGCTCGCTCAAATAAATATAATATTAAAACAAGATTTTTGAAAAAGAAGAGGGACTGGAGAAATGGCTTATTGGTTAAGGTGTTTCCCTGAGAATCCAAAGGACCCAGGTTCAATTCCCCAGGACCCACGTAAGCCAGATGCACAAGAGGCATATGCATCTGGAGTTCATTTGCAGTGGCTAGAGGCCCTGATGCGCCCATTCTCTCTCTCTTCTTTTTTTAATTTTTAAATTTTTTAAAAAATTATTTTATTTTATTTATTCATTTGCAAACAGAGACAGACAGAGACAGAATGAGCACACCAGGGCCTCTAGCCACTGCAAATGAACTCCAGATGTGTGTGCCACCTTGTCACTTTGCATGGGTACTAGTGAATTGAACCCAGGTCATTAGGCTTTGCAGGCAAGAGCTTTAATCACTGAGCCATCTCTCCAGCTCCCTATACTTGTTTCTTTAAGCTCTCCTCTACATGCTCTTCCTTTCCATGGGCCTCAGACTCAGTGTCTTCTATGAAGATTTTACTTGTGAGGGAGGCCAACTCACTGTGTTTCCTATCAAAAGCAGATCTATGTCAGCCAAAGACAAAAATGTCTTCTGGATGCATCCCAGGTATTTGCTAGAGGGTTGGTAGTATCAAGTGGTGCCAGAAATTGGGGTTAAAAGTTTCTTGACTTAAATTTTTTTGTTTTTGGACAGAACTATGGGACAAACAACACCTTTGAGAGCCATTTCCCTCCCCACCGATCTTTCCATATATTCTAAGAGTAAAACATATATAATATGGGTTGAAGAGATGGCTTAGAAGTTAAGGCATTTGCCTGTGAAGCCTAAGGACCCAAGTTCAATTCCTCAGTACCCACGTAAACCAGATGCACATTTGAAGTTTGTTTGCAATGGCTAGAGGCCCTGACACACCAATTCTCTCTCTCTCTCTCTCTGCCTCTCTCAAACAAATAAAAACATAATATTTTTAAAAACATATATAATACATGGTGCTGTTATTTGAAGAAAATGCTCTCAGCTGGGTGTGGTGGTACACATCTTTAATCCCAGCACTTGGGAGGCAGAGAGGTAAGAGGATTGTCATGAGTCCAAGGCCAGCCTGAGGCTCCATAGTGAATTCCAGGTCAGCCTGGGGCTAGAGTGAAACCCTATCTCAAAACAAAAAACAAAAAACAAAACAAAACAAAAAAGCCAAACAAAGAAAAAGGAAAAGAAAATGCTTTCCAAGCACTTGTACTAAGGAAGGTATAAAAGGTGAGGTAGATGAAATAGGAGTCTTCAGATTTAAGAAATTCTAGTCAGGTGTTATTGAACACATCATATAACATGAAGATGGAGGGAGCAAGAAAGATTTTGAGCCTGAGGCCACCTTGAGCTATACAGTGAGACCCTGCCCCTTCTCTCCCCCAAAAGCTGTAAGTCTGGCCAGGCAGGTGACAGGGTCATAGAAGACAGTAGAAAATATCATAGGAAGCACAGGACTCAGACTCAAGCTGAGTTGTAAAGGATCAGGTCTCTGTTAAAACAGACCAAACAGAAACAAGAACTCCAGTATTTCAATGCCTGGCAAAGGCTAAACACCCAAGTAGATGGCTCTTTTGTTGAACAAACTGCCTAAATGGATTTTGGGGGTAGGAGCTTTGCAGAGAGGGGCCATTGCTTTGCATGGTTCCAGTGGATGTGTGGTCTGTGTGACTGGCACCCCCTTGAGCAACATTCATGTTGTATTCTTTGTGAATGGTACCCCCTGGAATTGTGCAATCTGGCTATTAAGTCAATAAAAATGGCCTGGTGTCTGGCCTGAGATAAGGATTGAGAACCAAATCCTTCTACATAATAAAATAGCAGGAATGTTAAGTCCTCCCTGGTGAGTAGAGGCAGAAGAGGAGAGTGGTGTCTGGAATGGAGAGAAGAAAAGGTGTCTTTAGGGTGAGGATGGGCTGGCCATTTGCTGATAAATTGGAGTCTATGAACTTGGTGAGATAGTCCTGTAATTTTAATTTATTTATTTTGGGTGCCAGGGATAGAACCTAGGGCTTTGGGCATGTTAAACACATACCCCAACACCTGTAATTTTTAGATGGGAGTTTACTGTATGCCTTAGTCTGATCTTGAATTTATGACTGCCTTCACTTCCAAAGTGTTGGGATTACAGACACAGGCTTAAGCCACCATGTTCTGCTCTTTTTTTTTTTTTTTTTTTTGGTGGTAGGTCTCATTCTAGCTCAGGCTGACACAGCATTCACACTATGCTTCCAATCTGGCTTCAAACTCACAGTGATCCTCCTACCTTTGCCTTCGGAGTGCTGGTATTAAAGGGGTGAGCCATCACGCTTCTTGTAACTCTTTTGTTTGTTTTTTCTAGGCGGGGGCTCCCTTTAGCCCAGGCTGACCTGGAATTCATATGTAGTCTCAGGTGCCACCACACCCAGCTCTCCTTGTAATTTACAAAAAAAAAAAAAATTTAAGATTAAATTAAAAAAATTTTTTTTGTTTATTCTTTATTTATTTGAGAACAATAGACAGAGAAAGAGGCAGATAGAGAGAGAGAGAGAGAGAGAGAGACTGGGCGGGTCCTGGGGAATTGAACCTGGGTCCTTTGGCTTTGCAGGCAAGCGCCTCAATCACTAAGCCATCCCTCCAGCCCAAGATTTAATTTTTATTTACTTCTTTTTTTATATAGTTATTTGTTTGAGAAAGAGAAAGAGGAAGAGAGGGAGAGAATGGGTGCACCAGGGCCTCCAGCCACTGCCAACAAACTCCAGACGCATGCACCCTCTTGTGTATCTGGCTTATGTGGGTCCTGGAGAATAGAACTAGGCTCTTTTGGCTTTAGGATCTTTTGGCTTTGCAGGCAAACACTTTAACTGCTAAGTCGTCTCTCCAGCCCAAGAATTAACTTTTATTTATTTGAGACAGACAGAGGGACAGAGAGAGAGTGAGAATGGGCGCGCCAGGGCCTCTGGCCACTGCAACTCCAGACACATGTGCCACGATGTGCATCCGGCTTATGTGGGAGCTGGAAAATCGGAAAGGGGGTCCTTAGGTTTCACAGGCATGCGCCTTAACCACTGAGCCATCTCTCTAGCCCTCTTTGTATATATTTTTTTAATATTTCATTTGGAAGCGGGGGTGAGGGGAGAGAAAATGGGCACTCCAGGGCCTCCTGCCACTGCAAAGGAACTCCAGATGCACTCTCCACTTTGAGCCTCTGGCTTTATGTGGGTACTGGGAATTTGAACCTTGGCCACCAGGCTTTGAAAGCAAGTGCCTTTAACTGCTGAGCCATCTCTTCAGCCCTTTGCTTGTAGTTTTTAAAAGACATGCATAAGGGCTGGAGAGGTAGCTTAGCGGTTAAGCGCTTGCCTGTGAAGCCTAAGGACCCCGGTTCGAGGCTCGATTCTCCAGGACCCACGTCAGCCAGATGCACAAAGGGGTGCACGCATCTGGAGTTCATTTGCAGTGGCTGGTGCGCCCATTCTCTCTCTCTCCCTCTCTCTCCCTCTTTCTCTGTCCATCGCTCTCAAATAAATAAATTAAAAAAAAAAAAAAGACATGCATAAAATCCTTAGTCATTTCCCTTCAGGAGAAACTGGTAAATGAAGTTGAACAACTGTTTGGGGGCACTTTTCTACATGAATCAGAAAATAACCAGCAAATACTTCATTGATCAGGCTCACAAGCAATAGCTGCCTAATTGCACAATACCGTAACTTGCCTTTTTATACTGCTTTTCTTCAAAGAGCTGAAAACGTTTAATTTCCTCATTTAGTCTGACATTCTAGTGTGGGAGGGGCAGATTTATGATAACATTATTTATAGATGAAGAAATTGAAAATAGAGATTAAATCGCTTACTCAGTGCTGCATAGCCAGGGTGGTGGAGCCCACACTGGAATTTGGTTTTCCAGGCTCCAGCCACAAAGTGGAAAATGCATGAGTCTTGGAATTAGAGGGATCTTTGACCAATCCTGTTTTTGCCCTCTTACAAGAATGTAGCCTTAAGTCGATTACTTCACCTAAGTCTCAGTTATTCTCATTTGTAAAAGAAAGGCCATAAAACCTCATAGCACTGGAAGATTAATTTAGAAAATGCATGCAAAACTTTGACACAGAGCAGTTCGAAAGTAAGATTTGTTCCACCCCCCCCCAATCCAGGGCTATCTGGTCACATTTCAGTAGAATTTTACATCATTAAGAAGAATCCTCCGCTAAAACTATTTTTTTTTCCCCCAAACTCATCTCCTCTGGAGAGCAGAACATGAATTAAAACGTTCCAAAATGTCATTAACTTTAGGGGAAGAAGCTCTGCTGGGTTGTGGATGTAGCTCACTGGCACTCGCCTCCCTCGCTCTGAGGCCCTGATTGCAATCCTCAGCTCTGCAGAACAAAAACAAACAAAACTTTTGTGGGTTCAATGAGAGGGTGTGTGTGGGGAGAGGAGTGTGGAGGGGCATGAGAAGGTGAACCTGTCCAAAATATATGCAACACATGTACAAAAATTGTCAATACATAAATAAACAAACAAACCCTCTTTGCTAGATTTACTCCTGTTGGAGATAATTAGAAGAGGAGGATAAATTCTTAGGGTATAGTGGTTCTCAAAGGGTTTATCAGAATCCCCTTCTGGTTCACAAGTTCTGGGGTGGGGGGCCCTGGTAATTTGCATTTATAACAAGTTTCCAGGTGATGTTGAGCAGCTCATTCAACCTTGAGAAGTACTATCACAGGGAAGAGAAAGGCTGGGGATGCCACCCAGCACTTTGTTTAACAAGCCCTGCAGGCGATGCCGAAGCTCTGCTGGCAGAGTTGGTGAAAAGCATTTGGCCAAACAGATTCACTTTCAGATCCTAGCTATACTTACCAGGTAGATGACCAGATGTAATGAATGAGCCATGTGGAGCTCTTTGGTTTCCTACGGCTAGAGCCGGCCTGCTGGTGTCTGTGAGTGAGGATTCCTCTCTCCAGGTCCAGTAAGTTTTGCCAGCATAGGCTTTTTTTTTTTTGCTTTGCACTGAGAGACATGAAAGGCTGCTTGAATTTGAGTGTTATAGAGGCATTTACAAACACTTCCGCAATCACACACACAAAAATAAGGCAACACTTTAAATAAAGTCTGTAGAAATGGGCTTGTTTACATCTGGAATTTGTAATAAGGGGTTCTCAAGTATTTCCACTTTACCCTACCATTCTTAGTAGAATGTTTAAGAATTTTTAAGAATGTTTAAGACTTCCCTCATATCCCCATGCCTTTTTTTTTTTTTTCAGACACTACGCATGCCGAGTCTCTTTTTCTTTCTCTTTCAGACAAGATTTCATGTAGCTCAGGCTGGCTTTGAATTTCTGTTCCTCCTGCCTCCGCTTCCTAAGTACTAGTTTTTCACTTTTCAATTAATTTTTTTTTTTTACTTCTTTTAAGATTTGGCTTCAAATACAAAATCTATCTCCAATATTGATGCCTTTCTGATTTTGCAGCCGAGGAATCTTTTTTTTTTGTTGTTTTAATCTTTTCTATTTGTATGATATCTTACTTTGTGGGTTCTCATACTGCCTCTGCTCAGAGCTTCAGACAGAACCAGGTCTTTTCTATTGCTTGTTGCTGGCGAGGTATAAAAATTGTGGATTTATCTAGTGCTACATGCTTAGAAATGTTTACCATGCATTATCATTTTAATTTCTGAAATCCAAAGATGAACACACACACGCATGCGCCTGCGCGAGGAAAACGAGGTTTAAAGGTAAAGTAACTTGCCAGTGTGAAAAAATAAAACAGGATCCAGGTGCTAAGATCCTATAGTTTTCCCCCTCCCCCAGGCTTGGCATTTGTGGACGTGCAAGTGATTCCCGATATATAGGAATAAAATTCAGTTCCTGTCCTTAAAGAATTACAAAAAAAAAAAAAAATATCTGGTTCGGGACAGACGAGTTATACACACACGCACCATGAGTTAAAGAACAATCAAGAGTCAACATCTTTGGTACTGAGTTTGGTTAAGACAGGTTTTCCTCCTCGGGAAGGTGTACAAAATACCACCAACTTTGGCTAATGATTTAAAGAATGCACCCGAAGCGCTTCACGGTGTCTACCACGTAGCAAGTATTTAATACAGGCGAACAATTATTTTTCCGCGAGACAGATGGGAGCGCAGATAACCCCGCGCGCCAGGTGAGCGCTCCGGGCTCCGACAGTTCAGGTCTCGGAGCGTCGGGCGGTCTCAGCGCTAGAAGTCGCGGGCTGGAGGGGAAGGACGCCAGCAGCGGGTCGGGCAGGGGGGCCGCCAGCCGGCGACCGGATCGCGAGGCGAGGGGCCGCGGGGCCGAGGCGGGCAGCAGAAGCCCGGGGGCGGTGGACCCGCGAGCGCCCGCCCCCGCCGGCCCGCCCCGCCCCGCCCCGCCCCGCCCGGGAGGCCCTGGCAGCTCCAGCCCGCGAGCAGTTCCGGTGCCAAAACCCTTCCCTCCCCCGCTCCCCCGGAAGTGCTTTTCTAGGGTTCGGGCCGCACAGAGGCCTGCTAAGCCGCGGCCGCCGAGGCTCCGAGGGCTGCGAGCGAGGGGCTGCCGTCCCCGTGAGGACGCGGAGGTCGCGGCCCGCCGCCCCGCGCCTGCCAGCGCCCGCTCCCGCGGTGAGTGGCGGGGAAGCGCACGGGGCCCGGCCGCGAGCCCGCGCCGGGGAAGGCGCCCCCCACTCCCGCCGGCCCCCCGCTGCCGGCTCGCTCCGGGGCTCCCGGCGCCCCGCTCCTCAGCTGTCGGGGCTCCGCGGTCGGCCGCCGGCCCGCGGGGCGGGCAGAAGCGGGCTGCGGGGGCCCCGGGCCGGGGTGCGGGCGTTGGTGGTGGGCGGGGCGGGGTGGGGAAGGGGGTTCCCGGAGCTCTGGCTGCCGCAGGGACCGGAGAGCGGGGGTGCGCCGGGCTCCCGTCGGGGCTCCCCCTGCTTTCTGCCCTCTCCGCTTTGGGTGTCTGTTGAACCTGATGCCGGGAACCCGGACGCCAGTCTCTCCGCTGGGCTCCGGTGCCCGGCTTTCGCCGCCTCTTGAGTCTTTCCCCCCCTCCCCGCGCTTCGTAACGAGCCTGGGTCCCTGGGGTGTCGTGGGCTCGGTCCCAGGGTGGGGCACTCACCGTGGATGCTGGGGAGCTCCTGCCTAGGCTGGATTTGGGACGGTGCTTGGGACTGGGTAAGGATGCCTACGTAGGTCACTGAGGCATTCCTCCAAGGGTCCTGCTCACTTGAAAGTTTGCTTGAAACTGTTGTTGAACTTAACTTTTTTTTTTTTTTTGAAACCAACGATTTGAGGGAAATCATAGTTCACATAAATATCCCTGGTTCCTTGCTGACGTAAAAATGAAGCTATTCTCTAACCAGCCCTCCTAATTCCTGTGGTTATCCCAAGTCGCAGTTGTGTGATGAGTTCAGACGGAGGATATTGCACGAATCGATTGCAGTGGTTTGGAGAATTCCATCCTTCTCGCCCCAAGTTTACGTTCATATTTGGAACTGTCATTTCTTAAACTCTTAAAGAAAGATTGTCCTCAGTTTCTCCCGAGAGGTTCCTTATACAGTTACAGCTGTTGTTGCGATGCAGAAATTCCCACAGGTGGGCAGAAGTGTTTTATTTGTTTAAACTTACGAAGTGTTTACTTCGGATAAACTGAGAATTTCCTAGAGAAGAAAATGGTGTAGGTAGCAGTGAACAGATTCTAGGTAGTATAGTACTGGGGAACGGTTTGTAGAAAATAGAGTTTTTTCATTTATTGCTTTAAAAAATAATAACCAGAAGGGAATTAATTTTCTGCAGATGTCCAGTGTTTTTGCAGTGTAAAGTATACACAAGGTTTCGTGAAACCAATGGCACTGTCTTCACGTTTCATATTATGCTTATATTAAGGTTTATACTGTAGGGCTTTTTTGGGTCCTTATGTCATTCTCTCGCTCCACCACTGGAAGGGGAGGTGATATCATAAATTATGGAAAACAGAAAGAAGGGACAATACAAGTTCTGGGAACTTTCGTATGCACAGGAAAGTTTATTTTCAGGTTGTTGATATTAAACAGGCAAAGGGGTGGTGTTGGTTTCAATCCCTGGAAGAAAATTGGAGGACAGAGAAGTTGTACAGTTTTTAGGTTTAGGTAGAAGCTGTAGAGTCTTGTGGATTGAAGTGCTTATTTGTTTAGAGCACAAAGTTTGAGTATTGAAACTGAGATTCTGGAGCAGGAGGCAAGTTAGGTTTGTTTATGGATCTGTAGTGTTTTATGGAGATTGTAAGAGCAGAAAAAGGAAATTGGTGAAAATCAGATACTGTCAGTCATTGCAAATTTTAATTTCATTGCTCAAGTCAATTCAAGGAGAAGTGAGCATTTTCTGTGTTCAGTGATGTAGGAGCAAATAAAGACAGTTATAACTTAGATTAGTGTTTTGACAATAATTTTCTAAGTTGTGTCTGAAATCATGAGAAATTAAATTGTATTCTCTAGAATACTTAGTGTTTTAAATACTGGGACTTAATGTTGAGGATTGATGTGGGGTGAAAAGTACTGTGCTAAGCATTCTATGTCACAAGGATTAAGTCTGGTTTAGGAACTTTGGATCTAGTATGGGTTTACCATATAAATAAATATCTGGCTGGGTGTGGTACTTGGGATGCAAGGAGGCAGAGGTTAGGTCCTAACCTGGGCTACATTTCTAGACTCTGTTCAAAACAAAGAACCAGGGCTGAGGAAATGGCTCAGGTGTTTGCTTGCAGAGCCTGCCAGCTAGGGTTCAATTTTACAGTACACATGTAAAGCCAGATACACAATGTAGTGCATGTGTCTGGAGCTCATTTGCAGTGGTAGGAGGCCCTGATGTGCCTATACTCACTCGTTCTCAAATAAATGAAAATATTCAAAACAACCAAAGACCCTATCAAACAAACAACCGAAGAAATATATGAAACACTTAATCACATTGGGTGGGTTGATCTAAAGTTTGGAGTAGTAAAAAAAAAGTTTAATTTAGCTGAGATAATCATGGGAACTAGTAGAGATACGGTAATGAAAGAATAGTTTAGATGCTATTAGATAGTTTAGATACAGTGGGCTCCTATTTATTTTGCACTAGGTTCTATTTAAATTTCACAGTAACATAAGCATTTTTTCAATTTTCTTGGTTTATTTTGGCTGTAGACTTTTTATTTATTTATTTGAGAGTCGGGGGGGGGGGGGAGAGAATGAATGGGCACGTGCGCCAGGGTCTCCAGTCACAGCAAACTCCAGATGCATGCGCCTTCTTGTGCCTCTGGCTTATGTGGGTCCTTTGGAATCAAACCGGTATCCTTTGGCTTTGCAGGCAAGGACCTTAACTGCTAAGCAGGGTTTCAGTGTAGCCCAGGCTTAACTGAAAGTAGCTCTGGCTGGCCTCATACCCATGGTGATCTTCCTACCTCCACATCCCAGGTGCTGTGATCAAAGGTGTGTTTTGTGATGCTAGGGAGTCTCAGGTATGTTGTTAGTTGTTCTGGCTCTGTGGCCACAGGTAATAGTCTGTATTTGAGGCCAGATCCTTCTGGTGCAAAGGCCAGTGTTTTGTTTCTGTTATAGGTGCTACCTCCCAGTAAACGAGTATCTAAATTTAATGTTAAGGAGTTTAAGACTTTTCTGAAAGAAAGATGCAGGGATTAGGATTAGGTGGACTAAGAAGGCCTTTCAAAAAAGTGAATTACAATAGAAACGTGGGAGGTGGGAAGGATCATTGTGTAGAGAAAAGATACTGGACCAGATTATATGGAATGTAGGGCTCATTTTGGGAATTAAAGATAAGATTAAAAGTTTAAATTGGGACTGGATTGTGGAGTATGTTTAAATGTGGTGTTTAGAAAATGGACTGATAGCCAGTAATGTAGTGTGCAGAACGCTTTTTGGTGGCAGGCTGACTCTCATTATCCTGCTGAAAATACTGGGAAAGGGCAATGGGAATGAGATAGTAGCAAAGGCTTATTAGGACCCAGCAACTGATGTAGTTGGTAGACAGAGGGCGGCCTTGACAGGGAAGATTCAGAGGAGATGGAAATTGAAAGTTACACCTTATAAGTGCGGCTGATGTTGATTGTGGTACAGTTACTGGAAATATGGGCAAGGAGGAGTTGAATAATTACATTGGGTTCATATATCTGGAGGGTTTTTGTTTGCTTGTTTGTTTTGAGATAGGCTAGCCTCATATTTGAAGTTCTTGTGTTTTTAATATACTTTCTGGAAATACAGGTTTGCATTTCAGGAGAGAGGTCAGAGCTAGGCATGTATTGCATATGGATATAGGGAAAAATACAAATACATTATTCATATAGATCTAACAAATTGAATCTGTTTAAGGATGAAAGTGCCAAGAAAGTGGAGTGGGGAAAGAAAAAGAAAGCAACAACAACAAAGGCATCTGTTTAAAGCAGGAGGAAAAACTAGAGTGAACTACATTATGCAGCTGTGCAGTGGGTAAAGAATTTGATAGTCTGTACAGCTTCCTTGCGCTGCAGGTTCAGATGGAATAAAAAAAGAATCTGATTCTTAAAAATTTAATGGGGGCTTGAGAATATGGCTTAGCTGTCTGCCAGTCCAGGTTCAGTCCCCCAGGACCCACATAAAGTTGGACTTAAAAGTTGCTCATGCATCTGGCATTCCTTTGCAGTAGCAAGAAGCTTTGGCATGTTCAGACATAGTGAGTTTGAGGCCATCTTGGGCTGCATGAGACCCTGTTTAAAAAAGAAAATCTGGGCTGGGAAGATGGCTTAGAGGTTAGGGTGCTTGCCTGCAAAGCCTAAGAACTCACATTCAAATCTCCAGGTCCCACATAAGCTAGGTGCACAGTGACACAGACCATAATGTTGTATATGCACACAAGGGCTCACACCTCTAAAGTTTGTTTGCAGTGGCCGAAGACCCCATTCTCTCTTTGTCAACTTAAAAAAAAAAATCCAGGACTGGAGAGAGATGGTTTAGCAGTTAAGGCATTTGCCTAAGGACCTAGGCTCGATTCCACCAGATGTACAAGGTAGAACATGTGTCTGAATTTCTTTTGCAGTGGATGGAGGTCCTGGCACACCCATTTCTTTCTTTCTGTTTGTGTGTCTGTTTGTTTCTGAAAGTATATAAAATATTTTAAAAAATTCAGTTAGGAAGCAAAGTGTTCTTGGTTTTGCTAGCAAGAATGCTATGCTGCTTATCATTACTTTGTTTCAGAGAGAACATATTCTTTAGAATCATTTGGTTCAGACTGTAAAAATTTGATTACTTTAAAGCCATGTTTGGCTGTTTCCTTTGGACATTTGCTTGGTAAGTGATATGTGGGAATTTGAAAGTAAATGTCTGTTACACTTTTATTTTTGTGTATGGTTTTAATTTTTATTTCAATATTAAAAAAACTCCAGCCGAACATGGTGGCACATGCCTTTAATTCCAACCCTTGGGAGGCAGAGGTAGGTGGATTGCTATGAGTTCTAGGCCACCCTGAGACTACATAGTGAATTTCAGGTCAGCCCAGGCTAAAGTGAGACCTTACCTCAAAAATAAAATAAACATAAAACCACAAAACTCTTGACTATTTAAAGATAATGTGCTTTATATTACTATGGCTCTTAATACTGCCCAATTTAGAAAATGACATTTACATTTTTTTTTCTAATAATCTGTTTTTATTGTAGTGTTGAGGGATCAAGTCTGGAGCCTCAAGCATGTTAGACAGGTGCTCTACCACTGAGCTGCACCTCAGCCCAATATAAGTACTTTGATTAACATGAACACTTGAAAAAATTTTTTTAATATTCATTTTTATTTATTTATAAGAGACAGAGAGAGAATGGGCACGCCAAGGCCTCTAGCCCCTGCAAATGAATGCCAGATGCATGTGTCACCTTGTACATCTGGCTTACGTGGGACCTGGAGAATTGGACCTGGGTCCTTAGGCTTTACAGGCAAGTGCCTTAACTGCTAAGTCATCTCTCCAGCCCAATATGAACACTTAAAAAAATACATATTTATTTAAGAGAGACAGAGTCAGAGGGAGAGGGAGAGAATGGGTGCACCAGGGTCTCCAGCCACTGCAAACAAACTCCGGACACATGTGCCACCTTATGCATCTGGCTTATATGGGTCCTGAGGAATTGAACCTGGATCCTTTTGGGGTAAGCACCTTGACCACTAAGCCATCCTCCAGCCCAACATGAACACATAAAAATTATTTATAAATTTATTTGAGAGAGCACAGTGAGACAGAGAGACAGAGTGAGTATGGGAGCACAGGGTCTCCTGCTACTGCAAACAAACTCCAGACGCTTGTGCCACTTTGTGCATCTGACTTCACGTGGGTACCTGGGATCAAACCTGGGCCTTCAGGCTCTGCAAGCAAGCACCTTTAACTGCTGAGCCATCTCTCCAGCCCAAATGCTTTTATTCTAATGTTCTGATTATTCTAGGGGGATAGAAAAAGATATTTTTGTGTTATTATATATCTGTGTGAAAATCATGTTTTATTCAGGAAATATTTATGAACATTTACTTAGTTAATATTTTAGAAACTCTTAAGAAGTATAAACCTACAGAATTTCATGAGGTTTTCTTTTTTCTTTTTTTGGGGGGGGGGCTGTTTGGTGTAGAATTTGCTCTAGCCCAGGCTGACCTGGAATTTACTATGTAGTCTCAGGAAGGCCTTGAACTCACCGTAATCCTCCTACTTCTGCCTCCTAAGTGTTAGGATTGAAGGTGTATGCCACCACACCTGGTTCTCTTTTTTTGTCTCAATTATAAAAGAAAACTTATTTATTTATTTGCAAGCAGATAGAGTTTATAAAAGACAAACAGAGAGAATGGGTGTGCCAGGCCTCTAACCACCGCAAATGAATTCCAGACACATGCACCACTCTATGAATCTGGCTTTATGTGAGTACTGGGAAATTGAACCTGGGTCATCAGTCTTTGCAGGGAAGCACCTTAACAGCGGATCCATCTCTCCAATCAACTGTTCCTGTTCTTTTCTTTTCTTTCTTTTTTCTCTTCTCTTCTCTTCTCTTCTCTTCTCTTCTCTTCTCTTCTCTTCTCTTCTCTTCTTTCTCTTCTGAAAGAGGGAGAGGGAGAGGGAGAGGGAGAAGGAGAGGGAGAGGGAGAGGGAGGGAGGGCATGCACATGAATTGGAATCCCAGGGCTTCCAGCCACTGCAATCAGACTCCAAGTGAGTGTGCTACCTTGCATGCATATTTCACCTTGTGTGTCTGGCTTACGAGACAAACATAGGTCCTCTTAGACAAACACCTGAACTGCTAAGCCATCTCTCCAACTCTGGTTTTCTTTTTAAATATTTAATTTAAAAAATATTTGCAAGCAGAGAGAGAATGGGTGTGCCAAGCATATAGCCACAGCAAACAAACTCCAGATGCATGTGCCACTTTGTGCACCTGGTTTTATGTGGGTATTGAGGAATCAAACCTGGAATCATTAGGCTTTGCAGGCTAGTGCCTTAACTGCTGAGCCATCTCTCCAGCTCCACCTTCTCAGTTATTTAAATAGGTTATTATTTATTAATATGTAAAAAGATTGTAATAGTTTGCAGAATGAGGCTTAGGGTTTAACTTTAACGGCAGGTTTACTATTTTCTTCTGAATTACTATGGAAGTGTTCGTTTCTTTCTTGAGAATTCATTTCTTTTGTTTTTCAGGAATATGTTGTCACTATATCACAAGCACTTGGAATGTCCAATGAGACCTGTACCAGTGTTATTGGAGGCAGGGGTTTTGTGTGGGCTTTGTCTGGGCTGCTTGGCTTAATTTCAGTGAGCCTGGTATTAATGAGACAAAGGTCAGGAGTTCCTTTTAGCTTTAGTCTACATAATGGCCAGGGAGCACACCTCTCACTCCCTCCAGCTGTCTTGGAAATTCCTCGGTTGTCATTGGTCACCAAAGTGACTGGATGAGGGTGGACTTTTATGCCCCTGGAAAAGTTTTGAGGATACTTTGCTTAATGGTTAGGAACTCTGATAGCCTGAGTTAAAATTTTTTTAAAATTTATTTTTATGTATTTTATTTGAGAGTGAGAGAGAGAGGGAGAGAGAATGGGCATGCCAGAGTCTCCAGCCACTGCAAACAAACTCTAGATGCATGTGCTACCTTGTGCATCTGGCTTACGTGGGTCCTGAAGAATTGAGCCTCGAACTGGGGTCCTTAGGCTTAACAGGCAAGTGCTTAACCGCTAAGCCATCTCTCCAGCAAAATTCTAACCCTATGAGTTTGGGAGAGTCCCTAAACCTCTCCAAGCCTCTATTTCCTTATATTGGAGAGCTTAATATTTGGTGTGGGCAGGTCCTATTGTTTTCCTTTTATGAGGGGATCTGGCCACTTTGACCCGTGGCTCCCCACTCCTCGACTGCAGCAGTGTTAGGCTGTGACAATTTTCATTTACTTGAGTCTTAAGTGAGAATACAGTTAGCTTTTCATGAAGTTAAATCTATTGAATTTAAAAGATCTTTTTGCTACAGTCATCAAATTTGGTGGGAACATATTCAGTTCCTTTTTGTATTCACTTACTTATTTATTTGAGAGAGGGAGGGGGGAGAGAGAGAGCGCTCGAGAGCGCGATGAAGCAAGCACATACCAAGGGCCTCTAGCTGCTGCAAAGGAACTCCAGACACATGTGCCACCTGTACATCTGGCTTACGTGGGCCCTGGGGAATTGAACCTGTGTCATTTGCCTTTGCAGGCAAGCATCTTAACTGCTAAGCCATCTCTCCAGCTCTCAATTTTTAAAAAATTTATTTATTTATTTGAGAGAGGGAGAGAGAAGATGGGCATTCCAGGACCTCCAGCTGCTGCAAATGAACTCCACATGCATGTACCACCTGTGCATCTGGCTTATGTGGGCCCTGGGGAGTTAAATCTGGGTCCTTTGGCTTTGCAGGCAAGTGCCTTAACCTCCAAGCTATCCCTCTAGCTTAAATTCTTTTCTTTTTTCTTTTTCTTTTATTTTTGAGATAGGGTCTCACTGTAGCCAAGCTGACCTGGAATTCGCTATGTAGTCTCATGGCGATCCTCGTATCTCTGTCTCTCAAGTGCTAGGATTGAAGGCTTGTGCCATCATGCCTGGCTTTGCAAATTCCTTTTTTTTTTTTTCAAGGTATGGGCTCATTCTAGCTCAGGCTGACATGGAATTCACTATGGAGTCTCAGGGTAGCCTCGAACTCACAGCGATCCTCCTACCTCTGCCTCCCGAGTGCTGGGATTAAAGGCGTGAGCCACCACACCTGGCTTTGCAAATTCCTTTTTTAAAAAAAAATTATTTATTTATTAGCGAGAGGAGTGAATAGGGTGTGCCTGGGCCTCCACCACTGCAAACGGACTCCAGATGTGTGTGCCACTTCGTGCATCTGGCTTTACATGGGGTACTGGGGAATCAAACTCGGGCCCTTAGGCTTTGCAAGCAATCACCTTTAACTGCTGAGTCTTCTCTTTAGCCCCTTAATTCTGTGATGTGATGACTTTGAGAATTCATTTCTTTTGTTTTTCAGGAATATGTTGTCACTATATCACAAGCACTTGGAATGTCCAATGAGACCTGTACCAGTGTTATTGGAGGCAGGGGTTTTGTGTGGGCTTGTTTTTTGTTTTTGTTTTTGTTGAGGCAGGGTTTTACTCTAGTCCAAGCTTAACATGGACCTCTATAGTCCCAGGCTAGCCTCCAACTCATAGCAATCCTCCTACCTCTGCTTCCCTAGTGTTGGGATTAAGGGCATGTGCCACCACACTGGGTAACAGTTGGTTCTTTTGTTGATGGTGTTTTTAAGGGTGTACTTTTTTTTTTAACTTAAAAAATATTTGTGTGAGAGAGAGAGAAAGAGAGAGAATGGGCATGTCAGCGCCTTTAGCCACTGCAGATCAATTCCAGATGCATGTGCCACCTTGTGCATCTGGCTTACATGGGTCCTGAGGAATCGAACCTGGGTCCTTTGGCTTTGCTGGCAAGCACCTTACGCACTAAGCCATCTCTCCAGCCCTATTTTATTTATTTGAGAGAAATAGGCAGATTTGTATATATCTATATATAGAGAGAATGGGCATACAGGGGCCTCTAGCCACTGCAGACAAATTCCATTTGCATGTGCCACCTGGTGCATCTGGTTTTACGTGGGTACTGGGGAATTGAACCCAGATCCTTAGGCTTTGCAGACAAGGATTTTAACTGCTGTTTTTTGTTTTTGTTTTTTTAAGTCAGCTCTCACATGCTGGGCTTGAATTTGGTATGTAGCCAAGACTTGCTTGGAGCTCCTTAATTTGCCTTAGCCTCCTTAGTGCTGGGTTATACAGGATTATAGTAGTGAGCCACCATGGCTTGCTCTGTTTTTTATTTTTGTGTATCTTGGTCAAATAAAAGTTGATAATTCTACGTTGGTACTCTAATCTACTTACCCCCCTGTAAAAAGATTATGGGGGACTAGAGAGATTGCTCAGCAGTTAAGGCACTGCAAAGCTAATGACCCAGGGTTGATTCCCTAGTACCCATGTAAAGCTAGATGCACAAAGTGGCACATGCATCTGGAGTTCATTTGCAGTGGCTAGAGGTCCTGGCACTCCCTCTCTCTCTCTTTCCTTGTAAATAACTCAATAAAAAAGATTATAGTTCTGTGAAATCTGAAGATCTTGGCTTAAATAGTGCTTGAGATAGTGGTGGGGAAGAGTACTCATCAAGTTCAGTGATGTACATCCTGCCCTTTTACCCTACAGAATTGTGTGGTGGTTCTCACTCCTATTGGGAGTGATTTTGTCCTTTCACAATTAATACTTACAGCATATTTCAAAGAACAGTTAAGACCATTTTCTGTTAAGTGCATACAAGTTGCTCCAAATCATTTAAGGCTATATTTCTCAACTCGAACCTCAGGAGAAATCTGGGGTAGTGGGAGGCTGCTGCTTGGGGTGCTACTTTAAGTTACCATGTTGATTAGCCAACAAGATAAATAATTTGGGCTGGAGAGATGGCTTAGCGGTTAAGCACTTGCCTGTGAAGCCTAAGGACCCCGGTTCGAGGCTCGGTTCCCCAGGTCCCACGTTAGCCAGATGCACAAGGGGGCGCACGCGTCTGGAGTTCGTTTGCAGAGGCTGGAAGCCCTGGCGCGCCCATTCTCTCTCTCTCCCTCTCTCTGTCTTTCTCTCTGTGTCTGTCGCTCTCAAATAAATAAATAAATAAAAAAAAAAAAAAAAAAAAACAAGATAAATAATTTGCCTTTGACATAGTTAAGTAGCAGAAATTGGTGTTCCTTTCCCTTTATGCAGAAAAGAGTTGAAGCTAGAGCAAGAAAGGCCTTTTTATTTAATACAGCAAGTAAGCCTTGTACAAATATTCAACATGCTTTCTAGAGAAACAGAATAGTGCAGCAGTGTGCAGAATGGGTTATGTAAGTGGAGCCGCCAAAGCCCTCCTGAGGACACAAACCAATTATTAACATAAGCACTTATTGAAATTGCATCAGCTGTCTAGATGTGAAGTTTACTGACTCTGGTTCACTCAGTTTCTGGGAGGGTCATGGGAACTTAAGGTACAAACCTAGCTTACTGTGGTGGTTTAATTGAGGTGTCACCCATAAACTTAGGTGTTCTGAATGCTAGGTTCCCACCTGATGGAGATTTGGGAATTAATGCCTCCTGGAGGGAGTGTATTGTTGGGGGCGGGTTTATGAATATTTTAGCCAGCTCCCTGTGCTAGTGTTTGGCATACACTCCTGTTCCTGTTGTCCACCTGATGTTGGTTAGGGGGTGATGTCCATCTTCTGCTCATGACATCGCTTTCCCTGACATCATGGAGCTCCACTTCAAGTCTGTAAGCCAAAATAAACCCTTTTCCCCCCCAAAGTTGCTCTTGGTTGGGTGATTTCTACCAGCAATGCGAACCTGATTGCAACAGTAAAGCGGTACTGAGGAGTGGTGTCATTTGCTGCTGGACTTTGTGGGTTTGGCCTTTTGGAGCTGATTTTTAAGAGCAATGTGGAAGGATTTGAAACCTTGGCTTAAGAAATGCCTTGCAGTGCTGCAAGTACAGCTTGATGGATTGATTATTCTAGTCAGAGTTGAAAGGCCTGAATGCAGTAAGAACTATGGACTGTGAGGTTTGGCTTATGACTGGGCTAGCAGTTCGTGTGAGAAGCTTGCTGCTATGCCTGTGTCCTGAGAAGTTGTGCAGGGTTGCTTTGCATAGACTTGAACTGGTGTGAGCAGAGGGATATGGGACAGAAAAAAAAAAAAAGAAACCTTTGGGCCTGAACTGCTGCCCGTTCACCTGCAAGTTATTTGAGACGGGGCCAGCTAACCTGCACTGGGACAACAGGAAGAATGTAGACTCTTGAAGGGGCCCAAGTGCTCAAGGAGTGTCTTGTTCTTTAAAGTCTGCTTTATTTCCCCCTGGATTAACAAATTGGCACCCTACCTGGTATTGTGGAGTATAAGAAATGCAGGAAAGAGAGGGTCATTGAGTTTGCAACATGGTCTTGTGTTTTGGAAATGGCCATGGGCAGTGTGAAGCAGGTTTGCTGGATGCCTGCATGGAGACCCCATGGAGCTTTGAGGATGAACTGTGGGTTGCAGTGGGACCACGAGGTGGCTGCTAAGGAAAGCTGCCGGCCTAGATGAAGTTTTCCAGGACTGAGTAGCCTAGCTGGAGGGGCGGAATTGGAATGCCAGAGACTTGTTGCTGGTTAGAATTATAGGTCTTGGAGATTTGTCACTGGCTAGAGTTGTTGGACTTGAAGCTACGGAGTTTGATGTTTTCCCTGTTGTTTTAAATCTTGTATTGGTTGAATATTTGTTATGCCCACTGCCATCTTTTGCAGTGTGAATGTTTATTCTGGGCCATTATGGGTTTTGGGGGGATATATATATATATTTGGTATTATGGCTCAGTTGGAAGATCTTGGATTTACGGGGATGTATGAAAATCACTGGAATTGATAAAAACTATGGAGACTTTTTTTTTTTTTTTTTTGGTTTTTCGAGGTAGGGCCTTACTCTGGTCCAGGCTGACCTGGAATTAATTCTGTAGTCTCAGGGTGGCCTTGAACTCACGGCGATCCTCCTACCTTTGCCTCCTGAGTGCTGGGATTAAAGGCGTGCGCCACCATGCCTGGCTATGGAGACTTTTTTTGTGGTTTGTTTATTTTTTTTATTTATTTGAGAGTAACAGACAGAGAAAGGGGGGGAGGGAGGGAGAGAATGGGAGCACCAGGGCCTCCAGCCATTACAAGCAAACTCTAGATGCATGTGCCCTCTTGTGCATCTGGCTTACGTGGGTCCCGGGGAATCAAGCCTTGAACCGGGGTCCCTAGGCTTCACAGGCAAGTGCTTAATCACTAAGCCATCTCTCTAGCCCTATGGGGACTTTTAAAGATGGATTGAATGCATTACATTTTATATCATGGATGGTTAACAGTTTATGGGGGCCAGGGGCAGAATGTGGTGGTTTGATTCAGGTGCCCCCCATAAACTTAGGTGTTCTGAATGCTAGGTTCCCAGCTGATGAAGATTTGGGAATTAACCCCTCTTGGAGGGAGTGTATTGTTGAGCATGGGCTTATGGGCATTATAGCCAGCATCCCCTTGCCAGTGTATGGCACACTCTCCCGTTCCTGTTGTCCAACTCATGTTGGCCAGGGGTTGATGTCCACCCTCTGCTCATGCCATCGTTTTCCCCTGCCATCATGGAGCTCCTCTCTGAGCCTATAAGCCAAAATACTACCCCCCCTACCTTTTCTCCCAAAGCTCCTTTTAGTTGGGTGATTTTTACCAGCAATGTGAACCTGGCTACAACACTTAGACTTTTGAATTATGGTTAGTCTTCTGAATCATAGTTAGCATTTAGCTGGACTTGGTGAGACACACTTTTAATCCTAGCACACTCAGGAGGCTGAGATAGGATCATGGTGAGTTCGAGGCTATCCTGGGCCAACAGGCTTTACAAGAAAATGCTTTTAACCACTGAGCCATCCCTCCAGCTCCTTGCTGTCTTAAAATTTTTTTTTTATTATTTATTTGAGAGAGAGGAGAGAAAGAAAAATATATATAAGCATGCCAGGGCCTTCAGCCACTGCAAATGCATGCAGCCCCTTGTGCATCTATCTGGCTTACATGGTCCTGAGGAATTGAACCTTAGTACTTTGGCTCTGCAGGCAAGTGCTTGAACCTCTAAGCTCTCTCTCCAGCCCCTTTCTGTCTTTTTTATTTTTATTTTTATTTTTTTTTTTGGTTTTTCGAGGTAGGGTCTCACTCTAGTCCAGGTGGCCTTGAACTCAACAGCGATTCTTCTGCCTCTGCCTCCCAAGTGCTGGGATTAAAGTCGTGCTCCACCATGCCTGGCTTCTTGCTGTCTTTTAAAAAAAATTGTATTTATGTGCAAGCAGATACACAGCAAGATATACAATATGGGTGTGCCAGAGCCTCTAGCTACTGCAAAGGAACTCCAGATGCATGTGCAACTTTTTGTATCTGGTTTTATTTGGGTTCTGGGGAATTGAACCTAGGTTGTTAGACTTTGTAGGCACGCACCTTGACATTGAGCAATCTCTTCAGCCCACCTTGCTGCCTTTTAAAAAGTATTTATTTATTTGAGAGAGGGAGGGAGAAAGAGGCAGATAAAGAGAGAATGGGTGTCCCAAGGCCTCTAGCAACTGCAAACAAATTCCAGATGCATGTGCTACCTTGTGCATCTGGTTTATATGGGTCCTAGGGAATCAAACCTGGACCCTTAGGCTTTGTAGGCAAGCACTTTTAACTGCTAAACCATCCAGCCCCCTCGTTGTCTTTTTTTAAAAAAAAATATGTTTTATTTATTTGAAAGACTGAGGAATCTAACCTGGGCTATCAGGGTTTGCAAATAACCCCTGAGACAGTTCTCTAGCCTCTCTTCCCTCTTGAATGCTGAGATTGAAGGTGCAGGCATGTGCCATTAATCTGGAGAATTTGTTTATTGGAAAAAGTCTTTACCTTAATCTCATTCTGAAGATGTTTTTTCTGCATGCACTCTAGATTGGTTTTTCTTTGTTCATTACAGATTATTCTGTTCTGGCTTTTATTGCTGTTGTAGAATCCACAGCAAGTACCAGCATAACTGACATTCCTTTATAGGGTGTTTTCTTTTTTTTTATTCCTTTTTTCAAGGTAGGGTTTCATTCCAGTCCAGGCTGACCTGGAATTCACTATGTAGTCTCAGGGAACTCACCATGATTCTCCTGCCTCTGCCTTCCAAGTGCTGGGATTAAAGGCGTGCACCACCACGTCTGGCTATATGGGGTTTTTTTTGTGTTTTTGAGACCGTGTATCTCTGTGCAACTCAGGTTTGCCTTAGACTGGCGGCAATATAAACATGAGTCACCACACCTGGGTGGTAATGTATTATTATATTATTATTATTATTATTATTTTTGCAGTAGTGAAGGTTGAACCCATGGCCTTAACACATGCTAGACAAGTGATCTACCACTGAGCTATATCTCAGGCCTTGGTTCCACTCCTCGCTCCCTGAGATAGGGTCTGAATTTAGCCTACCTAGGCTGACCTACATCTCACTCTGTAGTTTCAGGCTGACCTTGAACTCACAGTGATCCTCCTACTTCTGCCTCCCCAATGCTGAGATTAGCCCTGTGTTACCATACCTGGCTAGTTTTCAACTTTTTTTTTTTTTTTTTTTTTTGGTGTTTCAGGGTAGGCTGTTTTTGGTGTTTCAGCCTAGGCTGTTCTGGAATTCACTATGTAGTTTCATGGTGCCC
The DNA here is from genome assembly GCF_020740685.1 of Jaculus jaculus. Taxonomy (NCBI): domain Eukaryota; kingdom Metazoa; phylum Chordata; class Mammalia; order Rodentia; family Dipodidae; genus Jaculus; species Jaculus jaculus. The sequence continues at coordinate 113,120,651 of NC_059107.1, forward strand.
TCGAACTCATGGTGATCCTCCTACCTCTGCCTCCCAAGTGCTGGGATTGAAGGCATGCACCACCATGTACGGTTCAACTTTTTAAAAAAAATTAATTTAATTTAACTCATTTATTTGAGAAGAAAGAGAAAGAGGGAGAATGGGTGTTGCCAGGGCCTTTGGCCAGTGCAAAGGAACTCCAGATGCATGTTCCACTTTGTGCATCTGGCTTATGAACCTGGGTGTTTTGACTTTGCAGGCAAGTGCCTTAACTGCTAAGTCATTTCTCCAGCCCTAGTTTTCAACTTTGTACTTACTATTTTCTCCACTACAATTAATATTGCCATCTGCAAGTATTATCTTACTTTTTTCTTAAAAATAGTCTAGCTGGGTGGGCATGGTGGTACATACCTTTAATTCCAGCTTGGAAGGCAGAGCAAGGTAAGGAGGATTGTTGTGAGTTTGAGGCCAGCCTGAAACAAAACAAAACAAAACAAAAAACTAAATCTAGGCAGGTGTTGTTGGTAGAGCACTTGCCTAGGACGCATGAAGGCCTATGCTCAGCCCCCAGCACTGTATAAAACTGGACATGGTAGCACATTCTTATAATCCCAGTACTAGAGAGGTAGGGACAAGAGGAACAGAAGTTCAACATCATCCTTAGCAACGCAGAGTTCACAGCCAGCTAGCTACCTGAGACCATGTCTGAAATGCTCCCTTCAGCCCCTCCAAGGAAAGGTCATCCAAACAAAAACAACCAACCAACCAAGCACCTGTTAACATAAAAATGCACAAAGCACTCCCCCTCCAAAAATAGAAAAACTAAGTAGTGATAGTTTATATTTTTATTAATTTTTTTACATTTTTTTGTTTATTTATTTATCTGAGAGCGACAGAGAGAGGAAGAGGCAGAGAGAGAGAGAGAGAGAGAGAGAGAGAGGGAGAAAATGGGCATGCCAGGGCCTCCAGCCACTGCAAACAAACTCCAGACACGTCCGCCTCCTTGTGCATCTGGCTAAAATGGGTCCTGGACAATTGAGCCTTGAACCGGGGTCCTCAGACTTCGCAGGCAAGCACTTAACTGCTAAACCATCTCTCCAGCCCAGTTTTACTAATTTTTTTAAAGACAAGGTCTTGCTATGCAGTCCTTGCTGAACTGGTACATTGTAGGCCAGACTGGCTTACTCATGGTAATTCTGCTTCAAGTCACTCAAGTGCTAGGATTACAGATGTGTATCACCATGCCCCAATAGTCTTGTCTTAATCTGTATAGTGCATTTTATATATATTTTGTAATTACATTTTATTTGTATTTGAGACGGGGTGTTGCTATGCTGCCCAGGTTGGCATGGAACCCACTGATCCTCTAGTTTCCACTCCCTGAATGCTAGATTATAGGCATATGCCACCCATGCCTGGCTCATGATTTGATTTAATTAAATCAAATGCCTTGTACTTGCAGCAACTTTTGCCGGAGCTCTTGTGATTACAGGCATGAACCAGAACACTTTTTTTTTTTATGCGAGAGGGGAGGGGGAGTAAGTTGGCACGCTAGGGCCCCCAGCTACTGCAATTGAGCACCAGATGTATGTGCCACCTTATGTGCGTGTGCAACCTGGTTTACATGGGACCTGGAGAGTAGAACATGTGTCCTTAGGCTTTGCAGGCTAGCACCTTAACCACTAAGCCATCTCTCCAACCCCACACTTAGATTTTATGATTGTACTTACTTTATAGTTTTAAAATTAAGACAGAACTGATGTGAGGTAAGCAGTGTGCCTGGGAAATGGCTCAATGGGTAAGAGCTCTTGTTGTTCAAGTGTGAGGACCTGAGTTGAAGCTCCAGCACCCACATAAAAGGCTGGGCATGGTCATTCAAGTCTGTAACCATAGCACTGAGGGAACAGAGACAGGAGGATTGCGGAGCCTAATGGAAAAACAGCGAGCTGCAGGTTTCTCAAGAGACTGTCTCGTAAGATAGAAGAAAAAGAACACCCAATTATCTTCCCCTGGCCTCTGCACATGTGTGTGTGTGGCACATGCATCTGCACACATGTCTATGCCATATAGATATCCCCCCCCCACAAACTAAGGAAAAAAAGCAGTGAAATTCAAACCCTGTCATTTGTAAGTTTCTTTTCCTTGTTTATAGCTGCCTTTAAAATTGTTATTAATGTTTAAATTACTTTTAAAAAATATTTTTACTGGGCTGGAGGGATGGCTTAGTGGTTAAGACATTTGCCTGCAAAGCCAAAGGACCTAGGTTCGGTTCCCCAGGATCCACATTAGCCAGATGCACAAGGGGGTGCATGTGTCTGGAGTTCCTTTGCAGTGGCTGGAGGCTATGGTGTGCCCATTCTCTTTCTTCCTCTCCTTTTCCTTCTCTCCCCTCTCCCTCTTTCTCTGTCAAATAAATAAAATATTAAATAAAATAAAAAAATATTTTTATTTATTTGTGAACACACAGAGAAAAAACTGTGTGTGTACACCAGGGCCTCTTGCCAGTGCAAAGGAACTCCAGACAAACGCACTACTTTGTGTATCTGGCTTTATGTGGATACTGGGGAATCAGACCTGGGCCAGCAGGATTTATAAGCAAGGGCCTTTATTCTCTGAGCAATCTCCCCAGCCCATAAATTACTTGCTCTATTGAATGAATGAATAACATAAACATGAACTGTTGGCTGAAATAGCTTGCAGAAATGGTAGTAATTCTATTGTAATTGTATTTTATATTACAAGGAATGTAGACTATGTATCTGTATAATAAATATAATTGTTGAGTTCTTAAGTCTCATATGGAAGGAGTTCCTGATATTTTGCATAACTTTAGCTGTTTTCAGATAGAAAGTTTGCTAGATTTTGCACATAGCAAAGAAAATTTAAATTTTAAAAACATCAAGTGATAAAGGTTAGTGAGGAAGATTTTTAATTTTCTTTCTTTTTTGTTTTTTGGTGATTTTGAGATTGGTCTCACTCTAGCCCAGGCAGTCCTGGAACTCACTCTGTAGTCTCTGTAGGCCCCAGCCATGAGGCTTTGAAGGCAAGTGCCTTAACCACGGAGCCATCTGTCCAGGCTTGTTCTTCTACCTCTCATTCTGAGTTACTGCAGGAGGGACTTGGGTATTGAACAACTTAGGCTATTGAAGTCAGTAGTTATGGCAAAGTTACTTCGTATCAACGTCCATGTTAGTCATTGAATGTATTTTCTTTCTATCCTTTCCCTTTCTCTTCCTTCCCTTCTTTTTCTTTCTTCTCCCCCTTCTTCCTTCCTTTTCTTTCAAAAAATTAGTTATTGTCAGGTGTGGTGGCACACGTCTTTAATCCCAGCACTCTGGAGGCAGAGGTAGGAGGATCACTGTGAGTTCGAGGCCACCCTGTCACTACAGATGAATTCCATGTCAGTCTGAGCTAGAGTGAGACCCTATCTCGAAAAACCAAAAACCAACCACCCGGACAAAAAAATCAGTTATTTACTTGCATATGTGTGCATTATGGGCATATGCATGGGCGCATCAGAGCCTCTTGCCACTTAGACACCCATGCTACCTCTTGTCTAGCTTATGTGGGTAGAATTGAACCCTGACTGGCAGTTTTTGCAAGTTAAGTGCCTTTAACTGCTGAGCCATCTTCACAGCCCCTTTCTTTTCTTCTTTTTAATATATATGTATGGTCTTAGGCTGACCTCCAACTCATGAACTCCATATGCATGCACCCCCTTGTGTATCTGGCTTACATGGGTCCTGGAGAATTGAACTGGGATCCTTTGGCTTTGCAGGCAAATACCTTTACCGCTAAGCTCTCTCTCCAGCCTATCCATCCATCCATCCCTCCATCCATCCATCCATCTATCTATCTCACCACCTTCCCCAAAGTAGGGTCTCACTGTAGCTCAGGCTGACCTGGAATTCACTTTGTATTCTCAGGGTGGCCTCAAACTCATACAGTGATCCTCCTACCTCTGTCTACCTAGTGTTGGGATTAAAGGTGTGCACCACCACACCCAGTTTAATAATTTTTTTTAATTCATTGAGTTAGACAAGGGAGGGGAAGGGAGAATGAATGTGCACCAGGGCCTTTAGGCTTTGCAAGCATTTTAACCTCTAAGACATCTCTCTAGCCCCTTCTTGTTAAAACAACAAAAACAATTTTTAAATTTGTTTGAGAGAAGAGAGAAAGAGAGAGGGCTGGAGGGATAAATAAATAAATGGAATAACAATTTTATAAGCCAAGTGTTGTGGTGCATACATTTAATCCCAGCACTCTGGAGGCAGAGGTAGGAGGATCACTGTGAGTTCGAGGACACCCTGAGAATACAGAGGGAATTCCAGGTCAGCCTTGGCTAGAGTGAGACCCTACCTTGAAAAGCATTTTGTGTGCGTGTGTGTGTGTGTGTGTGTGTGTGTGTGTGTGTGTGTGTGTGTGTGTAGAGAGAAAAAGGGGCTGGAGAGATGGCTTAGCAGTTAAGTGCTTGCCTGTGAAGCCTAAGGACCTGGTTCAAGGCTTGATTCCCCAGGACCCACGTAAGCCAGATGCACAAGGTGCCACATGCATCTGGAGTTTGTTTGCAGTGGCTGGAGGCTCTGTCTGGCGCGCCCATTCTCTCTCTTTCTCTTCCCCCTCTTTCTCTGTTGCTCATAAATAAATAAAAATAAACAAAAAATTTTAAAAAAAGAGAAAGAGAGTGATTGGGCATCCCTCCGTCCTACCCTCCCACTCTCTCTTCCCTCCCTCCCACCTTCCCTTCCCTCCTTCCTTCCCACCTTCCCTCCTCTCCTTCCTTCCCTCTCTTCCTTCCTCCTCTCCTCCCTCCCTTTCTCCTTTTTCTTTATTTTTTAAAACATTTTTATTTATTATTTGAGAAAGAGTGAGAAAGAGAGGCAGGTAGAAAGAGAATGGACACCCTAGGGCGTCCAGCCTCTGCAAACAAACCCCAGACACTGGTGCCACCTTGTGCACCTGTCTTTACATGGGTCCTGGGGATTCAAACCAGTGTCTTTTGGATTTGCAGGTAGGCGCCTCAACCGCAAAGCCATCTTCCCAGACCCTTTCTCACTCTCTCTCTCTGCTTGCAAATAAATAAGCAAATAAAAATATTTTTTAAAAGATGAGTTAAATCTGAAATACATTGTAGATGCTCTATGTCTTGAAGTATCAAATATTCATCTGTGGGCGGGGGAGAAGGCTCTGTGGCTAACAGCACTTGCTTGCAAAGCCTGATGTCCCAGGGTCAGTTTCCCAGCATCCACATAAAGCCAGACACAAAAAATGGCACATGTGTCTGGAATTGGCTTGTAGCAGCAAGAGGCTCTGACAAGCCCATTCCCTCCCTCCCTGACTCCCTCCCCCCCCACATACATGCACTGTAGCCATAATTGAAATCTGTAAATATGAACAAGCACATCATCTCATTAATAAACATGTTTCCTCAATTTTATTCTATACCAAATAATTTGTTGTTGTTATTGTTTGAGGTAGGGTCTCACTCTAGCCCATGCTGACCTGGAATTCACTAGGTAGTCCCAGGCTGGCCTTGAATTCACAGCAATCCTCCTACCTCTGCCTCCTGAGTGCTGGGATTAAAGCTGTGTACGATCACACCCAGCCAAATTATTTTAGAGTAACTTTTTAAGTGATTTATTATCAGTAATGATTTGATTAGTATACCTATTTATTATCTACTTATGTAAAACTTTTTTAGGCAAAAAGGGATTGTGACTACAAAAAGTTTCAGAACTCCTGATTTGTAGTATATATCCAGTTTTGTTTGCTGCTTTAAAAAGAGATTATATTGAGTGTTTTCCTTTTTCTTTTGCATTATGAGGATTGAACCTAGGTCCTTGCAAAGTGTTCTCCCAGTGAGCTGTGTTGCTAGTGGCCATGTTAAGTGGGTTTTTTTTTGTTGTTGTTTTTCGAGGTAGGGTCTCACTCTAGCCCAGACTACCTGGAAGTCACTATGTTGTTTCAGGGTGGCCTCGAACTCATGGTGATCCTCCTACCTTTGCCTCCCAAGTGTTGGGATTAAAGGCATGTGCCACCACACCTGGCTTAATGTTAAGTGTTTTGGTAAAACCATATATTATAATAAGTATTTCTTGTTTGTAATTTGTTGCTGTTATAGGAAATATTACAGAAAATGCTTTTAATAAGTATGTTTCTTTATGTTTTTAAGATAGATTCCCAGGTGGGATATATTTTTATTTTTAAATAAAAGCATATGAATTTTTAGTGTTTGGTACATTTGACTAAAGTGCTTCTCAAAAGAATAGTATTACCAATTGATTATCCTTGTTAGATTGGATATTAGGGTTACTTTTTCTTCCTAACTTAACAGATTAAAAAGGCACTTACTTGACTGTTCTAATTTTAGAATACATTTTTTATGTAACAGTTTTTCCATAAAGAGTAAAGTTGGTTGTAATGTCATAATGACATGAACTTTTAAAATGTGATGTTTCTTTTAAGGAATTGGAGAAGCATTTTATTATCTGTGCCAGCATGTAACAGTTCTAAGTTGGATGTTGAATCAGCAGATACTTCTCTTTAGTTTATAGTTTATTATCTATAAAATATTTATCAGTTTTTATCTCAGTCTGGATCCTTGTTGATCTTTTCTCCTGTCTGTTCCCTGCTTAGAGAGCTGTTCCTTCCTCCAATGGTACTATGCCAGCACCTCATTCATTTCGCCTGTGTTTTTGTCAGCTTCAGGTGCCTGGTCATACTGACATGTTAATATCTATCTATCTGTCTGTCTGTCTGTCAGTAAAACTGCTTGGGCCAGAGAGATGGCTTAGTGGTTAAGGCACTTGCTTGTGAAGCCAAAAGATCCAGGTTCAATTCCCCAGGACTCACATAAGCCAGATGCACAAGGTGGCACATGCATTTGCATTTTGTTTCCAGGGACTGGAGGCCCTGGCACACCCACTCTGTCTCTCAAATAAATAAAAATAAAATATTAAAAACAAATTTTTATTTATTTGTAAGCAGAGAGAAAGAAAGAGAAAATGCCTGGTGGGTGGGGAATGGAGATTATGGGCACACCAGTGTCTCTTGCCACTGCAAACATACTCCAGATGCAGGTATCTCTTTGTGCATCTGGCTTTATGTGGTTACTGGGGGCTCAAACCCAATCAGCAGGTTTTGCAAACAAGTGCTTTTAACTGCTGTGTCATCTCCCTAGCCTGTAAATAATGTATTTTGATCATAATTCCTTTCCCTTTTTGTCCTCTTGTCCCCATTTTCTCTCCTCCTCTTACTGAACCCTTTCTTCTTTCAGTGTCCCTCTTCTACTTTTTAATTTTTAAGTGCAGTTGTTTATTTTTAGTGTATTTTCTTGTAACATACAGAGCAATGGGTTTCATTATGGCATGTTCATGTATATGTGTGATTATACATGGGTTTCATGTGTCTTCCCACACATCCTTCCCATTTTAGTTTGTTCCCGTCTTGCCTCACTCAGTCCTCCTATTTTCTTTCTTTATTATTAATTTTATTTTATACATATCATAACAGGTTGTATGCTTTAATTCTTTTGCCTCTGATCCTGTTTCCCTGAGGTCATGAAGACCTCATTAAGTAAGGGTCTGTGGAGTAGGGCAGGGAGGACTATGTTTCAGGGTGTTCCCACCCACTCTGGCTGTTACTATCTCCCTTCCCCCTTCCGCAGTATTCCCTGAGCCTTGGCAGGTCTGTTGGCAGTGTGATTTAATGTTGAGTTCTTTGTAACCTCTGAATTTCTGCTTTGATAGGTATTGATTGATCACGTGTCTCTCCCCACCACCTTGGAGCTGGTTGTCAGGTTAGCAATAAATGTCGCCACTTTCTCTGCAATTTCTCCTGGCCCTTGCAGATGTGGTATTGGTGGCACATGTCATGGTGGGCAGTTGGCTATGTTTTTGTCTTATTGGTGGATTTTGGATCTTTTCCATTTTCTCTTCCATCTGTAAAATAAAACAGATTCTGCAACCAAGAGAGAGCAGCTTGGGTTAAAGGGGGTATGCAGTGTTATTTGAGAGACTTTTTGGTGTGCAAGCCCACTCTTCTTCTCCAGAGAGCAGTGGGGGATTCTTTCTGAAGTCTGAGTTCTCTGACCATAAGATTCTGACTTGGTTTCCAGTACCAGACATGAATTCTCTCCCATTAAGCAGGTCTTATGTCTAATCAGAGAACAGTTGGTTATCCACAGAGATCACTGTTGCATAAGCATTATTTGACTAGCTGGTTGATTTCCTAGTCTGCAGGGTCTCCTGCTTATTCATGCTATTATTGTTGACCATTGTCCTCCAGCAGCTTCCATAGGGCTTTCCAACACCATGAGTGGCTTGCCGGGAGGGAGCTAATTTCTCTTTTGGTTCCAGCATGATATTCTATTGTCCTATGAATGCAGCCTGTGGTGTCTTTAGCAATACCTTTTAACTCTGGCAGGTAATCAAGTGCTTTTTTTTTTTTTTTCTTTTCAAGGTAGCCCAGGCTTACCTGGAATTCACTATGTAGTTTCAGGGTGGCCTTGAACTCAAAACAATCTACTTACCTCTGCCTCCCAAGTGCTGGGATTAAAGGAGTATGCCACCATGCCCAGCTTCAAGTGTGTGTGTATTGTTTTCTTTTTTTAATTATTTATTTTATTTATTTATTTGAGACTGAGAGAGGTAGAGAGAGAAAGAGAGAGAGTGCGTCAGGGTCACCAGCCACTGCAAACGAATTTCAGACGCATGTGCCACCCTGTGCATCTGGCTTATGTGGGACCTGGGGAATCGAACCTGGGTCCTTAGGCTTTGCAGGAATATGCCTTAACCTCTTAGCCATCTTTCCAGCCCTTGGGTGTTTTTTTTTTTTTTTAATTTATTCATTTGCAAGCAGAGACAGACAGACAGACAGACACACTGCAAATGAACTCTGGATGCATGCACCAGTATGCACATCTGGCTTTTTAAATTTTTTTTTTTAAGTATTTTTATTTATTTATTTATTTGAGAGCGACAGACACAGAGAGAAAGACAGATAGAGGGAGAGAGAGAGAATGAGCGCACCAGGGCTTCCAGCCTCTGCAAACGAACTCCAGACGCGTGTGCCCCCTTGTGCATCTGGCTAACGTGGGACCTGGGGAACCGAGCCTCGAACCGGGGTCCTTAGGCTTCACAGGCAAGCGCTTAACCACTAAGCCATCTCTCCAGCCCACATCTGGCTTTTTAAACAAGTGCCTTTGACCACAGCCATCTGTCCAGCTCCCATCTTCTTTCTTTCTTTAATTTTTTTTTTTTCAAGGTAGGGTCTCACTGTAGCCCAGGCTGACCTGTGATTCACTATGGAGTCTCAGGGTGGCCTTGAACTCATGGCAATACTTCTACCTCTGCCTCCCAAGTGCTAGGATTAAAGGTGTGTGCCACCACACCCAGCTTCTTTCTTTAATTTTTAAGATAGGGTTTCATGTAGTCCAGGCTCATCTCAAATTATATAGCTGAGGTTTGTCTTGAACTTAGTTCCCCCCTCCTCAAGGTCTCAGCAGCTCAAACTTGTGATCATTCTGCCTCTTGAAGTACTGAAGTTACAAACATGAGCTTCCACACCATGCTTATGACCTTATACGTCTGATCCTTCTGTCCCCACTTCCCAAATGCTGGGGATTATAGGTGTGTACCACTGTGTCTAGTTTATGCAGTACTTATGATTATTGAACTAGGGTTTCATGAATTGTGGGGAAGTACTATAACCAACTAGTCTATATCCTTAGCTCAAATATTATATTAGAGGAGTACACAATCAGATAACAACAAAAGACAACGAATCTCTTGAAGCAAAATAAGTTTTTATGGTCTGGGGAGCAAACCCAGCATCTTTTTTTTTTTTTTTTTAAATGACGTCTTAGAGCATCTTTCAAGGTGTGTAAGTTGCAGCTTGACAGGTGGAAGTGGGGAGGATTAATGGGAAGTGAAGACTCTACTCTTTTTTTTTTTTAAATTTTTTATTTATTTATTTGAGAGCGACAGACACAGAGAGAAAGACAGAGGGAGAGAGAGGGAATGGGCGCGCCAGGGCTTCCAGCCTCTGCAAACGAACTCCAGACGCGTGCGCCCCCTTGTGCATCTGGCTAACGTGGGACCTGGGGAACCGAGCCTCGAACCGGGGTCCTTAGGCTTCACAGGGAAGCGCTTAACCGCTAAGCCATCTCTCCAGCACAAACCCAGCATCTTATACATGCTAGGCTTTATTGCTTCAGTCCTCAAACAAAATTTAAATTTAATATTTACTAAGTGCTAGTCACTGTGCTTATGTTAATTATTTTAATTAATTTTTTTTTGAGGAGAACTTTTATTGAAACCAGTCATACATGCCTGTAATTTTTGCACTTGGGAGGCTAAGTCTGGAAAGTCAGAATTTTGAGGTAAACCTGGTGTATGTAGCAAGGCTGTGTCTCAAACAAAACAAAACAAAACAAAACAAATGAAAAAAGCCTTCAGAATTAATAAACCGACAAAAGCTCAAGAACTTGCCTTTGTCAGGCCAGATGCTTGTTGTGGACCCGCTCTTAGGCACATCCTGGCAGGAGCTCTGCTGTCATTTGCATTGTCTTGAATCCTCAGGCTGGCATTTCCAGTTTCCATTCCCAAGATCTTAAAGCAGCACTTAGCCAAACTGAACTGTCTGGCTGTCCAGACCTTCTCTTAGGCCTGGGCATTACTGTTTCTAGGGCTCTTCTGCATAGTATTTGTTTTTTTTTTTTTTTAATTTTTAACTTTTTTTTCGGAACCAATTTTATTTTTAATTTTCAAACATTTATTTACATGTGTGTGTTAATTAATTATACATATAAATATGCATTTAAATATACATATACTGTTTGAGGTAGGGTATCACTTTAGCTTAGGCTGTCCTGGAATTTATTCTGTGGTCCCAGGCTGTCGTTGAACTCACAGCAATCCTTCTACCTTTGTCTTGAGTGTTGGGACTAAAGGTGTATGCCAACATGTCTGGCTATTCTCAGCACTTTGTTAAAATTTTTTTTAATTTTAGTTTTTATCTTTAAATATTTATTTGAGAAAGAGAGAAACAGAGTAGATATTTATATAGAGAGAGAAGGGGCACACTAGGGCTTCTAGCTGCTTCAAATGAACTCCAGATGCATGTACCACTTTGTGCATCTGGCTTTATATATGTAGTAGGGAATCTAACCCAGACCAGTGGGCTTTTCAAGCAAGTGTCTTTAGCCACTAAGGCACCTCTCCAGCCCACTTTGAGTTTTGAATCTCCCCAGTAGTCACTGCCACCTGCAGAAAGAAACTTCCCTGACCAAAGTCCAGGTCAACACTAATCTATGGGCAGAAGCATAAATAGATGGCAATTTAATGCTTACAACATGTTTAGCCAAATAGCAGCTCTACTCCTCTATTAATGGTGCCACTATTGCATTAGTAGTAGGCACATCTTGTCTGGCTGGTTAGTTATGTAGTTTGCAGGGTTCACTGCTGGGTAAGACTGTTGGTGAGTCCTCCTGCTGTCCCACCCCCCAGCCCAGCAGCCTGCATAACACTTTCCAGTCCTAGGAAAGTTAGCCAGGAAGGAGGCTTTCAGCTCAGTTCTGGCTTGATTTCTCAATGTCACACAACCGAAACATGTGGCGTCTTCAGCAATAAGGTCCGACCATCTAGTTCTATTAGGCAACAAAAAGTGTTGGCACAGTCTGTATTGCTTTAGGGCCTCCCTGACCAGCAAGTCATTGAACATTAATTTTGAAATGCTACAGTTAAAGGTCTCATGTATATAGAGAGTATATAATTGAGAAAAATGATTAGTAGGAATGATAATAATGATTTGAGATAGTTATGTATTGATCAAATGAGAGACAGAGAATGAGTAAATGAATGATTTACCAGGGCCTGTTGTCTCTACAAATGAACTCCAGACACATGTGCCTTTGTGCATCTGGCTTTATGTGGGTATTGGGGAATTGAATTCAGGATGGCAGGCTTTGCAAGCAAGTGCCTTTAACCATTGAGCAATCTCTCCAGTATGTATGTATGTATGTATGTATGTATGTATGTATGTATGTATGTATGTATGTATGTGCGTGTGTGTGTGTGTGTATATATATATACATATATATATATATATTTTTTTTTTTTTAAGGTAGGGTCTTACTCTGGCCCAGGCTGACCTGGAATTAACTATGTAGTCTCAGGGTGGCCTTGAACTCATGGTGATTCTCCTACCTCTGCCTCCTGAGTGCTGGGATTAAAGGTGTGTGCCACCACACCTGACTCCCAGCCCCATGTTTCGCATTTTCTTTTTTTTTGGGGATAGGATCTCACTCTAGCCCAGGCTGACCTGGCACTCTGTAGTCCCAGGCTGGCCTTGAATTCACAGCAAACCTCCTTCCTCTGCCTCCCTAGTTCTGGGATTAAAGGTGTGTGCCACCATGCTTGGCAAAATGTAACTTAAGTATTCATAATAATTATACATTCTTTTTATCATATTTCCTCCTGAGGTCAAGACTTTTCCTTGTGGGTGTTGCCTATTTTAATAATCCACATCCATGAGGCATTATATGTTAAGTATCCTAGTTGTTTCCTTTCTAATTATAGAAGAGAAAGAACTTGCCAGGCATGGTGGCCTACGCCTTTAATCCCAGCACTTGAGAGGCAGAAATAGTAGGATCGCAAGGCTACCCTGGGCTAGTGTGAGACCCTACCTTGAAACAAACAAACAAACAAAAAACAAAAAGTTATTCAAGTTCTTTCATTTTTTTCTTTCTTTCTTTTAGTGTTTTTTTAACTATTTTTTAAATTTTTTAATTTTTTATTTATTTATTTGAGAGTGACAGACACAGAGAGAAAGACAAATAGAGGAAGAGAGAGAATGGGCGCGCCAGGGCTTCCAGCCTCTGCAAACGAACTCCAGACGCGTGCGACCCCTTGTGCATCTGGCTAACGTGGGACCTGGGGAACCGAGCCTTGAACCGGGGTCCTTAGGCTTCACAGGCAAGCGCTTAACCGCTAAGCCATCTCTGCAGCCCTTTTTGTTTTTTTTTTTTGAGGTAGGGTCTCGTGCTATCCCAGGCTGACCTGGAATTCACTATTGTAGTCTCAGGGTGGCCCTGAATGCACGGTGATCCTCCTACCTCTGCCTCCCAAGTGCTGGGATTAAAGGCATGAGCCACCATGCCCGGCTTTGAATAACTTTTGTATTATATTGTAATGTATGGAATTCCTCTGGTTCTCTTCTCTCTTCTCTTCCTCTTCCCTTCTTCTTCCCCTTCCTCTTCTCTTCCTCTTCTCTTTTTTCAGATGGATGTTGCCTTATTTCCAGACCTGTCTCAAATTCTTAGGCTCAGGTAGTTTTGCCTCAGCCTCCCAAGTAGCTGGGACTATAGGCGTGTATGGCTGCCCCTAGCTTTTCTGTAGTTTTATGGTAAGCATAGAGGAGTGAGTCCTTTATTTTTTAAAAACGTACACCTAATTTTATAATAACTTAAAAACTAATTGTTCTTTGAGTCTTTTAGAACTTTTTATAGAAACATCTTTCCACTCAATTCATTGGTTTACATTATCTTAAATTACTTAATTACAGTAACAAGTATAGTTGGCATGAAGTGGTTTGTGAACAAAATAGTTAGATCTTATTAACCACCCTATTCATTTGTGAAAGAAGGAAGGTAGGGACATATTAAGAAAGTGTTTTATTTATGATTTAAGGAAGTAGTCTACTACTAGACTTTCTGTATAGTCATCAGTCCAGATAGGACATCAGGGAGTGATTATGTGGGCATTGCAGGGCTCTGTTAGATCCCCTCCCCTGCTCCCAGATAGGGTCTCACTCTAGCCCAAGCTGACCAACAATTTGCTATGTAGTCTCAGGGTGCCTCGAATCCACAGTGATCCTCCTACTTCTGTCTTCTGTCTCTCAAGTGCTGGGATTAAAGGTGTGTGCCACTATGCCCAGCTGGAACACTTTTTGGAATGCGTTTTTTTGATACTAATTTTTAATGATGTAGAAGTGGGTACTATTAATTATATTCCAGGGTACTGCTTTTTAAGTCTCTCCCAATTCATATGTTCTCCCTCACCCCTCTGAAATCTACACAGTTATATATTGCCTTTCATAGAGTGAAGTTTTTAAAAGAAACAGCCTTCTAAAATACAGTAATTTTATTCACAGAACACAGAAGGAATTCAGCAGATGTTTGTGGAATGAATGTGTTGCTGAATGTTGGAATTCAGTAAGTAGAGAGGAGTCAAAGATAACCTGTCGATTTTGAGATGATGAATGCTTATAAAAGAAGATTTGGCTGGCTTTTGATGGTGAGTTTGGCAGTGGGTTGGGGTATGTGGAGTGATCCAGAAGAACATGTGTTGGATTTTCCAAGTTGAAACATGTAGTTTGAAAATTTGGGGTCAGCAAAGAGTCTAGGAAATGTGGAGAAAGAATTGTTTTGACTTAGCCATTGTTCTGGTCACAGTAGTTTCTGACAATTTGGTTTTTAGAGGATTATTACAAGATTCATTATTTCCTTCTTTCATTTCTTTCTCTCTCTCTTTCCTCTCTCCCTCTTTCTAGTATGATTCCAGTGCATTTACAGTCGGAAGGGAGACAGAGACAGGTGGTTTCCTGGGAGTTCACAAGTGGGATAGTAAACAAGAGACCCTGCCTCAAATGAATGGAAGGCAAGGATCCACATGAAAGTTGTCCTCTGACCTCCTCATGTGCCGTTACAGAAAGACAGTTAAAAAATTAGTTTGTAAATGAAGAGACCAAGATTTTATAACTAGAAGCCCAAGTGATTAGAAAGCTATTAAGTTTTTCATGAGATGATTATTATATACTTGCTCCCTAAATTGCATGTGTCCTGTGCTTGTAGGAATATTGAGGTACATGGCAGAGGAGATGAAAAGAACTGTGGGACTAGAGGCATTGAGTCAAATGAGAACCAAAAGAGAGCGATCATGTTGTAGAAGTCTTACAGAGGTGGGTGAGATGCTACTTAAAACACAGGGAACAGTTTGTGGTAGCTTGAACTTCAGTGTGCATTCCTGAGCTAGGCATAGTGGCTCACCTTTGTAATCTCAAACCTGGGGAAGGCTAAAGTAGAAGGATTGCTACTGAGTTTGAGGCCAGTCTGGGTCACAGAGTAACTTTCAGGTCAGCCTGTGCTACAATGAGACCCTATCTCAAAACCAAAACAAAATAAAACATGTTGGCATGGTGGTGCATACCTGAGGCTCAGGAAGGAGGACCATGAAATCAAGGACAGCCTGGGCTAATAACAAAATCCTATCTCTACAATTAACCAATAAATGGAGGATGACAAGAACAGAAGGAAAAAGAAACGCAATCCTACATAATATTATACACATTAAGTGCCTGGATTCTGGCTTTAAAAAAATTGATTTATTTGAGAAAGAGAGAGAATGGATGCGCCAGGGTCTCTAGCCACTGCAAATGAACTTGATGCATGTGCTACCTTGGACGGCTTACGTGGGTGGATGCTGGAGAATTGAACTTAGGTCCTTAGTGTTTGAAGGCAAGCTCCTTAATGTCTAAGACATCTCTCCAGCCCCTCTGGTGATTCTGCCAATTCACATTGATCTGTGTAGATTGATAACTTTCTTGCTGTTTTAACAAGGTCTAGAATATGAACCATTACTCTTAAAATATTTTTTCTTTCTTTCTTTCTTTCTTTTTTTTTTTTCTTGGTGCTGTAGATTGAATCTAGGGCCATGTTAATGTTAAGCCCATGTTCTACCACTGAGCTGTGCTCTGTTTCCTCTGAACATTCTTTTGGCCATGTTCTTATGGTTAAGACTCATTAGTAATAATAATTTAATAAATGAAATTTATGGATAAAGGCATAAACATAAATTAGACTATCATTTTAAATATTTTATTATTTATTTATTTGAAAGAGAGGGCCTCCAGCCACTGCAAACAAACTCTAGACACTTGTGCCACCTTGTGCCTTTTGCTAATGTGGGTCTTGGGAATTCACACCTGGGTCCTTTAGCTTTGCAAGCAAGCACCTTAACCACTAAGTCATCTCTCCAGCCCAGCTATCATTTTATATATGAGCTGTTTCTCTTTCTTAAAAATATTTATTTGAGAGAAAGAGGCAGACAGTGAGTATGGGCATGCCAGGACCTCCTACCGCTGCTGCAAATGAACTTCATAAACATGTGCCACTTTGTGCATCTGACTACGTGGGTACTGGGGAATAATACCCCTGGACTGTTTGGCTTTCAGCCTTTGCAAGCAAGTGCCTTTAACTGCTAGCCCATGAGCTGTTTCTCATGAATTTTACCCCTTTCAGATCCTACCTCGAAGAAATTTGGATGGGACTAGGGAATGATTTTGATAGTTATGCAGAGTTTTGGATCTGTGTTACATGTAAATATATGAACCAGTATTAGACAGAAAATTCTTTTTACTTCACATGGCTGTGTGAACAGAATGAATGCATTAATCGCTTGTGTGTTTTGTCTGTCCTTAAAATAACCCTTTTTGCTGGGCATGTTGGCAAGACCCTATCTTTGAAAAAAATTCTCTAAATTCCAAGCATATTTTCAAAGTTCTTTGATTTTATAGTCATAAAGTCATTTTATTTTTCTACAAATTACTCCATACTATGTTGTTCTCTAAATTATAAAATACTTTCCCCCTCCCCCTAGGTAAGGTGTCACTGTAGCTCAGGCTGACCTGGAGTTCACTATGTAGTCTCAGGGTGACCTTGAACTCACAGAAACCCTTCTACCTCTACCTCTTAAGTGCTGGGATTAAAGGCGTGCTCTACCACGCCCAGCTAAAACCCTTTTTTTTTTTTAGGTAGGGTCTAACTCTAGTGCAGGCTGACCTAGAATTCACTGTGTAGTCTCAGGGTGGCCTCTTGGTGATCTTCCTACTTCTGCCTCCCCAGTGCTGGGATTAAAGGCATGAGCCACCACCATGCCCGGCAGGTTTTTCTTTTCTTTTCTTTTCTTTTCTTTTCTTTTCTTTTCTTTTCTTTTCTTTTCTTTTCTTCTCTTCTCTTCTCTTCTCTTCTCTTCTCTTCTCTTCTCTTCTCTTCTCTTCTCTTCTCTTCTCTTCTCTTCTCTTCTCTTCTCTTCTCTTCTCTGTTCTGTTCTGTTCTGTTCTGTTCTTTTCTTTTTTTTTTGAGGTAGGGTCTCACTGAAGCCCAGACTGACCTGGAAATCACTCTGTAGTCTCAGGGTGGCCTCGAACTCACAGTGATCCTCCTGCCTCTGCTTCCCGAGTGCTGGGATTAAAGGCGTGAGCCACCACGCCCGGCAGTTTTTTTTTTTTTTGAGGCAGTGTCTCCCTGTAGCCCAGGCTGACCTGGAATTCACTGTGTAGTCTCAGGGTGGCCTCAAACTAATGGTGATCCTCCTACCTTAGCCTCCCAAGTGCTGGTATTAAAGGCAAGTGCTGGCTCTTACCTCAATTTAAAACAGACCCTTTTACAATTGAAAAAGAGCTGTTAGCCAGGCTTGGTGGTACACAAACAAGAAACATAACTGAAGTCACAGCATTTTGTTTATGTATTCAGTTTTTTTTTTTTTCACGGTAGGGTTTCACGTTAGACCAAACTGACCTAGAATTCCCTTTGTAGTCTCAGGGTGGCCTTGAACTCACAGGGATCCTTTTACCTCTGCCCCCCAAGTGCTGGGATATAAAGGCATGTGCCACCATGCCTAGCTATAAAGGCACAGTGTTTTTAACCTAACCACTGTAACAGTGATTCTGTGTAGCAAAAAGGCACTTGTGACTCATAACCAACCAATCATTTTGCAATATACCATGTTTAAGTTAGGAACTGATATAGAAGTAATTGTTTCTGGCAGAAAAGATGTATTATACTTTAGGTAGTTTTACAGTTCAGATAGTTTGCTATTTCTTGACATCTGCTCTTGAAAGTGCCTGTCTGACATCTCCTAATATATACAGTAGACATAATTGTTAATATATCTCTTTTGAATTAGGGACTTTAAACTCATATTGAACAATACTTAATTTAGCACAACAAAGAACCTACATGTCATGGTGGTTCATTTACTCTGTAGGCTCTTGGTTTATGGAGATTATTCTAGTGTAAACCTTTTTAAAGCATATAAAAATTTTGCACTTTAAGTATGTGGTTGTAATGGAAAGGTGATGACTTGATTGGTTGTATTAACTGAAATTTCTCCATCTAATCAGTTTGATGTTAGAGTTCATCACCATATTGTTTATTAAAACACCATTCCAAGGCTGGAGAAATTGCTCAGTGGTTAAGGCATTTGCTTGCAAAGCTTATGTGCTGGAGTTCAGTTCCCTAGTACCCATATAAAGCCAGATGCACAAAGAGGCGTGTGCAGCTGGAGTCCGTTGAAGGCCCTGGCATGCCCATTCTCTCTCTTCTATCTTTTCTATCTTTCTCTGCTTGTAAATAAATCAATAAAAATATTTAAAAGAGGGCTAGAGAGATGGCTTAGCAGTTACGATATATGCCTGCGAAGCCTAAGGACCCTGGTTTAATTCTCCAGGTCCCACATAAGCCAGATGCACATGGTGATAAGCCAGATACACATGGTGATGCATGTGTCTGGAGCTTGTTTGCAGTGGCTAGAGGCTCTGGTGTGCCCATTCTCTTTCTCTCCCTCTCCTGTCTCTAATAAATAAATAAATAAAATTAAAAAATTTAAAAAAATTTAGCCGGGTGTTATGGCACATGCCTTCAATCCCAGCACTCGGGAGACAGAGGAGGAGCACCATGAGTTCGAGGCCACCTTGAGACTACAGAGTTAATTCCAGGGCAGCCTGGACCAGAGTGAGACTCTACTTCAAAAAACAAAACAAACAAAAAAAAATTCATACACACACACACGCACATATATACATTTAAAAGAGGGCTTAAGGCGCTTGCTGGCAAAGCCAAAGGACCCAGGTTCAAATCCCCAGTACCCATGTAAGGCAGATGCACAAGGTGGCACATGCATCTGGGTGTTTTTTGCAGTGGCTAGAGGTCTTGCTGTTCCCATTCTTTCTATATGCTTCTTTCTCTCCTTCCCTCAAATAAATAAATAAATAAAATTTAAAAAAGTATTTTAAGGAAATAATAATGCCCTAAATGCAGCTTAAAAAAATAACACCATCCCATTATTGATGTATTAAGCATGCTGCAAATAATTTTTTGTTTTATTTTAAGGTAGGGTCTCACTTTAGTCCAGGCTGTCCTGGAATTTACTCTGTAGTCCCAGGCTGGCCTCCTCCTACCTCTACCTTCCAAGAGCTGGGATTAAAGAAGCATGCTAATATGCCCAGCAAAATAATTTTTTTAATGGTGCCAGGAATAGAACTCAGAGCCTTACAGTGCTCTACCAACTGAACTCTGTCAACAGCGCCCCTCCCCCACTTTTTGTTTTATTCCAAAGTAAGGCCTCACTCTAGCACAGGCTGACCTGGAAATTCACTATGTAGTCTCAGGGTGGCCTCAAACTCACAGTGATCCTCCTACCTCGGCCTCACGTGTGCTGGGATTAAAAGCATGTGCCACTGCGCCCAGCTCAATAAACATTTTGATGTAGCGTTGGGTAGCTACCTAAGAGCTTGGATACAAGTACTATTAAACTGTGATAGCCAATCTGAAAAGTGAGATGTGTATATTTGGTTTTGGTTTGAGGACAGGTTCTTATTAGGCAGTGTTGAAATCTGGAGCCTTCCCCTACCAACTGTTGGGATTAAAAAAGAACTCACTCAGTCCTTCTGTCCCTCTTTCCCTTTCCTTCCTCAAAGTGGACCCTAATGGAAATAAGGGAACAACTAGCCTTAATTCCACACTTGTTTTTAAATATTTTGTTGAGAGAGAGAGAGGAAGAAGGAAGGAGCACATAAGGGCTTCCTGCCACTGCAAATGAACTCCAGAGGCATATACTACTTTGTGCATCTGGTTTATGTGAGTACTAGGGAATTGAACCTGGGTCCTTCAGCTTCAAAGATAGGTGCCTTAACCTCTAAGCCATCTTTCCAGCCCTTAGTTTATTATCTTGTTTAAGAGTTGTAGAAGTCTGGTAGGGCTTTTTTTTTTCTTCTTCCCTATATCCCTAAAGTGTCCATTTGCTTTTTTCTTTTTCAGGTTTTTCAAGGTGTGGCCTTGTTTTACACAGGCTGATCTAGAATTCACTATGTAGTCTCAGGTTGGCCTCAAACTGACAGTGATCCTCCCACTTCTGCCTTCTGAGTGCTGGGATTAAAAGCATGTGCCACCACACCTGGCTTTGATTTTGCTTCTTTTAAATTTTTTTTTCTTTTTGAGAGAGAAAGAGGCAGATAGATGATAGGTAGGTAGGTAGGTAGAAAGGAAGGAAGGAAGGGAGGAAGGGAGGAAGGAAAGAAGGGTGTGCCAAGGCCTCTAGCCACTGCACATGAACTCCAGATGCATGTGCCGTCTTTTGTGCCTATGTCACCTGGTGGTTTACGTGGGTTCTGGGCAGTTGAGCATGGGCCCTTAGGTTTTTCAAGCAAGCGCATTAACCACCAAGCCATCTCTCTAGCCCATGATTTTGCTCCCCCCCCCCCTCCTCAAGGTAGGGTCTTATTCTAGCTCAGGCTGACCTGGAAATCACTCTGTAGTCTCACTGTGGCCTTGAACTCATGGCAGTCCTCCTACCTCTGCCTGCCCAGTGTTGGGATTAAAAGCGTGCGCCACCACATCTAGTTGATTTTGCTTTTTAATTGGTTTCTATAACGTGGATTGGTTTGACCTTAAATCTTTCATAAAATTTTAATCAACTTTTAGTAGTTTCTCCAGTTTGTTCAACATTTTAAAATAGTACTACAAGTATAAGTGTGCTGATAAATTTGGGAAGTTCTGACATATATGTGTGTGTGTGTGTGTGTGTGTGTGTGTGTGTGTGTGTGTGTGTGTAGATATATATATGGATTTTGAGGTCAGGCTACTTGTATCTTGTTTCGTTACTCACCTAGCCATGTAACTTAAGAGACACAATCTTTGTATCTTTGTCTATCAGGCATACTATGTGTACCAGTGTCATGAAGGGTATTAACCAAACTGTAGAGTGCATTGAGCAATTGCTGACATACTCCCCCCCCCCCCCCCCCCCCGCAGGTAGGGTCTCACTGTAGTCTGGGCTGACCTGGAATTCACGGTGTAATCTCAGGATGGCCTCCTACCTCTGCCTCCAGAGTGCTGGTATTAAAGGTGTGTGCCACCACGCCTGGCTGCTGACATACTTTCAAGCATTTGCAGAGCAATGCATATTCTTTCCTTTTGGTCATTATTAGAATCATAGAAAGCTTTCAATATTGGAGCTTTTTTCCAGTGTTACCAGTTTTGCAGTCACTATTACCACCATTACTTCATGCCTCCCTTTGTACAACTTCTGTTAGTTGCTACCACCACTACTGATTCCTTCTTCATTTTCATCAGCTGCTAAGTTAAAATACTTTTATTAGGAGGCTAAATGTAGTTAATTTGAAATATTAAGTAAGGAAGATCACTCAGATAATCAAGTAAGCCTTTAATCCCAGCAGAGGTAAGTGAGTTCCAGGTCAACCTGGACTAGAGACCCTACTTCACAAAACAAAGCCAACCAGCCAACCAACCAAACAAACAAAAAAACTCCAAATAAAAAGAAGTCAGGGGCTAGAGAGATGGCTTAGCGGTTAAGCGCTTGCCTGTGAAGCCTAAGGACCCCGGTTCGAGGCTCAGTTCCCCAGGTCCCACGTTAGCCAGATGCACAAGGGGGCGCACGCGTCTGGAGTTCGTTTGCAGTGGCTGGAAGCCCTGGCGCGCCCATTCTCTCTCTCTCCCTCTACCTGTCTTTCTCTCTGTGTCTGTCTCTCTCAAATAAATAAATAAAATAAAATAAAATATTAAAAAAAAAAAAGAAGAAGTCAGATGGCAGACCTAGATTAAGACTCTGGCCTTCTACTCTAGATAACTTTGCTTTAAAGCTGCACTGTTTTAGTGGACTGGAGGGTGTTGTCTTTGGCTTTCTTATGCCCACATTCCAAACTTTTTCCCTACTGCTGCTTCAAAAGGTAACCAATAAAGGTGCTTGCTTGTAAAGCCTGATAGCCTGGGTTCAGTTCCCCAGTACTACCCACATAAAACCAAATGCATAAAGTGAGTGGCACATGCATCTGGAGTTCATTTACAGTGGCAGGAGGTCCTGGTGCACCCATACTCACATACACATACACACACCCTCTCTTTCTGTTTCAAATAAGTAAAATAGTTAAGGCTCAATTTTTATCTTTATATGAAAAAAGCTTCATTAGTTTTTTTAAAAAATAAAATAGATTCTGATGCAGCTTTTGGTCTTAATTTTGTGTTTTGAAGCATTTTCTTTTTCTGGAATCAGGTCCTTGGTTTAGACTGTGTAGAAGTATGTTAATTAGATTATATTTAGTTTGTGAATTTGTGCCCACAAAATGTGACTTTGAAAAGTTGCATGTTACTACAGTTCTTGCAGATAAGATTATTTCCTGTTTTCTTTTGTCTATTTAGTACTTCATATGTTTTTTCCATGAGGAGACCTTTGAATTTGACCATTTGTATCATTTGACATTCAGACTTAAATAAAAGTTCAACTCTACTACCACTGGTGCTTAAGAGTGCTAATTATGGGTCTGGAGAGATGTCTCAGCAGTTAAAGATGCTTGCAAAGCATGATGGCCCCAGTTCAGTTCCTCAGCCACCCACTAGGCATTTGTTTGTAAAAGACCCTGATGGGCACATGCACTCTCACAATAAATAAATGAATAATTAAAATAAAAAGAATGCTAGTCATTCAAATTTTCAAGGTTTGGATTTGACCTAAGAGTTGCAAATAACATGAATTTTTTACAATATCCACATATATGTTATTAAGTGTAAGAAGCAAAATATATGAGCTACTTTTTTTTTTCTTCCCAAGGTAGGGTTCTCACTGTAGCTCAGGCTGACCTGGAATTCACTGTGGAGTCTCAGGGTGGCCTCGAACTCATGGCGATCCTCCTACCTCTGCCTCCCAAGTGCTGGGACTAAAAGCATGTACCACCACACCTATCTAAAATATATGAACTTTTGTAACAATATCTACATACACATTATTAGTAGTGAGAGGTAATATACATGTAGTTTTATAACTATCCACATACATATTATTCAGAGTAAGAATGAAAATAGATGAACTTTTATAACTATCCACATATATGAGGATTAGTGATCTCTCCACTGGCTATACACATTTATACATCCTTTCTCAGATTTTGGGGGTTACATTATTTACTATTTATATTATTATGAGCATGGAATTGATTGTTTTTTATGGTTAGCCTCAAGATTCAATATGGTTGCATTGCCTTTCTTGTTCAACTTATTATTTACCAATGTTAGTTTATTTTTGTACTTTGTACCTATTATTAGTATATTTGCAATTACTTGCCAAATCTGAATCACCTTTTGATGTGGTTTGACACATCAGATAACCTGTTGTTTCCATTTTCTTCTGAGACAACAAAGCTTTCTGCATCCTTATTAGAATTTTCCTATTTGTCAGTTTGGCATTTTGTCTTGATTCAGTTGTGGCTTGGGTTCTTCTTTTTAATATCTTACTTTTATTTATTTACTTGAGAGGGAGGGAGAAGGGAGAGAGAGAGAATATGAATGGGCATGTCAGTGCAGCCAGCTGCTGCACATTCCAGATACATGCGCCCCCTTGTGTATCTGGTCTTGCAGAATTGAACTGAGGTCCTTTGGCTTTGCAGGCAAGTGCCTTAACCACTAAGCCATTCCTCCAGCCCATGACATGGGTTTTTAAGATCAGAGTTTCTAGTGCCATTTTTCAGGTAGGGAATCTTCACACTCACCAAGGATACAGAGGGGAGAGAGAGGGGTGTGTGTGTGTGTGTGTGTGTGTGTGTGTGTGTGTGTTTTGTGATATTATGTATATGACTTTTCAACCAGTCATCTGTTCAGTCCCTACCTGTGTTTTTTTCTTTATTTGTGCCTCAATACCTGAATTTCTCCATGAGCTAGCATGTTGCTGCCATTCCTTATTGTTGTTATTTTTTAATTGTAGTTA
Organism: Jaculus jaculus; assembly: GCF_020740685.1. Taxonomy (NCBI): domain Eukaryota; kingdom Metazoa; phylum Chordata; class Mammalia; order Rodentia; family Dipodidae; genus Jaculus; species Jaculus jaculus. The sequence goes on from NC_059107.1 coordinate 113,144,680, forward strand.
AATACATTAACACAGCATTTACTTTAAGTAATTTAAAATTCACAGTTAAGTGCATTTAGCACCCATTACTGCTATCTATCTTCAGAACATTGTCATCATCCCAAGCTGAAATTATGCTCATTACACAATGTAACTTCTTTTCCCCTTTCTCTGTCTTCTACCAACCATATCCTTACTTCTGTCTTTGATCGTGTCACCTTGCTTTGGGATGACTCTTCATCTAACATTTAGAATCCCACTTTCTTGTCTTTGCCCTTTCTATCTTCCCAAATGTTGATGTTTCATTTGCTGCTTTATTGCTTCTCTTTATCCTTACAGCTTTTTAAAATAAATTATTTATTGGCAAGATGCGGGGGAGAGTGCATGCCACATGCCAGGGCCTCCAGCCACTGCAAATGAACTCTAGATATGTGCTACTTTGTGCATCTGGCTTTATGTGGGTACTGAGGAATCTAACCCAGGCTGTCTGGCTTTTCAGGAAAGCATCTTAACCGCTGCGCCATCTCTCCAGCCCCGTCGTTACTATTTTAATAATACTGCTGAAGTCTCCATTAGTGCTTGCTTTGGTAGCACATATAGTAAAGTCTCCTTTAACTGTTTTGTTTTTGTTTTTTTTTTCTTGAGACAGTCTCATATATCAAGGTAGCCTCTAATTTTCTATGTAGTTGGGGAAAGCTTTGAACTTCTGATCTACCTGCTTTCAGCTCCCAAGTGCTGAGATTATAGGCATGCACCACTAGGCCTAGTTTATGCAGTGCTGGAGATCAAACCCAGGGCTATGTTCATGCTGTACAAGCACTTAATCATACTCAAGCCCTCCTTAAATTTTTAAATATAAGGTTTCAGGCAGAAGTCAAGGTCAGTCATCTTCTGAAAGTCTATCCTGTTCCTTTTGCTTATTATTATTTTTTAAAATTTAGGGTTCCTGTAAGAATTTTAAAGAAATTACAGGTATACCAAAAAGGAAGTTTTTAGCCACATTCACTTAAAAGTAAGCTAGACAAATGGACTCCTTTTCTACCTGTTCCCATTATGTTTATAGGGGTTTGATTGTCTAGCCCCGCCTCAACCCCTTTCCTTCTCTCCTTCCTATACCCGAGATGATGCTAAGACAGTTTGTCTTTCTGTCAGCATTTTTATAATGAGAACTGGCTTCTCTGTGAGGAATGATTTTGGAAGAGACTCACAAAAAACTTCTGTAGGGGCTGGAGAGATGGCTTAGCATTTAAGACACTTCTCTGTGAAGCCTTAGAACTCAGGTTTGACTCACGTAAGCCAGATGCATAAGGTGGCACATGTGTCTGGAGTTTATTGGCAGTGACTAAAGGCCCTAACGTACGCATTTCCACCTTCCCTTCCGCCTCTGTCTCTCTCTCTCTCAAATAAATAAATAATAATTTTTTAAAACAATAAAAATCTTCTATAAAAGTGTAATTGTAAAAATGCAGTTGAGGTTTTCTTTATACTTCTGAGTGCCTTATGTAGGGTTACTGTTACTGCTTGTTGTGGACAGAGTCTTATTGCTGTGATGAACATCAGAACCAGGTACAGTTGATGGGAGGAAGAGGTTTATTTCAGCTTACAGATCCAGGGGAAGTTCCCTCTGTGGCAGAAGCTGACTCCCATTCATAAATCCAAGCAGAGAGAGACTACTACTAGCCAGCAAGCTCTAAAAGCAGCAAAAACAAATCTGTAGCAATCAGTATTCCCAGAGCTCACACCTCTCTGCACACCTTTGGAATTCAGGTCTACTCACAAACACATCTTTGGGCTGGACCCCAGGATCTCCCCCACTGACACCTCCTTAGCCTGGCGGCTGAAGACCCAAGTTACAAGTTTAATAAAACACCTCAGTCTGGGGGGGGGGGGGCGACATACATTGAAACTACCACATTTCTCCTCTGGGTTCTGTAGGCTTATACCATCTCATATTGCAAATTGTATTTAGTTAAACTTCAAAGGTCCCCATAGTCTTTGCCAACTTTAACTATGAGTCCTGTAAAGTCAAAACAAGTTACATAATTCCAACATATAATGCCTCAGAGTAAACATTTCCATTGCTATAAGGCTTAACCTGGAGAGACTGGGCCAATGTAAAATCAGTAACCATCAGGTATATATCACACATCTGCAGTTCAAGTCTGACATCCATAACCAGTGAAGACAGTTGTTGGATTTCCATTTCCCATACCTCTATCTGAGCTGAGTAGCCAGGAGAAAAGTTCCATCCTGAGCCAACAGTGCTCTGTGGTAACCCTTGTACAGTCTTTGAATATCCAAAACATCTTTGGGTCCCCACTGCAAACCATAGTCCATTCTACAGTGGCCTCATTGCTTCCAGTAGAGGGAACAATGTGCACTTCATGACCCACTTCCACTCATCTGTTTTTAATATTTTTATTTATAAGAGAGAGAGGGAGAGAAAGAAATAGGATTAGCAGTTAAGGTGCTTTCCTTCAAAATCTAATGATCCAGGTTCGATTCCCCAGTATCCATGCAAAGCCAGATTTTGGATTTTGTTTGCAGTGGCTAGAAGCCCTGGCACATCCATTCTCTGTCCTCTCTATATTTCTGTTTGCAAATAATGATATTTAAAACCTTTAATTTATAAATTAGGCATAGTAAAAATTCAAAGCAATAATAAAATAGGACAATTAGGTCAGTATACTCTAATAAAAATGCCGACATCACTACATGAGCTTTGGGGCTCTTAAGTAAAGTAAGGCCTTATAACTAAGACCACTGCAAAGTAAGTAATGGTGGGGTAATGTGTCCAGTAGGGGGTATACTGTACCAAGGGATGATCCCTGCCCTGCGTGGGATAGGACATGATGATGCAAAATGTCATCACACTACTTCAGTCGCTACACAATTTAAAACATAAATTGTTAGGCTGAGGATATATAATTCAGTGGGAGAATGTGAGCTTACCATGTAGGGTTCCCTGGGGTCAATATAGCACCCCTTCTCAAAAGGGGGGAATCTGAAATTGTTAACTTGTTTGTTTTTCATTGAATAGTTTTCTCTCTCTCTTTTTGGGGTCTTTCTCTAGCCCAGGCTGGACTAGAATTCACTATGTAGTCTCAGGGTAGCCTCAAGTTCAACAATCCTCCTTTTTCAGCCTCCCAAGTGCTGGGATTAAAGGCGTGCCCCACCATGCCCAGCTCGTTTAATATTTTCTAACCATGCTTGACCACAGAGAACTGAAGCCAGAGATAAAGGCTGACTCTGTATACCAACTGACTCTTGAGGATTTTGGCTTCTGGTTTTCACATGCCACACAAACTGTGTGTCTATGCTTTATGACCTGTGCTTGGACATTTTGGACACTGGAAAAAGCATTACTGAAATACAGTAGAGACATAGAGAAAAATGTGGAAGAAGAATGTGAATTAACATATGTGACAGTTGGGCACTGACTACTGTGCACTGTTCAACAGGATGAATTAGTTTTCTGTGTAGCTATTTTATTATTTATTAAAACAAAAGGAACATACTATATACATATTACATATATACATACCTTCTTTTGAAAAAATTTAATATATCCTTTGATACTTGTAAATTTTTGATTTTAATGGCTTGTGAACACAGGTGTCTCTTTGGCTGTAGACCATCAGGTGAAAAGCTCATGCTAGGGAGAAAGCTGCTTGGGGATTCATGGTGTAGTGTCAGACATGATCTCATCTCCTCCCCTCCCCTCCCCTCCCCTCTTCTTTTTTTAATTTTTTTCCAGTTAGGGGTTCACTGTAGTTCAGTCTGACCTGGAATTAGTCTCAGAGTGGCCTTGAACGCACTGCGATCCTCTTACCTCTGCCTCCCAAGTACTGGGACTAAAGGAGTGTACCACCACGCCTGGCTTGGAATAATTTCTACTAGTTCTTTTTCCCCTGTATCATCATCACTTTTTATAAGGCCTGCACTACCACACCTGGCTTAAATTTTTTATTTTATTTTATATTCATTTATTAGAGAAAGGGGGGGCGAAAGAGAGAATGGGTGCGCCAGGACTTCTAGCCATTGCAAACAAATTCCGGATGCATGCGTCCCCTTGTGCATCTGGCTTATATGGGTCCTGGGGAGTTGAACCTGGGTCCTTTGGCTTTGTAGGATAACACCTTAACTGCTGAGCCATCCCTTCAGCCCCATCATCACTTCTTGATAGTGTTCTTTAGAAATAAATCACTTTCTAAAGCAGGAAAATATTTAGGGCTGGCCAGATGGCTCAGCAGTTAAAGCACTTGCAAAGCCTAAGGACCTGAGTTTGATTTCCCCCAGTGCCTATGTAAAGCCAGATGCACAAAGTGGTACATGCATTTGGAGTTTGTTCGCAATGGCAAGAGGCCCTGACACGCCCATTCATATATTTTTTCTCTTCTCTGCTTGTAAATATAAATAAATAAATTTGAAAAAATATAACTTATAGAAATAAGGTTTCCGGAATTCTGAAGATAAGCCCAGTGTGATGGTACATGCCGTTAATTCCAGCACTCGGGAGGCAGAGATAGGAGGATTGCTATGAATTGGAGGCTAGCCTGGAGCAACAGAGTGAGACTCCTCAAGGGGGCGGGGGGACGGGGACAAGGATGGGACATAGGTTAAATGTGGACAATAACTTTTTTGTGTTTGTTTTGAGAAATTGAAGATAGTCTCCCCCACCCCGGGTGGAGCTAGGGCAGGTGCAAATATGTTAACCCCACCTGATATGTCAGAATATCCGGAGATAGAAAAAGCCAATTTAAGCATATTATCAAGTTTTAAAGGCTATTGGGTAGGACAAAATGCTCATCAAATTTTTGTGAAAGTTAGAGAATCAAAATCAGGGCTGAGCAGCCTAAAACAGTGCCCAGCATCACATTGCACAGTGAGCTCTCTGAGGATGCCAGTGCATGTACAGAGACAGACAGACGCCACAGCCTGCCCCAGTGACACTGCTGGCTCTGGGTGACTCGTAGATGCTGTCCCCTCTGCCCCAGACTTGACCTTGTGTTTGCTCTGCTGTTAATATGGGAACGCTCATCTCTTGCTTGCTTGTTGCCCATTCCTACTCTAGGTTTGTAACATTTAGCAAAACACATATTTTAGACGTATAGGCAATGTGGAAAAGTTTTTAACCTTTTGAAATCATAAGGTGAGTGAATTCTCAGTTAAGATATAGAAAAGTGTTTGGCCTTCTAAACTAATAAGGTAGAGAAAGCACAAGCATATAATAAAGATTCACTGTACTTAATGTGTTGGATATTTGTTGAGCTGTTTTGTGCCAGGTACAATACTAAGTGTTCTATAAGCATGATCCTATGTTGTTCTTAAAACAACCTTAATCATTTTGGAGGTGAAGAAATAGGGTGGGAGAAAGTAAAGTAACTTGCCCAAGATCACAGCTAGTCATAGCAGAGTTGTGATGCCCTCGGAACTGTAATTGCTTGTGTTCAGAACCACTGTGTTCAACTGGCTCTTACAATTATTTTTCTGCTATATTTAGTTCAGAATCTGTAAGTGTGTTAGTCCACTAAGTTTATTTAGATCTTGTATATGGCATAGAAATGTATTTAGAAATTTTAAAGAAACTTATAAATTGATGGCTTTCCTTTACTTTGTTTGAGACAGGCATTTTAAAAACATGTATTTATTTATTTATCTGCAGGCAGAGAGAAGAGAGATAGAGAGAATGGGCCCGCCAGGGCCTCTAGCCTTTCTACAAATGAACTCCAGATCCATGTGCCACTTTGTGCATATGACTTTACGTGGGTACTGGGGAATCAAACTTGGGTCTTTAGATTCTGCAAGTAAGTGCCTTAACCACTGAGCCATCTCTCCAGCCTTTTAGATGTTTTGAATCAATGTCTTTCCCTGTGTAAACACTAAGTCTTATTTCTGTACCAGTTTACATTTTAGACAGACATGCGTTTTTAGTTTAAAACTAAAAGATTGTGTGATACCTAGAAGTAATAAACAGGAGCTGATATTTAACTTGGTCAGTATCCAACTTGGTTCAAGGAAGAAAATCATAAAGACAAACTTTCATATTTTCTACAATGACATCCAAGCTTGAGTATTTCTTAATAAGCCATGATCTCATTATTGCTTTACAACAGGTCTGTCTTGCAGATTTTTCTATGCTACCAAAAAGTGCTTTATAATAATGTTATCTTATATATTTGTACCTGTGTAATAAGTAGCAATTTTTTATAACATTTAATAAATTGAATGCCTTCTTTAACACTTATTTTTTACTTTATTTTTATTTATTTATTTGAAAGAGGAGAAGATGCACAGAGAAGGAGAGTGAGAATGGGGCGTGCCAGGGCTTCCAGCCACTGCAAATGAACTCTAGACGCATTCATCCCCTTGTGCATCTGGCTTATGTGGGTCCTGAGGAATTGAACCAAGGTCCTTTGGCTTTGCAGGCAAACACCTTAACCACTAAGCCATCTCTCCACCCCCTTAACATTTGTTTTTTAAAAATAGTTTTTTTGGAGAGAGGTAGAGAGAGAATAGAGGAGGGGAGGAAAGGAGGGAGAGAATGGGCACATAAGGACCTCCAGCCACTGCAAATGAATTCCAGATATGTGTGCCCCCTTGTGCATTTTGCTTATGTGGGTTCTGGGTTCTTTGGCTTTGCAGGCAAGTGCCTCAACTGCTAAACTATCTCTCTTCCAGCTTCCTCCTTTTTTTTGGAGGTAGGATTTCACTCTAGCCCAGGCTGACCTGGAATTCACTATGTAGTCTCAGGATGGCCTTGAACTCATAGCAATCCTATTACCTCAATCTCCTGAGGGCTGGGATTAAAGGTGTGTGCCACTATGCCTGGCTTCATACTGTGCTTTTTTTTTTTTTTTTTTTTGAGGTAGGGTCTCACTCTGGTCCAGGCTGACCTGGAATTAACTCTGTAGTCTCAGGGTGGCCTTGAACTCGTGGCGATCCTCTGCCTCCCAAGTGCTGGGATTAAAGGCGTGCGCCACCATGCCTGGCTATACTGTGCCTTTTATTCTGACTTCATCTGATCTTGTTTAGGATATGAATTTTGATTCAAGAACTGTTCGTTTATGGTTTTGTGTTTGGTACGGTGCAAAGTGTATAAAATAGATTTTTAGATCTATGTTATTGGCACTATGTCTTTTAGGCTAATACATTCATTATGACATTTATGCTTCTAATTTAAACTGTACCTAAATAGCAGGTTGCAAATGAGAAGTAGGTCTTTTGTTAAACTATCAAGTTGAAAACAAGATGTTGAGGCATGTATATTTTGGGTATTGCATTGTAATTCATGAAAATCAGTAAGGCCACAGGTTGTGATGATACTTATTTATATCTGTGTGTGTCTCTTACATGGAGAATTGAACTGGGATCCTTTGGCTTTGCAGGTAAATGCCTTGACCACTAAGCCATCTATCTCTCCAGCCCCCCATTCTTCTTTTTAAAATATTTTTATTTATTTGAGAGAGAAAAGGTAGAAAGAGAGAGAGAGAGAATGGGCATACCAGGACCTTCAGCCACTGTAAAGGAACTCCAGCTGCATGTGCCACCTTGTGCATCTGGCTTAGGTGGATCCTGGGAATAGAACCTGGGTCCTTCAGCTTTGCAGGCAAATGCCTTAACTGCTAAGCTGTTTCTCCAGTGCCCTTATTCTTTTCTTTTTTTCTTTTTTTTAAATTATTTTATTTGCTTGGTGTGGTGGCACACACCTACAATCTCGGCACTCAGGAGGCAGAGGTAGGAGAATTGCTGTGAGTTTGAGGCCAGTCAGGAACTACAGAGTAAGTTCAGCGTGGGCTAGAGTAAGAGTAAGTAAGTGGGGTAAGTAAGGTCACATTGGGCTAGAGTGAGACCCTATCTTACAAAAATCAACATTTTTTAATTTACTACAGAGAGAGAGAGAGAGAGAGAGAGAGAGAGAGAGGGAGAGAAAAAGAAAGAAAGAAAGTATGGATGTACTAAGGCCTTTCACCACTGCAAACAAACTCTAGACACATGAACCACTTTGTATGTAGGTACTGGTTTATTGAACCCAGGCCATCAGGCTTTGCAAGCAAGCACCTTAAATGGCTGAGCCAGTCTTCCCCCATTCTGTTTTTTTGTTCAAGGCAGGTTTCACTTCAGCCCATGTGGGCCTAGAATTTACTGTTGACCTCAAACTACAGTGAGTCTTCTGCCTAGCCTCCCATGCTCCAAGTGCTGGCACTAAAGGCATGCGCTACCACACCTGCTCTTTTTTTTTTCTTTTTAATTTTAATACATTTATTTACTTGCAAGCAGAGAGACAGAGAGAATAGGCATGTCAGGGCCTCTAGCCTCTGCAAAGAACTTCAGTTGTATGTACCACTTTGTGCATCTGCCTTTATGTGTGTATTGGGGAATTGAACCCAGACTGTTAGGATTTGCAAATAAGTGCTTTAACCGCTGAGCCATAGCTCTATCTCCCCATGTCCCCATTCCTAACCATCAGTTTAATGAGTTGAAATTATGAGGGACGTATTTTTGTTTGTTTGAGGCAAGACCTCACTGTAACCAGGAACTTACTCTGTAGCTCAGGCTGGCCTCGAATTCATGGTGATCCTCAGCTTCCTGAGCACTGGGATTATAGATGGTAAGGCCCCACAATCAGCTATGAGAGACATTTAAAAATATATATATATTTGCTTGAGGGCTGGAGAGATGGCTTAATGGTTAGGGCGTTTACCTGCGAAGCCTAAGAACTCAAATTCGAATCTCCAGGTTCCACATAGCCAGTTGCACAGTCACGCAAGCATGCAATATTGCACATGTGTACAAGGGGGTGCATGTATCTGGAGTTTGTTCACAGTGGCTAAAGGCCCTGGCAATCCTGTCCTTTCTCTCTCTCTCTTCCTTTTTTTTTCTCTCTCACGATAAAATAATCTTAAAAAAAAATAAAAAATATTTGAGAAAAGAGGAAGGGTGGGCTAGAGGGGAAGAGAAGGGGTGCACCAGAGCCTCTTGCCCCCACTCTGCAAGTGAACTCTAGACGCATTTGTCACTTTGTGCTTCTGACTTTATAGGTGTACTTGGGTATCAAACCTGGGCCAGCAGGCTTTGCTGAGTCGTCTCCCCAGTACCACTGTGAGGGACTTTGTTTTTTAATCTTTTAAAAATATTTATTTATTATTTATTTATATTCAAGAAGAGACAGAAGTGATGGACATTTTAAGTGTTAATTTTTGTTTTTAGTTTGGACAAAAGAATTTTGAGGATTAGCATTTAAGTTTAGTCCTTTGGGAAATTTTTGCTTTTTTTTTTTTTTTTTTTTGGTTGAGGTAGGTTCTCACTCTAGTCCAGGTTAACCAGGAACTCACTATGTAGTCTCAGGCTAGCTAGCCTTGAACTCAAGGCAGTCCTCCTACCCCTGCCTTCTGAGTGCTGGGATTAAAGGTATGTGCCCAGATTCCTTGGGAAAGTTTTTAAAAGAATTTTATTTATTTATTTGATAAATAATAAATAAATAAATTAATAAATAATAAATAAAAAATTTTTTGATAAATAAAATAAAATAAAATCTCCTCTAGCCACTGCAAATGAACTCCAGATGCATGAACCACCTTGTACATCTGGTCTAACTGGGTCCCGAGGACTCAAACCTAGGTCCTTTGGCTTTGTAGGCAAGTGTCTTAACTGCTAAATTTCTCTACTTTTTTTTTTTCTTTTTTTGGCCGGGGGTGGGGGTTGAGTTTTGAGATAGAGTCTCACTCTAGCCTAGGCTGACCTGGATTTCATTATGTAGTCTCAGGATGGCCTCAAACTCATGGCAATCCTCCTGCCTCTGCCTTCCAAGTACTAGAATTAGTAGTGTGTGCCACCACGTCTGACCTACTTTTGGATTTCTTTTCTGTAAATCATTAAGTAGTACTGATATTTAATAGCATCCTTTTTTGTCATGATTTAAAATTTTTTTTTGATAGAAAGAGGGGGGGAGAGAGAGAGAATGGGTGCATGAGGGCTTCTAGTCACTGCAAACGAACTCCAGACACATGCGCCACCTTGTGCATCCTGCTAATGTGGGTCCTGGGGAATAGAACCAGGGTCCTTTGGCTTTGCAGGCAAACACCTTAACCTCTAAGTCATCCCTCCAGCCCAGTCATGATATTTTTTTTCCAAGGAATTTTTTTTTTCCTCCACATAATTGAGGACATGAGTATATCATGGTCATATTTTCTGGTTAAAACGTTTTCTCTTTTCTGTTTTTGTTTTAGTTTTTTGAGGTAGGGTCTCACTGTAGCCCAGGCTGACCTGGAATTCACTATGTAGTCTCAGGGTGGCCTCGAACCTTTACTTCTACCTCCTGAGTGCTGAGATTAATGTGTCTGACAGAATTGATTTCTGTTTTATACTAAGTATGTTACTTTTACTGTATGATAGGCAGTAAGTACATCTAATAATAACATGAAATGTTTAACAAGTCATAACTCTGATCACTTTATTATAAATTTAAAGGAATATATTAATATATGTGTATTTATGCCTGTGTATGTATAAAGACATAGGCAAGATTTCACATACTCAGGAAAGCACAGAAACTGTTTTCATAGATTGTGTACCTACTCAGTAAATCATAATTTTTTAATTGATATAATTTATTTTTTATTTTCTTATGTATTTTTTATTTTTATTTTTATTTTTTATTTTTTGGTTTTTCAAGGTAGGGTCTCACTATAGCCCAGGCTGACCTGGAATTCACTATAGAGTCTCAGGGTGGCCTCAAACTCACAGGGATCCTCCTACCTCTGCCTCCTGAGTGCTGGGATTAAGTATTTTTTTATTGAGCTAAGGAGTGAAACTAGTGCTGTGTGCATACCAGACAGACAAGCACTATGACACCGAGCTGTATTCACAGCCCCTTGACTTGTGAGTAATGAGTCATTCAGAGATGATTCAGATTGATGATGATGAAAACCTGTTCCTGTGTGTGCTAGTTTACTCGTAACCTTAGGTAGGACCAGGTGTAACATGTTCTTTACATTCATCCCCTGAGGTCACTTTTTTTTTTTTTATATTATTGTGTGTGTGTGTGAGAGAGAGAGAGAGAAGGAGAGGGAGAGGGAGAGGGAGAGAAAATGGTGTGCCCAGACCTTTCAGCTGCTGTGAACAAACTCCAGACATGTGCACCCCCTTGTGCACATGTACAACATTGTGAGCTTGCGTCACTGCGTCTGGCTACATGGCACCTGAGATTTGAACATGCATTCTTGGGCTTCACAGGCAAGCACCTTAACTGTTAAGCCATCTCTCTAGCCCACATGTTTTTAAACATGTAACAGTGAACCTGTACCCTTTGTCCTCATTTCTAAAGAAACTTTGGGAAAATGGGAAAAAAGATCTTTTAAAGCATCAAACTGAATTTATGTTACTCCTGTGAAGTAGTGTGTGATTTGTGACTAATAATTTTATTCCAAGTTACTATCGACCATATAGTGCAAAAAGGCAGGCTGAGGGCTAGGTATTATAGATAGCTCAATGGTAAGAGAATTTGCCTAGCATGTGTAAGGTCTTGGATTTGAGCCCCTTTGCCCCCCACCTCCCAGAAAGCTAAGATTTTGAATTCTGAGTTCACCTCAGGTTTGAACAAGTTACTTAGCTGTTTTAACTTCTTTCTCTAAGAATTCAGTGAATTGCTGTGACTTTGTGTTACATAGAAGTTGCTTTATAAAGGGAACTGTTATCACTGGTCTTTCATGTAATTGAACTTGGTAATATGATTTCTAGATGAGTGAAGTTATTTCTGCCAAAAATATTTAAGGGTTCTTTCTACCTGTGTCCTCAAATCAAAATAATTGTTTTTTCTTTTTTTTGTAGAAAGTCACTCTAACCTGGAACTCACTTGATAGTCTAAGGCTGGCCTCAAACTCAAAAGTGATCCTTTTACTTCTGCCTCCAGACTGCTGGGGTTAAAGGCATGCACTACCACACCTGGCTCAAATCAAATACATACATATATATAATATATTTAAATATATATGTAATTTATTTATTTATTTGAGAAAGCAAGAGAAAGAAAGAAAGGAAGAGAGGGAGAGGGAGAGAATTGGCATGCCAGGGCCTCTGGCTGCTGCAAACGAACCTCAGACACATGTGCCACCTTGTTTATTTGGCTTTTGTGGGTCCCGGGGAATCTAACCTGAGTCCTTTGGTTTTGCAGGCAAATGCCTTAACCACTGATCTATCTCTAGCCTTCAAATTTCAATATTAAATTTATCTAGCTGTTAGGACCCTTGCTGTTCTTGCATTTTTTAAAATTCATTTTTATACCCTGGTTTAGATGATAAGCATATAACAAGTGCTTTGTGGCTTTACATAAAAATGGGTTGTTCAGATGAACGAAATGTGAATGGTAGTTTGGGGGCAATTCTAGAGAAGGGGGGGGATATCTTTTGTTTTGGTCTTCAGAGACTTAAATGTGATTACTGAGCATCTCTTAATACCCCTAAGTTTGCCCGCTACATGATGCTTAAAAAGCAAAGTAGAACTCAGCCTAGAGGGAGTTGGTTTATTTAAAGAGCAAATAATTAAGTTCAGACATCCCAACCATGTTGTACCTAGTTAAGTCATGTTAAGAGTTAATGTGTCCTTTTGATTCTTCCAAGTGGTCATAATACCTAAAGATAACAGATACATTTGAGGTAGTTAAACTTTTTCTCAGATTACTTGGAATGTCATATATAATTACAAGTAGAAACCCATGAATGATTAGCAGGGAAAGAAATGTCATTTATGTTGGTAGCTGTTTCTGAAGGGACTCATTTGATTAAAATCTATTCCTTTGTAAAATGACGGCACAGATTGTTGAAATGCGAAAGCAATATGAAAAATAGTGTGGTAGACACATCTTTATTACTTCTTGAAGTTAGGAACAAGAATCTTTTAGAAGTGACTGACTAGCTCTGTAGATGTTTAGATAAGAAAAACTGAAAATTGATGATGTTGTGTTTGGTAATTATCCTTTCTAAAATCTGTAACTTACTTTTCCTCAAATATTTTCTGCTAGATAAAGGAAAGCAAAGATATGAGATATATAAGTGTTGTGGGCTTGAAAAAACCAAGACCTTTGGCTGGATAGATGGCTTAGTGTTTAAGGCAGGTGCCTAAGGACCCAGGTTCAATTCCCCAGATCCCACATAAGCCAGATGCACATGATGGTGCATGTGTCTGGAGTTGGTTTGCACTGGCTAAAGGCCCTGGTACATCCATTCTCTCTCTCTCTCTCTCTCTCTCATAAATTAAGAAACAAAACAAACAAAAAACGTAGAGGGCTGGGGAGATTGCTCAGTCAGCAAAGTTCTTCCCACACAAGCATGAGAACCTGTGTTTGGATCCCTAGTACCCATATAAAACCTGGATGTGGTAGTTAGTTTGTAATCCTAGTGTTCCAGAGATAGGGGAATCCTGGACTTGCTGGCTAGCTAGTCTAGCTGAATCTGTAAGCTTTGGGTTCAATAGCAAACCCTGTGTGGTAGTTTGAATATATGTCCCCATATACTTGTGTGTTTTGTTAAAGCCTGTCTCCAGCCACCTGGTTGGGGGAGGTGTCACTGGGAGTGGATCCTGGGATCCAGCCCTAAGGTGTGTTTGAGGGAGACTTGAATTCCAGCCCAAAGTTACGCAGAGAGGTCGGCCCTCTGCTTGCATCCCTGCTGTTCACTCCTTTTTGGTGTGTGTGCAGGTGCTGGTGCTAGTGTTTTGCTTGGTGTTTTTCTGTCTGTTTGGATATATGGAAGCAGTTTCTTCTGCCACTAATGAAATTCCCCCTGGATCTATAAGCTTGAAATAAATCCCTTCTTCCTACAAACTACCCAGTTTAGATGCTCATCACAGCAACGTGAAACTAAGTACCACACCCCTGCCCCCCAAAACAACATGGAATACAATTAAGGAAAACATCTGATGTCAACTTCTGGCCTCCACATACACGTGAATTCTCATCTGCATACATATCTGTACCCACACACATATTAACATGTACACAAAAATGCATGCATACCTGGGCCTCCTCTTGGTACTGTGGATGAACTCCAGAAGCATGTGCCACTTTGTGCATCTGACTTTACATGGGTACTGGGGAATTGAACCTGGCTTGTACCTTTAACCACTGAACCATCTCCCAAGCCTATGCTTTTAGTAACTTCTAAGGTGACTGTGAATTTTCATGTACTTTGTGTTTCAGTCCATGGCAGTCATTATCATATTATGGTTGGCAATTGAAAATAATAGTTGCTTCTGGGCTTTTATAAAGGAAAGAATAGGGGTTCCTTCCCCTATGAAGTGGAATGGTTGTTCCAGGCCCTCCAGCCGCTGCAAACGAATTTCAGATGCGTGCACCCCCTTGTGCATTTAGCTTGAATGGGTCCTAGAGAATCAAACTTTAGCTTTGCAGGCAAACACCTTAATTGCTAAGCTATCTTTCTAGCCCTTAAGATTTTTATTTTATTTATTTATTTATTTATTTTTTAATATTTTTTGTTCATATTTTATTTATTTATTTGAGAGTGACAGACACAGGTAGAAAGACTGATAGAGGGAGAGAGAGAATGGGCGCGCCAGGGCTTCCAGCCACTGCAAACGAACTCCAGACGCGTGCGCCCCCTTGTGCATCTGGCTAACGTGGGACCTGGGGAACCGAGCCTTGAACCGGGGTCCTTAGGCTTCACAGGCAAGCGCTTAACCGCTAAACCATCTCTCCAGCCCAAGATTTTTATTTTTATTTATTTATTTGACAGAGAAAAAGAGAGTGAGAAGGAGGGTGGGGGAGAGAGAGAGAATGGGCACTCTAGGTCCTCCAGCCATTGGAAATGAACTCCAGATGTTTGTTCCCCCTTGTGCATCTGGCTAACATGGGTTCTGGGGAATCAAACCTGGATCCTTTGGCTTTGCAGGCAGATGTTTTAATCGCTAAGCCATCCCTCCAGCCCAGGAATTATGTTTGAACCCAGGTATGGTGGTACACATTTAATTCCAGCACTTGTGAGGCAGAGGTAGGAGGATTGTGGTGAGTTTGAGGCCACCCTATAACTATATAGTGAATTTCAGGTCAGCCTGGGCTAGAGCAAGACCCTACCTCAATAAAAACAAGGCCATTCATTGCAAGTTAGTGAATTGTGTTTAAAGATTTTATGTTTTTTTTTTTTAAATATCTGAGTCACATTCTTAATTACTGAACCTTTGTTTCAGAAATGGCCATTAAGAAGTGATGTCCAGATGCAACAGTCCATGTATCATAAAGTAAGATGCAGCGTGGCTTTTCAACCAGATTGGTAAGTGTGACTAATACTTATCAACTTTGGAAAAATATTTACTAAAAAATGTGGACATTTAAAAGTTGTGTTTTAGGGGCCGGGCGTGGTGGCGCACGCCTTTAATCCCAGCACTCGGGAGGCAGAGGTAGGAGGATCGCCGTGAGTTCGAGGCCACCCTGAGACTACATAGTGAATTCCAGGTCAGCCTGAGCCAGAGTGAGACCCTGCCTCGAAAAACCAAAAAAAAAAAGTTGTGTTTTTAGCCAGGTAGGTGTGGTGACACTACATGGTGAATTCCAGGTCAGCCTTGGCTAGAGTGAGACCCTACCTCAAAAAATCAGAGGAGGGATGGAGAGATAGCTTAGCTGTCAAGGCACTTGCCTGAAAATTCAAAGGATTGAGGTTCGATTTCCCAGGACCCACATAAGCCAGATACATAAGGTACCACATGGATTTGGAGTTCACTTACAGTAGCAGAAGGCCTTGGTGTGCCCATTCTCTCTTTCTCTCTTTCTCTGTCAAATCAACAAAATAATAAAAAAGAAAAAACAAGGGGGATATCCTTTAAGCATGGGGCTTCTTACTGGGCTGATAAAAAAGATTGAGATTAAATGATGGTAATGATTGCAAAACTTAGTGACTATAAATTCTGCTGTTGAAATGGATAGACCAAAGTCAACCTTTAGAATACCAAATCTTGAAAAACATAAAACTCAGTTGAGTTACAAAAGTATACAAAAGTTTTTTATCAAGTCCAATGATGATGTCCATATAATCCGCATAATTCAAGATTTTTTAACTGAGCCATAAAAGCAAAAAAAAAAACAAACAAAACAACAGCAACCCTCCCCCCCAAACAAAACATAAAAACCCCTCAAATACCCAAAACTCAATAATGGCACAGAATAAACATTCACACTGCAAAAGTTGGCATTGGGCCTAACAAATATTCAACCAATAAAATATTTAAAAGAACCAGGGTAAACATCAAACTCTGTAACTCCAAGTCCAACAACTTTAGGCAGTGACAAATCTCCAAGTCTGATCATTCTAACCAGCAACAAGTCTCTGGAACTCCAGTTCCACTCCTCCAGCTAGGTTGCTCACAGTCCTGGAAAACTTCATCCAGGGCTGGCAACTTTTCTTAGCAGCCATCTCATGGTCTCAGCATCTCTACTGGGTCTCCACTGCATCCCACAGTCCATCCTCATGGCTCCATTGGGTCTCTATGTAGGCATCCAACAAACCTGCTTCACACTGTCCATGGCCATTTCCAAAACACAAGACTATGTTGCAAACTCACTGACCCTCTCTCTTCTGAATTTCTTATACTCCACAATACCAGGGTGCCAGTTTGTTAATGCAGGGGGAAATAAAGCTGATCTTGAAGAACAGGACACTCCTTGAGCATTCATACCCCTTCAAAAAACTGCATTCTTTCTCTTGTTCCCATGCAGGTTAGCTGGCCCAATCTCAGTGGTTATAATCTCTCATACAATTGCAGCTGAACAGGCAGCAGTTTCGGCCTAAAGATTTCTTTTTGTGCCATATCCCTCTGCACATACCAGTCCATTTCTATGCAAAGCAATCCTGCAAAACTTCTCAGGACATGGCCATAATAGCAAGCCTCTCACACAAGCTGCTTTTAGCCCAGTCCAAGCAAAACTCTTTCTCATCCTAATAAGCCAAACCTTATGTTCCATAGTTCTTACTACATTCAGGTCTTTCAACTCTGACCAGAATAATCCATCAAGCTGTACTTACAGCACTGCAAGGTGTCTCTTAGGCCAAGCTTTCAAATCTTTCCACATTCCTCTTGAAAACCAGCTCCAAAAGGCCAAAGCCACAAAGGTATCTACCAGCAATCCTACTCCTGGTACCACACCAGTTCATTTCTACATAAAGCAACCCTACATAAGTTCTCAGGACACAAGCATAACAGCAAGCCTCTCACACAAACTGCTTCTAGCCCAGTGCAGGCAAAGTTCTTTCTCACCCTCATAAGCCAAACCTCAGAGTCCATAGTTCTTACTGCATTAAGGTCTTTCAACTCTGACCAGAATAATCCATGAAGCTGTAATTAAAGCACTGCAAGCCATCTCTTCAACCAAGGTTTCAAATTCTTCCATATCCCTCTTGAAAATCAGCTCCAAAAGGCCAAAGCCACAGAGTCAGATGTTTTAACAGCAACCCTACTTTTAGTACCAACTTTTCTGTTGCAGCTAGGTTTGCATTGCTGGCAGAAATCACCTGACCAAGAGCAGCCTTTGGGAAAAGGGTTTATTTTGACTTACAGACTCAAGGGAAAGCTCCACAATGGCAGGGGAAAGCTATGGCATGGGCAGAGGGTGGGCATCACCCCCTGGCCAACATAAGGTGGGCAATAGCAATGGAAGAGTGTGCCAAACACTGGCAAGGAGAAACTAGCTAGAAGACCGATAAGCCCACTCCCAACAATACCCTGCCTCCAGGAGGCGTTAATTCCCAAATCTCCATCATGTGGGAACCTAGCATTCAGAGCACCTAAGTTTATGGGGGACACCTGAATCAAACCACCACAGCTGTCTTTAATGCTTCCTACAAAGATTTTCACAGTTAAGTGGGCCCCTGGTCTTGGAGAATCTTTTCTTGACACAGACCTTCCACTTCATCCACCTTGGGTGACCTTGCATTCATGATACTGCATACACCTTCTCCCTGGTAGCATAGGTAATAAGCCCAAAGCCCCCGGGGTGCTTGGTGTTTTGCTCTCACATTCCCACATGGCTTGTGAGTGTTCCCATTGCTCAGAGTGGCTTTGATGAAGAGCTTCTGCAGCTGTCCGGGTTCCTTCGGAGACTGGGACTTCGACACGATGGTGTGAGAGGAGAGGCTTCAGCGGCACCCCCTCCCCCCGCATCCACAGGCAGAATGGCTACTTGAAATTTTTTTTAAAATATGTTATTTTTATTTATTAGAGATACTAGGTGTGCCATGACCTCCAGCTACTGAAAAACTCAAAATGCATGTGCCATCATGTGCATCTTGCTTATGTGTTTACTGGGGAATCAAACCTCTGTGTTTAGCCTTTGCAGACAAGCACGTTAACCACTAGGCCATCTCTCTAGCTCTGAAAAGTTTTTACAAACAAAATTAAATCTGTTTTTCTCAGAAAAGAATTCCACAAGGTGGGCTGGAGAGATGGCTTAGCGGTTAAGGTGCCTGCCTGCAAGGCCTAAGGACCCAGTTTGAATCTCCAGGTTTCACATAAGCACATAGTGGCATATGTGTCTGGAGGTCGTTTGCAGTGGCTAGAAGCCCTGGAGTGCCCATTCTCTCCTAATCTGCACCCCCCCACACTAATAAATAAAACTAAAATCTTAAAAAAAAAAAAAAGATTTCAGTGGCACATGCCTTTAATCCCAGCACTCAGGAGGCAGAGGTAGGAGGATCACCATGAGTTCAAGGCCAGCCTGAGAGTACATAGTGAATTCCAGGTCAGCCTGAGCTAGAGCTTGACCTTGCCTCAAGGAAAGAGGAAAAAAAAGAATTCCACAAGGTAAGAAATTATTAATCATAAACCAAATGTTCTTATCAGATTATGAAGGATTATGAAAGGTAAAGTTTTTTTTGCCTTTTGAAATAGAGTCTCATTTAGCTTAGGCTGGCTCAAATTCATTATGGAGCTGAGGCTGCTCTTAAACTCTTGATATTCTTTATTATATTAATTATATAAAGTTTTGAATTTTTATTTTATTTATTTGAGAGTGACAGACAAAGAGTCAGAGAGAGAGAGAGAAAATGGGAGCACCAGGGCCTCTAGCCACTGCAAACAAACTCCAGATGTATGCACCACCTTCTGCATCTAATGTGGCTTATATGGGCACTGGGGAATTGAGCCTTGAACCAGGGTCCTTAGGCTTCACAGGCAAGTGCTTAACCGCTAAGCCATCTCTCCAGCCCTATTAATTTATTTTTTAAAAACTCTTGCTGGGTGTTGTGGCACACACCTTTAATCCCAGTACTTGGGAGGCAGAGGTAGGAAGATCATTGTGAGTTTGAGGCCACACTGAGACTACATAGTGAATTCCAGGTCAGCTTGAGCTAGAGTGAGACCCTAGCTCGAAAACCAAATAAATAAATAAATAAATTAAATAAACAAAAACCATAAAGCTTAATACTCTTGCCTTCTCTTTCCATATGCTGGTATTCTATTTTTTTTAAAGAATTTAAAAAATATATATATATTAGGCTGCAGAGATGGCTTAGTGGTTAAGGCATTTGTCTGTGAAGCCTAAGGACCCAGGTTTGAATCCCCAGATCCCACGTGAACCAGATGCACATGGTGGCACAGGTGTCTGGGCTTTGCAGTGGCTAGAGGGCCTGGTGCACGCGTCATTCTCGATCTTGAGCGCTCTCTCTCTCTCTCTCTCTCTCTCTCTCTCTCTCTCTCTCTCTATTTATCTAAAGTAAATAAATAAAATATAAACTGGGCAGGGCGACTCTCACCTTTCGGTAGGAGGATTGCCATGAGTTCAAGGCAACCCTGAGAATACGTAGTGAGTTCTGGGTCAGCCTGGGCCAGAGTGAGAAAAGCCAAATAAATAAATAAATAAAATATAAAGATAGATGTTTTATTTGTTTATTTATTTGAAAGGGAGAGAATGGGTGTGCCAGGGCTTCCAGTCACTGCAAATGAACTCCAGATGCATGCATTTCTTTGTGCACCTGGCTTATGTGGATCCTGGAGAATCGAACCAGGATCCTTTGGCTTTACAGGCAAATACCTTAACTGCTAAGCCATCTCTCCAGCCCTAAATTTTTTTTTTTTATATTTATTCAAGAGAGAGAAAGTAGGTGCACTAGGGCCTCTAGCTGTTGCCAACAAACTCCAGATGCATGTGCCACCTTGTGCATCTGGCTTTGTGGGGTACTTGGGAGTTGAACCTTGGGTCCTTTGGCTTTGCTGGTAACCATCTTAACTGTTAAGCCCTCTCTCCAACCTTACATGTAGTTCTTGTTTATGAATTTTAAAAATTATTGCTAAAGTGATCAGCTTTTGAATGAGTAGTTGTATTATAATAATGTAGTATTCTGGTCCTTAGGCTTTATAATATTTTTTTGTTTATCTTTATTTATTTGAGAATGACAGAGAGAAAGAGGCAGAGAGAGAGTGGGTGCACCAGGGCCTCCAGCCACTGCAAACGAACTCCAGACCTATTCGCCCCCTTGTGCATCTGGCTTACATGGGTCCTGGGGAATGGAGCCTCAAACTGGGGTCCTTAGGCTTCACAGGCAAGCGCTTAACTGCTGAGTCATCTCTTCAGCCCATCCTTAGACTTTTGAAAGAAGAGATGTTGAGGTGAATAGATAGGATTTTTATTGTTTTGTTTACTTTGTACCAATAACTTGAACTCAGTTGCTTGGTAGCTTTAAGAAGTTATTTTGGTTAATTTTTCTCAGGAACATTTTGGACAGGTTCTTATGATTATTAGATTAATTCAATGTTCCACCTGAAAATGTAACTAGTTTTTTTAATATATTTATTTTCAGAGACAGAGAGAGAATGAGAATTAGGCAGATAATAGAATCAGTGTGCCAGGGCCTCTAAGCCACTGCAAGTGAACTCCAGACACATGTGACTTCTTGTGCATATGGTTTATGCGGGTCCTGGTGAATCAAACCTGGGTCTTTTGGTTTTGTAGGCAAGTGCCTTAAACTGCCAAGTCATCTCTCCAGCCCCAATAACTAATTCTTATTCATCTTTTTAAATATCACATGTCCTAAGAAGTAAATGTACACATCTTTTCCCCAGTTTCGAAACTGCTATAGATTTAATAAGATGAGATTTTAGTCTTGGTCTTGTAAACAAAGAGTCACAATAAAAAGGACTCAGATAATGAAGAAAGAACACACTGCCAAGATTTTTCCAAGTTCCTTGTGAAAGTGCCCTCCTCCTGCTTTTAGAGACAGAAGTATACTATGTAGTCAGGCTGCCTCAGCCTCCTCCACAGTGCTGGGATCACACCTGGAGCCACCTTTCCCCTCCTAGGAATTTAGGAGGAGGTTCTGGAGCATGTGTTTGCATGTTCACATCTCCCAGGATGTTGCTCACAGGCATTGAGATGGTGCTTCAGGGGAAATGCAGATCCTTCTAAAAGTCAAAAGGTATAATATCTGTGAACTTAGTGTGTTCCATCTTTGCCATTGTTCTTCTGGAAGATGAAACTTAAATCAACAATAATACATTGTGTGATATACAATGATGCTGGATTACAATGTTGGGTAATCCTAGGACTTCCCTCTAGAATAATTTATAAGTAGTTACTTAAATAATTTCATAACTTTTATAAATATTTGTTAGTGGTACTGGGGATTAAACCTAGGGCCTTACATGTTGTAGGCAAGTACCTGTACCACTAAGCTGTAGAGATTGCTCAGCAGTTAAAGTGTTTGCCTACAAAGCCTAAGTACCTGGCTTCAATTTTCCAGTACCCACGTAAAGTCTGATGCACAAAGTGGCACATGCTTCTGGAGTCTGTTTGCAGTAGCTGGAGGCCTGGGCATGCC
The DNA here is from genome assembly GCF_020740685.1 of Jaculus jaculus. Lineage (NCBI taxonomy): Eukaryota > Metazoa > Chordata > Mammalia > Rodentia > Dipodidae > Jaculus > Jaculus jaculus. The sequence goes on from NC_059107.1 coordinate 113,166,471, forward strand.
CATTCTCTCTGTCACTCTTCTTTCTCTGTGCTTGCAAATAAATAAATGTATATATGTATGTATGTGTGTATGTGTGTGTGTGTGTGTATATATATATATATATATATATATATATATATATATATATATATGAGTATTTAAGAAAAGGTCAGTTTGTATTCATTTCTTTGTTAGAATTAAAAAGTATGAATTAAGCTGGGCATGGTGATGCACACCTTTAATCCCAGCACTAGGAGGATAACCATGAGTTCAAGGCCACCTTGAGACCACAGAGTGAATTCCAGGTCAGCCTGAGCTAGAGTGAGACCCTATCTTGAAAACAAACAAAAAAGTATGATAATAAGTGGGAAGAATGCAAACATTTGCTTAGAAGTTTGTCTAAAATCTTTTAGAGCAGCTCAGAAAGGAATGATAGAGCCTAACAAAAGCATGCATTTTTTTTTTCTTGTAGAAATTATCAATGCTACTTGAGGAAAGCTTAGTACTGGAAAGGTATTACCTATACTATGAGACATTTGTCATTTTCTATTACATGTTAGTATCTCTGTTGTATTGTATTTAAACATTGACCTTATTTTATTTATTGACTTTTTTCAAGGTAGGATCTCAATGTAGCCCAGGCTAACCTAGATTTCACTACATAGTCTCAGGGTGGCCTTGAACTCAAGGGTGATCCTCCTACCTCAGCCTCCCAAGTGCTGGGATTAAAGGCATGCACAACCATACCTGGCTTTCTTTGTTTTTCAAGGTATGCTCTTGCTCTAGCCTAGCTGACCTGCAATTCACTATGTAGTCTGGCCTTGAACTCACAGCAGTCCTCCTACCTTGGCCTTCTGAGTGTTGAGACTAAAGGCATGCACCACCATGCCTGCCAAGCTTCAGTTTACTCAATTTAATACAATTTAAGAAACCCACAGAGAATTAAGTACATTTCTTGACTGCTGTAAGATGTCAGGATAGATTTTGAGTAATTCATTGTTAACATAGGTCAGTCTATGTGTGGAAGACCTCATATATTCTGACTACTTGGTTTGATGTGAGCTTGTGGAAAAATCAGCCCATGTAGGTGGTGAAATAAAGGAATACCGATTGGCTGATAGTCTGTTAACTTTTGGGGGATGGGTGTTTGAGGTAAATTTTCTCTCTAGCCCAGGCTGACCTGGCATTTACTATGTAGTCTCAGGGTCGCCTGAAACTCAACAGCAGTCCTCCTACCTCTGCCTCCTAAGTGCTGGGATTAAAAAAGATGTGTGCCACCACACCCGGCTGTAGTCCATTACTTTAATACTTTGGAGCACGGGTCCAGCCAGTCCCAGTGCTCCAGTGTCTGAGGCTCAAAATTGGCTAAGACTGGGAACTTCTGACTCACATTTCTTACTGTATGGTAAGGCTTCAGGTGTCACAATTAAATTTAACTGTGGTTGTGAAATTTGTCCTCAAAACTGGATAGTTTTATAGTTTCATAAAAGAATACAATTATTTTAAATACCCTTATGTTTCGTGTTGTACTCAAGAGTTCCATGTGATCTGACTTGATTTTATTTTGTTCAGTTACTTTAGGTTAAAAAAAAAAAATCAAAACTCGGAATAGATTGAAACTCCACACAAATTGCTACCACAGAACAAAAGTGCTGATCAAGTTGAATCAACCCCTGTAATGTATTCTGAAAGGAAAACCTCTCCTCTCTCCCCCAATTTGAAGAACAAGCATTTTCCTTGCCAAGAAGTACTGACTTTAAATGGACCAGCTGTCCATATTAGGAGCATAGGGTTGCTAAGGTGACCATGGCTATTTGGAGAAGAATGCAGCTGAGAGGGCAAGTTCTTGATGTGTGAGCTGAGGGAAAGAATGTGGTGTGATCGTACATCATTCCTCCTAATCACATGCTCAAAGTGCTGTGTGGGCAGCATGCAGAAATACAGGGCTGAGAGCTCGAGTTTGTGTGTTGAAAATCATTCTGTTTTCATGTGAGCCAGAAGCTTACAGTTCAGAAGGAAAATGTCTGCCTTGTGTATATCTGTGTGCAGTCAGGGGGAGGCTACTTAATAGTAGATAAAATGGAACTGAATTTCTTTTGCTTGATAGGCATAAGCATCCATTATATTTAGTTTTTAAAAAGTGTCTTGGGATAAATATTTTACCAGCTCATCCCTTTTAGTCATCAGTACAGTGCTAATGGGCTCCCAATTCAATGTTGTATTCTTTTTTTTTTTTTGTCTTTTTTTTTTCTTTTCATGGTAGGGTCTCACTCTAGCTCTGGCTGACCTGGAATTAACTCTGTTTTCTCAGGGTGGCCTCAAACTCATGGCAATCCCCTTACCTCTGCTTCCCAAGTGCTGGGATTAAAGGCATGCACCATCACGCCCGGCTTTGCTCTGTTTTTTTTTTTTTTTTAAAGGTAAAGTCTTGCTCTAGCCCAGGCTGACCTGAAATTCACTATTCAGTCTCAGAACTCACAATGATCTTCCTGCATCTGCTTTCTAGTGCTAGGATTGAAGGCTTGTGCCACCATGCCTGTCGAGACTCCACCTTTTAGAGTCTACCATGAGCACTGATGCACATACTTGAAGTGAGGCGTAGACACAGACTGAACTCTGTGCTGTTTTGCTTTTAGTTTTTATTTTTATTTCTAAATCTCTTCAATAATGTATTAATTTTGGTGGGGGAGGGACAGAATCTCATATATTTCAGCCTGGCCTCAAACTTATTTTGTAGCTTAATAGGACCTTGAGCTGATCCTCCTGCTCCCTCCTCCTGACTGCTGGGATTACAAGCATGCGCAACCGTCCTTGTTTATGGGGTTTTGTTTATTGAACACTAGGCTGCACGCTTGCTAAGCAAGTACTCTGCATCCCATCCTAATAATATGTTGACTTAAATGAGGCATACAGGGTAATATCTGCGATGTGAATTAATTAGAATGGTGACAGCTCTATAATAGCCCTATATTACATTCTTTTTCATTTAGTTTTGATTTTTAAAAATATTTTAGCCGGGCGTGGTGTCGTACACCTTTAATCCCAGCACTCGGGAGGCAGAGGTAAGAGGATTGCCATGAGTTCAAGGCCACCCTGATACTCCATAGAGAATTCCAGTTCAGCCTGGGCTAGAGTGAGACCCTACCTCAAGGGAAGAAAAAGAGAGAAAAGAGAGAGAGGGAGGGAGGGAGGGAGGGAAACACACAGACAGAATGAATCAGTGCACCAGGGCCTCTAGTCACTGCAGGTGAACTCCAGATGGATGTGCCACCTGTTCATCTGGTTTATGTGGGCCCTAGGGAATTGAACCTGGGTTCTTTGGCTTTGCAGGGAAGTGCCTTAACCACTAAGCTATCGTTCTAGCCCTTGTTTTGTTTTTGACTTGGGGTTTCATTGTGTAGCCCATGCTGGTCTTGAACTCATCCTTCTTCAACCTCCCAAGTGCTGAAATTATAGGTGTAAGCCATAACACTGGGTTCTTTATTTTCTTTAACCAGTGAGCCTTCTTACTAGCCTTTTTTATTTTCTTAATTAGATAATATACTTGATTTGACAGTATTGTTTTTTATTAGTTTCATAATTACAGAATAATTTAACTTCTGAAGTAGGCTGATTATGTGGCATTTCTTATGTAGACCTTGATAACCTTTGACATTCTGTGTAGCCTGTCCCCTCCTCCCAACTCCGAATAAGCAATGTATGATCAATTTACACATACATGCTTATGAGGGCACACACACCCCTTCTCAACAGTCCTAAATGTTAATGTAGTCAAATGGAAAGGGGTTTTCTCCTTAAGAATCTTTTCTTAACTAGAGGCCCTTTACTACCTTTAGTAAAGCCACTCAACACTTTTCTCTCTTGCCTTTCATATTTAACACTTAAATTACCCTAGGCACTGATTTTCCTGTTTTCTTTTGCTTGAGAGTGAGAGATAGGGTGCAATTCTCTGTTCTTTTTGTTTGGTTTTAGTTTTCAAGCTAGGGTCTCGATCTAGCCCTGGTAGTCCCTCTGTAGTTCCCAGGCTGGCCTCTAACTCACAGTGCTTCACCTAACTCTGCTTCCCAGGTGCTGAGATTAAAGGCATGTGCCACCATGTCACCTTCTGTTCTTTTTGAAATATGCAGTTGATTATTCAAGCGCACTTTTGTATGTATATATGTATGTGTGGTGTGTGTGTATGCAAGTGGGTATGTATGTGAGTGGGGGCTTGTGCACATGGGTATGCATTTGGAAGAGGCCAGAGTATGTTGAGTGTTTTCCTTGATTACTTTCCTTTATTAACTGAGGTAGGATCACTCATTTGAGTCCATAACTCACTGATACAGCTAGTCTTGCTAGTCAGGTTCCAAAGGAATCTCCTGTTTCTGCCCCCTAAGCGCTGGTATTACACATGGCAATCCTCCTATCTCTGCCTCCTGAGTGCTGGGATTAAAGCTTTGTGCCACCACGCCCGGCTTCCACATAAGTTTTGATATGCCATATTCTTGGTTTTAGTTATTTTTAAAGTGGTTCTTGGGCTGGAGAGATGGCTTAGTGGTTAAGTACTTCCCTGTGAAGCCTAAGGGCCCCGGTTCAAGGCTCGATTCCCCAGGACCCACGTTAGCCAGCTGCACAAGGGGGCGCACACATCTGGAGTGGTTTGCAGTGGCTAGAAGCCCTGGCACGCCCACTCTCCCCTCTCTCTCTCTCTCTCTCTCTCTCTCCCCCCCTCTCTCTCTCTCTCTGCCTCTTTCTCTGTCTGTTGCTCTCAAATAAATAAGTAAAAATAAACAAAAAAAATTTTTAAAAGAGGTTCTCATTATTAGGGAATATATTCTTAATTTCAAATATAAATAACTTTTTTTTAAAAGTTTTTATTAGCATTTTCCGTGATTATTAAAAACACATCCCATGGTAATTCCCTCCCTCCCAGATAACTTTTAAATGTAAAGTTTTATAATATGTTCCCAGTTACTACATTATGGTCAGAGACTATAATGTAAATTATAAAGATATTTGAAGACTTACATATAGCTAGTTTTCATAAATGTCCAGGTGTATTTGGAAAGAATGTAAATCCTCCAATTCTTAAAAATAATATATACTTTTTATTCTATGGCTTTTGACCTACCTGTATTTTGGGTTGTTTCTGATAAGTAACATTAAATTGGAATGTCTCTCTCATTTTTCTTCTGTTGATGGTGCTAGAGACTGAACTCAGGCCCTCATGTATGCAAGGCAAACATTGTCAACTGAGCTATATCCCCCTCTTCATTCTTAACTGGAGAGTTTCTGTCAGTTGTGATTCCTAATAGATAGATTTGGATTTATTTTATTTCCATGGCTTTTCTATTTGTTCTCTTTATCCTTCCTATTTATTTCTTTTTTTATTTTTTGCTTGCTTTTTGAGGTAGGGTCTCATTCTAGCTCAGGTTGACCTGGAATTAACTATGTACACTCAGGGTAGCCTTGAATTCACAGCGATCTACCTACCTCTGCCTCTGGAGTACTGGGATTAAAGTAAAGGCGTGTGCCACCATGCCCGGCTTCATTATTTTGTATTGCATTAAGTACATGCATGTTTTATTTTATTCCATCTTCCCTGTAGTGTTTTGCATTCATGTACATTTGTTTATAAATTGATATATTGTTTGTGTGTGTGCCTGTGTTTTGTTTTTTGGATTTTCAAAGTAAATTATTACTCTGGCCCAGGCTGACCTAGAATCCACTGTGTAGTATCATGGTGGCCTTAAACTCACAGAGATTCTCCTACTGCTGCCCCCTGAGTGCTGAGATTAAAGTCATGGCTATCTCCAATATATTGTTTTTGTGGTGTTTGTATACTTTTTTATTTATTTATTTGAGAGAGAGAGACCGTGGGCATAAATAACACAGCCTCTTACCACTGAAAATGAACTCTAGACACATGTGCCACCTTGTGCATCTGGCTTACATGGTGCTAGGGAATTGAACCTGGGTCCTTAGGCTTCATAGGCAAACACCTTAACTAAACCATCTCTCCACTCACACCCCCCATTGACACAGAATAGCATGTTAACCTACACTGGCCTGAAATTCACTGAGTAGTTGAGGGTGACCTTGAATTCCTGATCCTCTTGTTTCCACCTGAGTGCTAAGGGTTAGATGACCCACACAAGGCTAGTCTAGCTATTTTGACATGTATATTTTTCTTAGGAAAAGTCTAAAAATAATCAGTATCTTCACACTGTTTTAAAATAATTTTTTATTAAAAATTTACAGCATCAGTAACATATACACAATTGTCACTAACTGAACGTTGCCTCCAATATATTTCTATATAATACTTAACATTATTAAACTTAAAACTGCTATGCTGTTTTGTTGGCTTTAAATAATAGACAATTATTTGTAGTCATTTAAGTGAGATATATGTTTTATAACCACATATTACATGTAAAACTGATTAAAAAAAAACAATCATCAGCACTGTCACCTTTCCAAAGTCCATCTCCTTCCCCCTCTTTTATATTCCAAATCAAAGAAAGACAGGATCATTATCCAGTATCTTAGTATCTTCTCCTAAACCTAAAAGCAAAAAGAAAGGTGGCTTTTGATTCAACCATTGAAAAATGTCAATTTCTCCTCATTCCATCATTCATCACTGAGGAAAGGAGTGCACAAAACATTGTACCACATAAACAAGTAACTGTTTATACTGTTCTTTTGAATAATGCACTAGCATAGAATGCTCTGGTTTTCTTCTTCCTAAGCAGTAACGCTATAGTCTATGATCTTAGTAATAACTTTTTCCACGTTCATGCATGGTTCTAACATGTCAATCTTTGTTTAAAATTATTTCCTACTTGGCAGTTTTCTTTAAAAAAAATTTTTTTTTTTTTTTGAGATGGGATCTTCCTCTAGCCCAGCCTGACCTGGAATTCTCTCTGTACTCTCAGGTTGGCCTTGAACTCACAACGAACTTCTGACCTCTGCCTCCCAAGTGCTGGGATTATTTTCAAGCAATGGGGCAGGGTGAGGGGGACAGACAGAGAATGGGCACACCAGGGTCTCCTGGTATTGCAAACAAAGTCCAGATGCATGCATTAGTTTGTTCACCTGGCTCATCTTGACTCATCCCTTTTTGGGTCTGGCCATCCTTACATAATAATTGTTTTTCCACCTATGAAATATATACTTCAGGGACCAGAGAAAGATGGCTTAGCAGTTAAGTTACTTGCCTGCAAAGCCTACGAACCCATGTTACACTCTCCAGATCCTATGTAAGCCTGACACACAAATTTACATAAGTGCACAAGGTTGTCCATGCGCACAAGATGTCACACACATCTGGAACTTGATTGCAGTGGCTGTAGGACTTGGTGCACCAATCCCCTTCCCCTCTCTCATAAGAAAAAAAAAAGGAATATATCTTTAAGTGAACTTTTCTGATAAAAAAGGTGTCTTGAGCCGGGTGTGGTGGCGCACGCCTTTAATCCCAGCACTTGGGAGGCAGAGGTAGGAGGATTGCCATGAGTTCAAGGCCACCCTGAGATGACAGAGTTAATTCCAGGTCAGCCGGGACCAGAGTGAGACCCTACCTCGAAAAACCAAAAAAAAAAAAAAAAAAAAAAAAAAGTGTCTTTTTCTGAAAATGTTTATTTTTATCTCCATTGTTGAAAGAAGCTCATCTGTGGATAAAATTGGAGTTTTTTTTTCTTTTCAATTTTTTTTTTTATTAACAACTTCCATGATTATAAAAAATATCTCATGGTAATGCCCTCCCTTCCCCCACTTTCCCCTTTGAAACTCCATTCTCCATCTCTTATTTTGATGTCATGAACTTTTCCTTGTCTTGTGTAGGTAGTGTCCGGCACTGTGAGGTCATGGATATCCAGGCCATTTTATATCTGGAAGAGCATGTTGTAAGGAGTCCTACCCTTCCTTTGCCTCTGACATTCTTTCTGTTACCTCTTCTGCTATAGACCCTGAGCCATGGAAGATGTGATAGGGATGTGGCACTCCTGTCACTTCTTTCCAGTACCATGATGCCTTCTGAGTCATCCCAAGGTCACTGCCATCTGAAAAGAGAAGCTTCTCTACCAAAAGTGAGAGTAGCATTAATATAAGGGTATGAACATTAAAAGAAGTGCTTACTGGGTAGTTTGATAAGCATAGTATATACATTTAGCAAGACAGCAGCAGATGTTACACTCCTAGGGCTGATGAATACTCCCGATGACTAGGGATGTAGAACATTTTTTTAGATGCTTATATGCCATCCATATTTCTTCTTTTGAGAACTCTCTATTTAGTTCCATAACCCATTTTTTAATTGGCTTGTTTGATTTCTTATTTAATTTTTTGAGTTCTTTGTATATCCTAGATATTAATCTTCTATCAGATGTATAGCTGGCAAAGATTTCTTTCCATTCTGTAAGTTGCCTCTTTGCTTTATTCACAGTGTCCTTTGCCATACAAAATCTTTGTAAATCATGAGGACCCAGCAGTTAATATGGGGTTTTATTGCCTGAGCAATTGGGGTTGTATTCAGAAAGGCTTTGCCAAGACCAATATTGAAGGGTTTCCCCTACTTTTTCCTCTAGCAGTTTCAGAGTTTCAGGTCTGATGTTAAGATCTTGAATCTATTTGGACTTAATTCTTGTACACAGAGAGAAAGAAGAGTCTGTTTTCATCTTTCTACAGATACATATCCAGTTTTCCCAGCACCATTTTGTTGAAGAGGCTTTCTTTTCTCCAATGACTATTTTTGGCGTTTTAATGGACTATCAGGTGGCTGTAGCTACTTGGTCTTACATCCAGTTCCTCTGTTCTGTTCCATTGATGTGCATGTCAGCTTTTGTGCCAGTACCATGCTGTTTTTGTTATTATGGCTCTGTAGTATAGGTTAAAATCAGGTATGGTGATACCACCAGCCTTATTTTTGTTGCTCAGTGCCGTTTTACATATTCGACGTTTTTTGTGACTCCAAATGAATTTTTGGATTTTTTTTCCTATTTCTGTGACGAATGCCATTGGAATTTTGTTTTTGGATGCAATTGTAAATGGGAGCAATTCTCTGATTTTATCCTGTGTGTATTTGTTGTTAGCATATAGGAAGGGTATTGGTTTCTGTGTGTTTATTTTGTATCCTGCTACATGGTTATAGGTGTGTATCAGCTCTTAACAGTTTGCTGGTAGAGTCTTTAGGGTCCTTTTTATATAGAATCATGTCATTTGCAAATAATGATAAGTTGATCTCTTCCTTTCCACTTTGTATCCCTTTTATGTGTGTCTCTTGCCTTACTGCTATGGCTAAGCCTTCCAGTACTATTTTAAATAAAAGTGGGGATAGTGGTCACCCTTGTCTTGTTCTTGATTTTAGTGGAAAAGCTTCCAGTTTTCCCCCATTTAGTAATATGTTGGCTGTAGGCTTGTCATAAATAGCCTTTATTATATTGAGATATGTTCCTTCTATTCCTAGTCTCTGTAGGACTTTTATCATGAAAGAATGTTGGATTTTGTCAAATGCTTTCTCTGCATCTAATGAGATGATCATGTGTCTTTTGTCCTTCAGTCTATTTATATAATGTATTACATTTATCGACTTGTGTATGTTGAACCATCCCTGCATCTCTGGGATAAAGCCTATTTAGTCGGGGTGAATGATCTTTCTGATATATTCTTGTATTCTGTTTGCCAATATTTTGTTGAGAATTTTTGCATCTATGTTCATGAGGGAGATTGGTCTGTAGCTTTCTTTTTTTTTGTTCTACCTTTGCCTGGTTTTGGTGTCAGGGTGATGCTGGCTTCATAGAAGGAATTTGGTAGGATTTCTTCTTTTTCTATTTTATGGAAAAGCTTAAGAAGCAATGGTGTTAGTTCTTTTCTAAATGTCTGGTAAAATTCACCAGTGAATTCATCTGGGCCTGGACTTTTTTTAGTTGGGAGATTTTTGATAACTGCTTGGATCTCCATACTTGTTACAGGTGTATTTTAGTGAATAATCTCATCTTGATTTAATTTTGGTAGGTCATGTAAATCAAGGAAATCATCCATTTCTTTCAGATTTTCATACTTAGTGGAGTATATGTTTTTATAGTTTGTCTCTAAATTTTTTGAATTTTTCCTGGTAACTGTTGTGATGTTGCCTTTTCCATCTCTAATTTTATTAATTGTGTCTCCTCTCTCATCAGATTTGCTAAGGGTTTATCAATCTTGTTTATTCTTTCAAAGAACCAAATCCTTCTTTCATTGATCTTTGAATTTTTTTTAGGTTTTTGTTTTATTAATTTCTGCCCTAATCTTTTTTCTTCCCGTCGATTGATTTTCAGTTTGTCTTGCTCTTTTTCCAAGACTTTAAGATGAATCATCAGGTCATTTTCTTGAGACCTTTCTAATTTCTTAATATCGGCACTTTAAGCTATAATTTTCCTTCTTAGGACTGCCTTCATTGTGTCCCAAATGTTGTGGTATGCTGTGTTCTCATTATCATATGACTCTATGAGATTTTTGATTTCCATCTTGATTTCTTTACTGACCGATTCATCATTTAGTAGTGTATTATTTAGTTTCCATGATTTTGTGTATACTCTAGCTTTCTTTGCTATTGATTTGTAGTTTGATTCCATTGTGATCAGATTGAATGCAAGGAATTATTTCAGTTTTCTTGTATTTGTTAAGATTTGCTTTGTGTCCTAATACATGGTCTGTTTTAGGGAATTTCCATGTGCTGTTGAAAAGAATGTATATTCTGCAACATTTGGATGAAATGTCCTGTAGATATCTGTTAGGTCTATTACTTCTATGACCTCATTTAGTCCAGATGCCTCTCTGTTTATTTTTTGCCGGGGTGACCTGTCAATTGATGAAAGTAGGGTGTTGAAGTCACCCACTACCACTGTGTTTGGTGTTAATCTGTGACCTTAGTTCTAATAGCGTTTGTTTGATGAAGTTGGGAGCCCCTAGGTTAGGTGCATATATATTTAGGATTGTAATGTCTTCCTGTTGGAGTGTCCCTTTCATCAATATAAAGTGACCTTCCTTAAATTTCCTAACTAATGTTGGACTGAAGTCTGCCTTGTCAGATATTAGGATAGCAACCCCTGCTTGTTTTCTAGGTCCATTTGCTTGAAACACCATTTTCCAACCTTTCACCCTAAGATAGTGTCCATCCTTTGTAGAAAGGTGAGTTTCTTGGAGGCAACAAATTGTAGGATCCTGCTTCTTAACCCAGTCTGCAAACCTATGTCTTTCTGTTGGGGCATTGAGGTCGTTGATTTAAGAGACATTATTGAAAGGTGTGTATTTTTTTTTTTTTTTTGCCATTTTTTGGTAGGTCTTCCAGTTTTACCTTTGCTCTCTTGTGTTAACTAGTATTTAAGTATTGTTTTTTCCAGGTTCCTTCCTTATATGTGTGATTTTCTTTGTGGTCAATGTGAAGGATTCTTTCAAGTATTTTCTGTAGAGCTGGTTTTGTCTTCAAATATTCCTTTAACCTGCTTTTGTTGTGGAATGTCCTTATTTCTCTGTCTATTTGAATGAATAGCTTTTCAGGATAAGAATACCTTGGTTGACAGTTGTCATCTTTTAGAACTTGGAATACATCGCTCCAAGCCCTTCTTGCTTTTAAAGTTTGTGTTGAGTAATCTGCTGTGATCCTGATGGGCTTGCCTTTGTAGGTATCTTGATTTTTCTCTAACTGCTTTCAATATTTTTTCTTTGGTTTGTATGTTTGGTAGTTTAATTATAATATGGCGAGGAGAGGTTCTTCCCAGGTATTTTCTGGCTGGTGTTCTAAAGGATTCCTGTATCTGCATTGGCACTTCTTTCCCAATTTGGGGGAAGTTTTCTTCTTTGATTTTGTTGAACATGCCTAGTATACCTGTGGAGTGAAATTCTTCTCCTTCTACTATACCCTGCATTCTTATGTTTGATCTTTTCATAGTGTCCTGAATATCTTGATTCCCATTCATACTTGCCTATTAGTTTGTCATTCTCTTTGTTGGACTGTATTAGATCTGCCACCTGGTTTCTAGCTTAGGTATTCTGTCTTCTCCTTCATCTGTTCTACTGGTGAGATTTTCTATAGAGTTTTTTATTTCATTAACTGTGTTCTTCATTGCTAGTAATTGTGACTGGTTTTTATTTATATCTCCTTATTTATGTCTTGAATTGACCTCTTTATTTCATTAAATTGGTTTCCTGTGTCTTTGAGTTCTTTGATTTCCTCTTTGACTTCTTTGAGCATATTTATAATCATTCCTTTGAAATCTTTCTCAGGCATTTCCCATAATTCATTCTCACTTGAGATCATTTCTGATGCATTAATGCTTTTCCGTGCATTTATATTGTCTTGATTTTTGGTGCTTCTTGTGTTATAATGTATATATTTTTGCATCTTGGATCAATTTAATACTTGGATTTTCTAGTTAGCTGCAGTATTATTAGATGTGTAAGTCAATCTGATGTTATATATCTTCAGGGTAGGGGCTTAAGGTACTAGGTGTGGCTCTCAAGACTCAGAGTATCTACATAAGTGACCCTAGGTGTTGGGTTTCCCTGCTATGAGAGTATACAAGAAGGCTATGTGGAACAAAATACCAGCAGATTCTAAAATTTAACTAAACAATGTACACATTCAATTCAAAACAGCACAGAGCATTTATGCAAGGGTAGGTATTATGACAACCAGATCCTCTAACAAAGTCATTGTCCCTTAGGGTGTGTGGTGACCCACACTTAATCCTGTCATTAAGGAGGTTAAGATTTCTGGTCTGTTGAGGGTTCCAAGTCAGCTTGTGACCAAGTGAGACCCTTCCCTTATGTACAAAGAAGAAACAAAGCCACTATAAATCAAGAAGCAGCAAATAACAAGCCCAAAATATAGCTTATTTAAGAATGGCAAATCTGACCATCCATCAGATTTAACCTTTAATTTATCCTGATCAATTAGCACTTCTGGTTCAGGTCTATATACCAGGTTTATTTGGCAGGTACTGACCTGGTGTAATCCTAGTTACCTTTTGGGATGAGTTTGGTCTCAGTTATGCTGCACTCCTACTTGGGTACCCACTTTGGTGCACTGTGGGTTAAAGTAGGCTGGCTGGGTCATTGGATTGCTGCTCCGGTCATTGGTACTGGGTGCTGTGAGCTCCCTTTCCCTGGTGTCTGGTGCTTCCTGGCGCTTGCATTGCCAGTTTTGGAGCTGAGGCTAGAGCTGGTGGTTCTAGTTGTCCCACTGGTCCATGTGATCCTCTACCTTGTAATCTGCTCCTCCTTGTTTGCTGCTGTCCTCCCTTCATGTTTCTTGAGTTTGCAAGGAGCTGCAGTGTGAGTGGAAAATCTCCTCAGCTGGATTTTCCTGTGGCTCAAGCTGAGCCTGGCAGCTGTGACCCCACGGACCATGGTGTCGCCGCTGCTAGAGCCGCTTCTGCCTGCCTGTGTGGGCTTGGGATGCTCTGGATCTCTCCTACTTCTCTGCTGCTGTTGCTAGTTTCTTATACACCTCACTTTTTAGTAGAAGAGTGTATTTTGTTGTTTTGTTTTTTTTTCTTTTTCTCCCCTAGGCTGCTTTTGTGTGTGCCACCACCTTAACCCGAAGTCCTAAAATTGGAGTTTTGGGGCTGGAGAAATGACTCAGCTGTTAAGATACTTGCCTGCAAAGCCTATGGACTCAATTTCATTTCCCAAGTACCCACATAGAGTAGATGCACAAGATGGTGCATGTGTCTGGAGTTAGTTCACATTGGTTGGAGGCCCTGGTTTGCCCATTCCCTCCCTCCTTCCCCTGTCGCGAGCACTCTCAAAGGTGATTGGTTGAGAGGATTCCGCCCATGAAGGTCAATAATACTCAGACGCTGGTGTACTCGCAAAGGAGTTTACTGGGATGAAAGTCACACACAAGCAAGTCCAAACTATCACAACTAATATTATAGCTAATATAATATATATCCAAATTATATTCATCACTACTAACACAATATTTCTAGTGAGTCTAAAATGTATACAACCTGATATCGCGACACTTGGGAGTATCGCGAGACTCGGTCTGTGAGATTTCTGACGTCACAACCTGGCGACGCGGGGTCCGTGCTCCGACTTTCTCTCGGTTCGCAGTTTTCAAGGCGAGTCTCAGTCGTCTCGGTCGTTCGGACAGCGTGTCGGGCAGATGAATTCGGATCAGTGATGCGTCTCGCGGAGGTCTCAGTCCGGACCGCTGAGCAGCCGTTCAGTCAGTCATAGTGTCGGGAGGACTGGGACAACGGCTGCTCAGCGGCTGGGTTTTTTGTATTTTCCACTACTTATCTAGGGTTGTACACACACCTTCTGGTAATCTCTTACTATGTCATTGTACTCAGCTTTTTCTTAGATTTTTGCTTACGAAGGTTGACTTTGCAATTTTGCTCTCACACACAAAGAAAAACAAACTTATTTATCTAAACTGTCCCTGGACCATATGTTGGTCCTTACATGCTCATAACATTCCCCCTGCTGTCTTTCTCAAAAAAGTAAGGCTGGACGTGGTGGCTCATGCCTTTAATCCCAGCACCCGGGAAGCAGAGATAGGAAGATCTTTGTGAGTTCGAGGCCATCCTGAGGCTACATAGTGAATTCTAGGTCAGCCTGGGCTAGTGTGAAACCCTACTTCGAAAAAACAAAATAAATAAAAAATATTTTAAAAACTGAAATTTTCTTTTCACAATGAAGACCTTATTCTAGTCGCCTGACAGTGTTGCTGGTGAGAAGTCTTAATTTCCCCTTCCTTTTTTAGTAATCTCTTTTACTTAGCTGTTTAACCCTCCCTTCTTGGTGCTTTGCAGCTTTATATAATGTATTGAGGTTTTAAAATTTACTTATTTAGTAACCCCTTTGGGCTTCCTTCCTGCAGCTGAGGATAATAATGATAATATCTTTGGAAAATTGCAGAAAACTTTGAATAATACCTCTAATTTTCTTTCCTATATTGTTTTCCCCACATATTATTTAGATGTAATCCATTTTTTTTACCCTTTTTCAATTTTTTTCATATTCCTTAAAATCATTTAAATGCTATCTTGTAGTTAGTTATAAAGCCTCATGGGACATAGTTTGATTCTTTTTACCAACACCAAAGCCAAGCAGGCATGTTTACTTGCTGTCTCCTTCCACAGGAGAGCCTTACTGATTATTTGGTCATATTGTGTAGCCCTTTGGATATTCAGTTTGTATGCAAGGGAATTTCAGGTTATTAAATACACTCTGTCCCCCAAATTCTTTGGTTGTGAAGGCAGTTGTGTTGTCTTAAAGTCAAGAGCCACCTTCTATAGCTTTTTATACTTATGCCAAATTAGGAGGATGCTTAAAAATGTTTATGATAACTTTTTGTTTCTTTGTTTTTTTTTTTTTAAGATTTATTTTAGGGGTGGCTGGGGAAAGATGGCTTAGTGGTTAAGCCACTTGGCTGCAAAGCCTAAGGACCCCAGGTTCGATTTTCCAAGTCCCATGTAAGCTAGATGCACGTGGTGGCAATGCATCTGGAGTTTGTTTGCAGTGGCTACAGGTCCCATAAGCCTTTGTGCTTCCTCACTCTCACATGCGCGCTCTCTCTCTCCCTCCCTCCCCCCCATTACTAATAAATAAATAAATAAAAATAAAATTTGCCTGGCATGGTGGTGTACACCTTTAATCCTAGCACTTGGGAGGCAAAGGTAGGAGGATCACTGTGAGTTCAAGGCCACCCTGAGATGACATAGTGAATTCCAGGTCAGCCTGAGCTAGAGTGACACCCTACCTCAACAAACAAAACCAAAAAATACCAAAAAGTTTTTATTTATTTATTTATTTGACAGAAAAAGAGAGAGACAGACAGACCAAATGGAATGGGCATGCCAGGGCCTCCAGCAACTACAAAGAAACTCTGGACATGTGCACCTCCTTGTGCATAAGGCTAATGTGGGTCCTAGGGAATCGAATCGGGGTCCTTTGGCTTTGCAGACAAATACCTTAATGGCTAAGCCATCTCTCCAGCCCAAAAAGTTTTTTTTTTAAAGTATATTTTTATTAAATAAGAACTTTGTATGGACACATCATGTGTTGGTACCATCATTTCCTTCCTCGCCTCCATTCCCCTTCTCAGTGGAATT
Source organism: Jaculus jaculus (assembly GCF_020740685.1). Taxonomy (NCBI): domain Eukaryota; kingdom Metazoa; phylum Chordata; class Mammalia; order Rodentia; family Dipodidae; genus Jaculus; species Jaculus jaculus. Next base: position 113,182,535 of record NC_059107.1, read on the forward strand.
GCTGGTATTTGTGGGGTTGTGAGTTAGGAGTTGTAAGAGCAATATGCAGAATTTGTGGGTTGGGGCAATGCCTCTGGATATACCCTCCCACCCTGTGGCTCTTAGAATCTTTCCACCCTTTCTTCTACAAAATTCCCTGAGCCTTGGTAAGTGTGTGTTTTTTAAAATTTTTGTTTAGTTTTATTTATTTGAGAGCGACAAACAGGGAGAGGAGAGAGAGAGAATATGGGCGCACCAGGGCCTCTAGCCACTTGAAAGGAACTTGCCACCTTGTGCATCTGGCTTACGTGGGTACTGGGGAATTGAGCCTTGAACCAGGGTCCTTTGGCTTCACAAGCAAGTGCTTACCAACTAAACCATCTCTCAAGCCCCTTGGTAAGTGTGTTTTAAGTCTACTTTAGTGTTGAGCTCTCTGAACCTTCTGGATTTCTGCTTTGGTACATTTTGTGCATCCTCATTGTCTTATCTCCACCACCCTGGCATGGGTTGTCAGGCTCCATGGAAGCAGCACTCTTGCTGATCTTGACAATTCTTATGTTTTTTTCTGGGCCCTGGCTGATGTTTGAGGGGTGGCTCATCTCATGACAGGGAATCAGCTGTCTTTTCTTGTCTTGTTGATAGATTTTGGTCATTCTTGGCTCTTGCTGCCTTCTGGGGAAAAAAGAAAACACCAACAGATTCTCCAACAAAGAGTGAGATCTGGATGGGTTATAGGGGATAAGAGATTTTGATGGGTATAGCCTCTCATTGACCACACCTAATAGAAGTTTCTTGTTGTAGATCATAATCTTGCTCTCCATAGGATTCTGACTTGGTTCCCAGTTCCAGCTATGGGTTCCTTTCCACTGAATGGATCTCTTAGCCCACGAGAAAGCCATTGTTGACTCACGTAGGCTGGGTGGCATCATTGCACAGGTGTGTTTATGTCTAGTCAGGCTGGTTGCTTTCATATAGCAGTGGTTCCTGCTTGGTCACAACATTGTTGGACATTTTCCTCCAGCAGCTCATGTAGTGCTTTCCAGCGTTGTTATACTGTCTAACCATCTGGGAACTGGCCTCCTTCCAAATTCCAGCTGCATCTCTTGGTGTTTTGTTTTGGCATCATGTTCAGTCTTCATCAATTGGTTTATCTCAGGCAGGTAATCAAGTGCTTTGACAGAAACCTGTTTTTTTTTTTTTTTTTTTTTTTTTTCTTTTTGTGGACCTCATAGGTCTTTTCTGATCAACAGGTTAGTGTGGGTTGTAACCGATTTTGGGTACTGGGAGTTATAAGCCAGTGTTGAATGTTTTAGAGTTAGGCTTAACTCCATCCTTTCCAGGGCCGTTCTTACCAGATGATCCCCATACTGCTATTGAGGGCTCTATCTTTTACTCTGTGAACCAGGAGGAAGGTCTCTTTGTTTGAAGCATGGTCTCACACTATCCCAGGCTGACCTGGAACTCATTCTTTATCCCAGGCTGGCCTCAAGCTCATGGCAATCCTATCTCAGCCTCACCAGTGCTAGAATTAAAGGTATGCACCATCATGCCCAGCCTTATTTTTTTTCCTTTATATAGCATTGTAGATTTAGGCAATAAAGTCAGTCAGGGCAGCAAACCTGCCATGTTGCCTGTAATGGAAATTCTTGCTCAGTTGTGTTTTATACACATTTTGGTTACGGTTTATGTAAGAAATTAACTTGTCCTCTGTGGTAGTTTGAATAGATGGCCCCCAATATATTCAATTTTTTATTGTTTGTAGTTTGCATCTGCAGCCACCTGGCTGGAGGCAGTGTCACTTGGTAGATCTTAAGGTGTGGTGGTGGGTTTCAGATTTCATTCTATTATGCAAAGTTTGCCTAGCTGGAGTTCCTAAAGTGTGATGTGTGGCTTTTTGGCTTTTTTGGCTTGTGCTTCTCTCTCTGTGTTTTGTACTGTGAAGGCAGGCCAGCTTTTTCTGCCATTTATGGAACTTCCCCTAGATCTGTAAGCTTCAATAAATATCCCTTCCCCCATAACTGTGCCTGGTCTGGAAGTTCATCTTAGCGAACCTGAAGCTGTCTGCTACATCCTCATTCTACAAAAGAAAAATGTTCTTGACCATAAGCTTGGTGAATTCATTATTTTTTATAATACTTAAGCTAAAATAAAATGCCTAAGGTCTGTTATTTATTTATTGCTTATTTATTTAAGAGTCATATGGAGTCTATAGTATTTTTTTTTTGAGGTAGGTTCTTTTGCTAGCTGAGAGCAACATTGATTTGTAGTCATAAACATAAATGTTTAGGGGCTGGAGAGATTGCCTAGTGGTTAAGGACCCACGTTCTATTCCCCAGAACCCATGTAAGCCAGATGCACAAGATGGCACATACATTTGCAATTTGTTTTCAGTAGTTCGAGGACTTGGCACACCTTTTCTCCCTGTCTGTCTGTCTGTCTGTCTGTCTCTCTTTCTCTCCTGTCCTTCTCTTTCCCTCTCTCTCAAATAAAGACAAAAAACATAAATATTTAGAAGTTTGATAGATACACACACAAACACACGTATCAGCAGTAGCTTCCAGAACCACAAGAGTGGTTCACAATTTGAGGTACCAGGATGTGAATTACCTCCTATGGAGCAGTCCTCAAACCAAATCAGAAAGTGGTTGTTTACCACCATAGCAGTCACACCATTTGTTGCAGGCAGGTTCACATTGCTGGTAGAAATCACCCATCCAAGAGCAGCTTTTGGGGGATAAAAAGGTTTATTTTGGATTACAGACTCGAGGGGAAGCTCCACGATGACAGGGGAAAATGGCATGAGCAGAGAGGGTGTACATCACCTCCTGGCCAGCAGCAACAGGAGAGTGTGCCAGCCACTGGCAAGAGGAAACTGGTTATAATACCCATAAGCCCACCCCCAACAATACATTGCCTCCCAGAGGCTTTAATTTCCAATTGCTATCACCTGGGAACCTAGCATTCAGAACATTGATGTTTATGGGGGACACCTAACACAGCATTCCACCTCTGGCCCCAGAAATTGATAACCATCCATGATATAAAATGCAATGCATTCAGTCCAACTTTAAAAGTCCCCATATTTTTATCAATTCTAATGATGTTCAAACTTCCCCATAATCCAAGGTCTTTTTTTGGTTTTTCGAGGTAGGGTCTCACACTAGTCAAGGCTGACCTGGAATTCACTCTGTCATCTCAGGGTGTCCTTGAACTCACAACGACCCTCCTACCTCTGCCTCCCGAGTGCTGGGATTAAAGGCGTGCGTTTCCACGCCCGGCAATCCAAGGTCTTTTAACTGAATGATAATACTAAAATATCCCCCCCAAATCCATAATGACACTGAATAAACATTCACATTGCAAAAGATGGCTTTGGGCATAGCAAAGAAATATTCAACGAATACATGATTTAAACAGGGCAAACATCAAACTGTGTAGCTCCAAGTAGAACAACTCTAGTCAGTAACAAATCTAACCAGTAGTAAGTCTCTGGAGTTCTAATTCTACCCTTCCAGCTAGGCTACTCACAGTCCTGGAAAAGTTCATCCGAGGCTGGCAGCTGTCCTTAACAGCCGTCTTGTCCTGGCATCTCCACTGGGTCTCCATTGCAGCCCACATGGTCCATCCTTACAGCTCCATGCAGGCATCCAGCAGACCTGCTTTCTCATGCCTATGGCCATTTCTAAAACACAAGACTGTGTTGCACATTCAGTGTTCCTCTCTTTCTTGTATTTCTTATATTCCACAATAACAGATAGAGTGCCAATTTCTTAATCCAGTGGGGAATAAAGCAGACTTTGAAGAGTAGGATACTCAGCTGGGCAAGGTGGCACACACCTTTAATCCCAGCACTTGGGAGGCAGAGGTAGGAGGATCGCTGTGACTTCAATGCCACCTGAGAGTACAGAGTGAATTCCAGGTCAGCCTGAACTAGAGTGAGACCCTGCCTCGAAAAACAAAAACAAACAACAACAACAACAAAAAAAAGAGTATTACACTCCTTGAGCATTCAGGCCCTTCCAAAAGAGTCTATATTCTTCCCTTGCTGGAGCCTGTTGGCTGAAAGGCTTTGAGCCTGATGGGAGTGAGGATTAAAGAAAGACAGGAGAGAGAGAATGAAAGCAAGGACTCCAGTCCAGGGCTGAAGCAAGGACTGAAGCACAGTTTATTTCACAGCATTCCTTTTTATATATTCTTACAGTTTTTCCATGGACAAAAATTCCATAAGCTTCACACAAGTTTCTATCAAAAACTCCTTCCTGTTAAAAGAGTTTATGCACTTCAATCACTTCTCAGTACAAAAGACTATTTAAGGCCAGCCAAATGGCTTCTGACACTGAATATACATTATCTTGCTTGCATGTAGGTGCTAAGTCTTGCTAGTGTCTTGCTGCCAAACTGCTCCCGGCATTCCCTGTTGTCCCAACACACGTCAGCTGGCCCAATCTCAAAAATCTCTCACATAATTGCAGCTGAGTAGTTTCACCCAAATATTTCATTTTTTCTGTGCCATATCCATCTGCTCACACCAGTTCATTTCTACATAAAGCAACCCTGGTCAAGTTCTCAGAATACAGGCATAACAGCAAGCCTCTCATACAAACTGCTTCTAGCCCAGTGCAGGCAAGGCTCTTTCTCCCTCTCACAAGCCAAACCTCATAGTCCATAGTTTGTATTGCATTCAGGTCTTTCACCTCTGACCAGAATAGTCCATGAAGCTGTAATTTTAGCACTTCAGCCAAGGTTTCAAATTCTTCCATATTCCTCTTGAAAGTCAGCTCCAAAAGGCCAAAGCCACAGAGTCAGGTGTCTACCAACAACCCCACTCTCGGTACTAACTTTATAGTTGCAGTCAGGGTCACATTGCTTGCAGAAATCACCTGACCCATAGCAGCTTGTGGGAAAAAAGGTTTATTTTGTCTTACAGACTCAAAGGAAAGCCCCAAGATGCCCGGGGCAAATGATGGCATGAACAGAGGGTGGGCATTGCCCCCTGGCCAACAGAAGGTAGACAACAGCAACAGGAGAGTATGCAAACCACTGGTATGGGGAAACTGGCTATAATACTCATAATCCTGATCCCAAAATACAGTGCCTCCAGGAGGCGTTAATTCCCAAATCTCCATCAGCTGGGAACCTAGAGTACAGAACACCTATGTTTATGGGGGTCCCCTGAATCAAACCACCATACCACTATTACATCAATGGGCACATCTTACCTCATAGGTCAGTAAGGTCAGTAGTATAGCAGGCAGTCTCATATTGTTCCATGCCTTTCATCTATAAGCTAAGTGACTCCCAGATCTTTGTACTAACTCTTTGTTTCTTTTCTGTTTTTTGGTTTTTTGAGGTAGGGTCTCACTGTGGTCCAGGCTGATGTGGAATTAACTCTATAGCTCTAGGCTGGCCTAGAACTCATGTCAATCCTCCTACCTCTGCCTCTTAAGTGCTGGGATTAAAGGTGTGTGACAGTACACCCGGCTTAATTCAGTATCCTTCTGTCTGTCTGTTAAACGTTTTTACAGGCATCACAGTACATTCAAGATGGACTTAATGTGTTTCACTAAACATTAAGTCCTTTCTATGTTCCTTAGCTCAGTGTGTGCATTGTCAACTGAAAGTGGAAATGAGGTATTTTCTTTGTCTCCTGCTTTGCCTTCCTATTCTGTTCAACCAACCACCAACCAACCAACCAGTCAACTAACCAGTCCATCAAAAATCAGTGTTAGGCTGGAGGGATGGCTTTGCAGCTAAGGTGCTTGCCAGCAAAGCCAAAGGACTCCAGTTTGATTCCCAAGGACCCATGTAAGCCAGATGCACAAGGGGTGCATGCATCTGGAATTCGTTTGCAGTGGCTGGAGCCTTGGCGTGTCCCTTCTGTCCCCACCTTTCTTTCTGTCAAATAAATAAATAAAAATAAAATATTAAAATATCAGTGCTGGATTTCCAGTTAAGATGTTGGTGTAGGGACCATGCCAAAGCAGCATACAGGGGAAAAAGCCCCCCCCCCCCAAAAAAAAAAACAACCCTGCAGCAAAATACACACTTTTACTAAAAAGTGAGGTGTATAGGAAATTGAAACGGCAGCGGAAAAGTAGGAGAGATCCAGAGCATCCAGAGCCCACAAGCCAGCAGAAGTGGCTTGGCGGTGGCACGCCTGCCAACTGCCATGCTTGGCTTGCGCTGCAGGAAAAGCCAGGTGGGGGATTTTCTACTCAACACCAGAGCTCTCCTTAAACTCAAGAAACGTGAAGGAAGAATGGCAAGGAACAATGGAGGAGCAGATCACAAGGTAGAAGAACATACGGAACAGTGAGAGAACTAGAGCAGCATTGGCAGCCTCCCCTCCCCCACCGCCAGTGCCCAGCTCCCAAGAACAGAGCAGTGGTCCAGGGACCCGGCCACGCCTACTTGAACCAACAGTGGGACCCAGGCAGTAGCAGAGGTAACTCGGATTAAAACGGAAAGGTCTCACCTGGTCACAAGCTGACTTGGAACCCTCAACAGACCAGAAATCTTAACCTCCTTGTTGTCAGGATTAAGTGAGTGGGTAAGACACCACACAGCATAAGGGACACAGGATCTGGTTGTCATAATACCCACTCTTGGATAAATACTCTGAGCTGTTTTTCATTGAAAGTGTACATTGTTTAGTTAAATTTTAGAAACTATCTGTATTTGGTTCCTCTCAGCCTACTTGAATACTCTCATAGCAGGCAAACCCAACCCCTAGGGTCATTTTGTAGATACTCTGAGAGCCTTCTGAGCCATACCTAGTGCCTTAAGCTCCTACCCTGAAGTTATAGAACACTAGATTGATATATCTAATAATACCCAGCAAACTAGAAAATCCAATCATTAAATAATCCAGGATGCAACAATATATACATTATAACACAAGAAACACCAAACATAAAGACAATATAAATCCACCAAAAAGTATTAATGCATCAGAAATGACCTCCAGTGAGAATGAGTTAGGAAATGCCTGAGAAAGATTTCAAAAGAATGATTATGAATATGTTCAAAGAAGTCGAAGAAATCAAAGGAATGAAAGAGGAAATCAAAGGAATCAAAGAAAACACAGGACACCAATTTAATGAAATAAAGATGTCAATACTAGACATAAATAAGGAAATAGAAATAATTCAAAAATGTCAGAATTATTAACAATGAAGAACACAGTTAATGAAATAAACTTTGGAGAAAATCTCATCAGTAGAATGGATGAAGGAGAGGACAGAATATCTAAGCTAGAAGACCAAGTGACAGATCTAATATAGTCCAATAAAGAGAAAGACAAACCAATAAAAAAGTATGAGTGGGAATTTCAAGATATTTGGGACACTATGAAAAGATCAAATGTAAGAATTCAGGCCATAGTAGAAGGAGAAGAATTTCACTCCAAAGGCATAATAGGCATCTTCAACAAAATCACAGAAGAAAACTTACCCCAAGTTGGGAAAGAGGTGCCAATGCAGATAAAGGAATCCTTTAGAACACCAGCCAGACAAAACATGGAAAGAACCTCTCTTCACCATATTATAATCAAACTACCAAACACACAAACCAAAGAAAAAATGCTGAAAGCAGTCAGAAAAATCAAGTTACTTACAAAGGCAAGCCTATCAGGATTACAGCATATTACTCAACACAAACTTTAAAAGCCAGAAGGGCTTGGAGTGATGTTTTCCAAGTTCTGAAAGATAACAACTGTCAACCAAGGTTACTTTATCCTGCAAAACTATCCATTCAAATAGAGGGAGAAATAAGGACATTCCATGACAAAAGCAAGCTAAAGGAGTATTTGAAGACAAAACCAACTCTACATAAAATACTTGAAAGAATCCTCCATGCTGAAGAAAAAGGAAAGCACACACATAAGGAACTGGGAAAAAACAAACAATCCTCAAATACTAGTTAACACAAGAGAGCAAAGGTAAAACTGGAACTATTAAAAAAAAAATGAGTACACAGCTTTCAGCATTATCTCTGAATATCAACGGCCTCAATGCCCGAACCAAAGGACATAGGTTTGCAGACTGGGTTAAAAAGCAGGATCCTACAATTTGTTGCCTCCAAGAAACCCACCTTTCTACAAAGAATGGGCACTATCTTAGGGTGAAAGGTTGAAAAACGGTGTTTCAAGCAAGTGGACCTAGAAAACAAGCAGGGGTTGCTATCCTAATATCTGACAAGGTAGACCAGTCCAACATTAGTTAAGAAACATAAGGAAGGCCACTTTATATTGATTTAAAGGCACCCTTCAACAGGAGGACATTATAGTCCTAAACATATATGCACCTAACATGGGGGCTCCCAAATTCATCAAACAAACGCTATTAGAACTAAGGTCACAGATAACACCAAACACAGTGGTAGTGGGTGACTTCAAAACCCCTCTCTCATAAATTGACAGGTCATCCTGGCAAAAAATAGAGAGGCATCTGAACTAAATGAGGTCATAGAAGGAATGGACCTAACAGATATCTACAGGACATTTCATCCAAATGTTGCAGAATATACATTCTTTTCAGCAGCACATGGAACATTCTCTAACATAGCCCATATATTAGGACACAAAGCAAATCTTAACAAATACAGGAAAATTGACATAATTCCTTGCATTCTATCTGACCACAATGGAATTAAACTACAAATCAATTGTAAGAAAGGCTTATAGAGCATACACAAAATCATGGAAATTAAACAACACACTAGTAAATGATGAATCAGTCAATGAAGAAATCAAGAAGGAAATCAAAAAATTTATAGAGTCAAACGATAATGAAAACACAACATACCAAAATTTCCCGTTACACAATGAAGGCAGTCCTAAGAGGTAAATTTATAGCTTTAAGTGTCTATATATAAGAAATTAGAAAGGTCGCAGGTAAACGACCCAATGCTTCACCTTAAAGCCTTGGTAAAAGAAGAACAAGGCAATCCAAAAATCAGTAGATGGGAAGAAATAATAATGATTAGGGCAGAAATCAATGAAATAAAAACCAAAAGAACAATCCAAAGAACCAATGAAACAAAGAGTTTGTTCTTTGAAAGGATAAACAAGATTGATAAACCCTTAGCAAATCTGACCAAAAGAAAGGGAGAAGACACAAATTAATAAAATTAGAGATAAAAAAGGTAACATTACAACAGATTCCAGAGAAATTCAAAAAATCATAGGGACATACTATAAAAGCATATACTCCACAAAGTATGAAAATCAGAAAGAAATGGACGATTTCCTTGATTTATATGATCTACAGGAATAAAATCAAGTTGAGATTAATCACTTAAATAGACCTATAACAAGTATGGAGATCCAAGACGTTATCAAAAATCTCCCAACTAAAAATAGTCCAGGCCCAGATGGATTCACTGGTGAAATTTACCAGACCTTCAGGGAGGAACTAACACCATTGCTTCTTAAGCTTTTCCAGGAAATAGAAAGATCATTCACCCCGACTAAATAGGCTTTATCCCAGAGATGCAGGGATGGTTCAACATATGCAAATCAATAAATGTAATACATTATATAAATGGACTGAAGGACAAAAGACACATGATCATCTCATTAGATGCAGAGAAAGCATTTGACAAAATCCAACATTCTTTCATGATAAAAGTCCTACAGAGGGCTGGAGCGATGGCTTAGTGGTTAAGCACTTGCCAGTGAAGCCTAAGGACCCCGGTTCGAGGCTCCATTCCCCAGAACCCACGTTAGCCAGATGCACAAGAGGGCGCATGCGTCTGGAGTTCGTTTGCAGTGGCTGGAAGCCCTGGCACGCCCATCCTCTCTCTCTCCCCTATCCTTTCTCTGTCTGTCACTCTCAAATAAATAAATAAATATAAACAAAAATTTTTTTAAAGAAGTCCTACAGAGACTGGGAATAGAAGGAACATATCTCAATATAATAAAGGCTATTTATGACAAGCCTACAGCCAACATATTACTAAATGGGGGAAAACTGGAAGCTTTTCCACTAAAATCAAGAACAAGACAAGGGTGTCCACTGCCCCCACTTTTATTTAATATAGTACTGGAAGTCTTAGCCCTAGCAATAAGGCAAGAGACACACATAAAAGGAATACAAAGTGGAAAGGAAGAGATCAATTTATCATTATTTGCAGATGACATGATTCTATATAAAAAGGACCCTAAAGACTCTACCAGCAAACTGTTAGGGCTGATACACAACTATAGCCATGTAGCAGGATACAAAATAAACACACAGAAACCAATACCCCTTCCTATGTGCTAACAACAAATACATAGAGGATGAAATCAGAGAACTGCTCCCATTCACAATTGCATCAAAGAAAATATTGTACCTTAGAATAAATCTAACCATGGAAGTAAAGGATCTTTACAATGGTAACCATAAAACACTCAGGAAGAAATTGCCGTAGACATTAGGAAATGGAAGAACATCCCTTGTTCCTTTCAGTTCCAGGGATGGGATACATTCAATGAATTGTTGGCCAGGGAGGTCCCTGATGCCCCCAAAACATCATAGGCCATTGCCTAGGCCCTTGGTTTTCCACGAGGAATCGATGGTAAGACTGTATTGGTGAAGACTCCACATAATTGGGGTGGAAGGCCACTGAGAAATCCTGCTGGAACTGAGCTGATAACCTTCTCCATGTAGACCAGCTGACAGAAAGCTGGAAGAAGCCATTGTACACGTAGTCCAATTGGACTGGAGTCCCGCTCCATAGGAGGAAATACATCCCTGATACTGAAAACTTAAAATGGGTAGTCATGAGCTCTAGGATTGTAGTATCTGCTGATGTGTGGATACATGTATATACTATGCTTATCAAACTGCCCAGTAAGCACTTCTCTTAATATTTATACCCTTATATTAATGCTACTCTCACTTTGGGTAGAGAAGCTTCTCTTTTCAGATGGCAGTGACCTTGGGATGACTCAGAAGGTATCATAGTGCTGGAAAGAAGTGACTGGAGTACTGAGTAACATCTCGATCACACCTTCCAAGGCTCAGGGTCTAATGTGGAAGAGGTGGTGGAAAGAATGAAAGAGCCAAAGGAAGGGTAGGACTCCTTACAATGTGCTCCCTCCAGACATAAAATGTCCTGGATATCCATGACGTCATAGTGCCTGACACTACCTACACACGACCATCATAGTAGGAGGAAAAGATCATGAAATCAAAATAAAAGAGAGACTGATTGAGAGGGGGAGGGGATATGATGGAAAATGGAATTTCAAAGGGGGATGTGGGGGGAGGGTATTGCCATGGAATATTTGTTATAATCATGGAAAATGTTAATAAAAATTGAGAAAAAACTCTGTGTTATTTATGCTGGAACCCAAGTTTTACTATAATCCATCTTTTTTCTCATCTTCATTGTTCATTCCTCTAACTTAACCCTGATGGTTTTTATTGAAACACCCTGTAAACAAGTTATAACCATAAGGTGTCATAAGGAGTGGTGGTGGCGAAAATGTATGTTTAGAAAGGGCTCAGATTTGTATAGCCCACAGCCTTTATTTTCAGTCTATTAGGCTACCCTTTCCTCCCTCTCTCCCTTCCTCCCAGCCTCATAGTGCTGGGATTGTAGCAGTGAGACACATGCATAACTGCTGGCGTTATTGGAGACTTCAAGGGTTTTCTATTGGAGAAACTTAAAATACTGAAAAACATGTCTTTTATTTTAGACTTTAATATTGTGCTTCAAATGTATTTAAGTACTAGTATACATGTCTTTTTATTTTCCAACTAAACTAAAATTGTGTCTGAGTCTTGTTGTACTTTGTATGTAGAAGCTTTAATAGCTTCCAGGGAATTCAAAATTATAATTTGTGTATGGAAAATTTTTAATTATAGTGCTTTGATGTATTATATTTATGTAATCACACGAAACTAATATGCTTTATAGTTAACTATTGAATTAAGTTCAAAGATTTTATAAAAGAGGATTTAAGTAGACAGCTTTTCAGCTATTTATAATTGAAGAAACATTTTGAAATGGAATAAAACATAAAACTTATAGCCTTTTTTGAGAGGGCAGTATAGAGATTTTTTTGGCACTTGGCTTTTTTGGGGTGGGGAGTTGTTTAGAGGTGGTGTTTCACACTAGCCCAGGCTGTAATGGAACTCATTATGTAATCTCAGTGTGGCCTCCAACTCATGGGATCCTCCTACCTGCCTCCCGAGTGCCAGGATTAAAGGTGTGTATCACCGTGCCCCACTGCATTTGTTTTTAAATTGAAAAAAAAATTGAGGACAGCTGAGCTACATACTAAAACTCTTCCCCATCCTGCTCAAGAAAAAAAGAAAAAGAAAAAACCGATAAGGGAGGAAATATTTTTTTAAATTTTTATTAGCATTTTCCATGATTATAAAAAAAATCCCATGGTAGTTCCCTCCCCCCCACTTTCCCCTTTGAAATTCCATTCTCCATCATATTACCTAAGGGAGGAAATATTTTCACAGTTGATTTAAAAAATACATATTTATTACTGGGTGTGGTAGCGCACGCCTGTAATCCCAGCACTGGGGAGGCAGAAGTAGGAGGGTCATAGGAGGATCGCAGTGAGTTCTAGGCCACCCTGAGAGTACATAATGAATTCCAGGTCAGCCTGTGCCAGGGAGACCCTATCTCAAAAAAGAATGAATAAATAAATAAATAAATTTTATTTGAGAGAGAGGGAAATAATGGGAGTGTCTGGGCCTCTAGCCACTGTAAACAAACTTCAGATGCATATGCCACCTTGTGTTGTATCTGTCTGGCTTATTTTGGTCCTAGGGAATTGAACCTGGGTCATTTATTGGCTTTGCTGGCAAGTGCCTCAACCATTAAGCCATCTCTCTAGCCCCTCTCAGTTGATTTCTTGTTGTAAGCTGTACTTGGAATAGCCTAGTAATCTTAGCTGTACTTTTGAATGTGACTCTTCCGAAGTACCTTTACCATGGATGATTAATAACCTGAGCTTAAAGTTAAAATAAATTTGCAGGCAATCAAATCATAAGACCTTAAGAGGAACATTTCCTTTGCTTAGGTGGCAAACACAAAAATGATGCCTTCTGAATTTGACTTCCATTTCTTCACTTGGTTCATCTGGCTTATGTGGGTACTGGGAAATAGAACCTGGATTCTTAGGCTTTCCTAGATAAGAACCTTAACTGCTGAGCCATCTCTCTTCAGCTCCTAAATATTTATGCTTATGACTATTATGATTGTTTATTTGTTCTTTCTGTCTCACTCTGTCTTCTTTGCTTGTTTTTGAGGTAGGGTCTTACTTTGGCTGAGGCTGACCTGGAATTCACTGCAGGTTAGCCTTGAACTCCCTCTGCCTCTGGAATTAAAGGTATATGTCACCGTGCCCAGCTTCCAAGATTGTTCTTTAGATCAGTATTTATCAAGCGCTCAAGAGTACATCTATCTTGTATGCTCTGAAATTCTACCACTGAGTTGACCAAAAGGAAAGAAAAGATAATGTAAACATTTTCTTAGCGTTTTACTTTTTAATTGTGTGTGTATTATGTGTGTATGTTCATGTGTATGAGTGCATGTACATACGTCATGGCATATGTGTGGAGGCCAGAGGATATCTTAATCCTCATTTTCCTTTGTTTTTTCTTTTTTTTTAAAAATATTTATTTATTTATCTATTTGACAGAGGAGAGATAGAGAATGGGCACACTAGGGCCTCCAGCTGCTGCAAATGAACTTCAGACATGTGTGACCCCTTGTGCAATGGCTAATGTGGGTCCTGGGGAATTGAACCTTGGGTCCTTTGGCTTTGCAGGCAAATGCCTTAACTGCTAAGCCATCCTTCCAGCCCCTTTGGTTTTTCTTTATTATTATTGTTGTCATTTAACTAAATTTTTGCCCAAGTCAACCTGGAACTCACTCTGTTAGCCTCAGACTGGCTTTGCATTTATGGTGATTCTCTTACCTCAGTCTTCTAAGTGCTGACATTATAGGCATAAACCACCATGCCTGATATTTTTCGTTTATGTTTATAAACACACTGTTGCTTATTACTACACATTACCAATTCTTTTTTTCATTCTTTTTATGAAGAACATACTTAGTATGAATGTCATGTGTTAGTACTATCTTTTCCCTCCTCCCTGCCCCAATTCCGCAGGGGTCTCTCCTCCTCAGGGTTGCTGGTATTCCCCTTGCTGTTGTGGGTTATGCATTGTAGGAGCAGCAGTCAGTTATTAGGGGGAGGCAATGCCTTTGGGCATGATGTCCCAACCTGTGGCTCATACAATCCTTTTACCCCCTCTTCTGCAAAATTTATTGAGCCTTGGTGGGTGTATTTTAAGTGTCCTTCGGGGATGAGCTCTTAGGAGCCTGTGAATTCTTCTTTTGGTATGTGTTGAGCATCCTCAGCACCTGTCTCCTTCATGCTGGCGCTGCTTGTGAAGCTCCCCATGAACACCTCCTCTGAGGTCTCGCCTGGGCCTGGGCTGGGCTGTGAGGGGTGGTTTATCTCCTTGGGTCTTGCTACTTTTCTGCTTGTGAACCCTTTGGAGCAGGGAATCTGGGAGTTAGGGCTTGTCTTCCTCTTTCTCTTTGAGGTATGGTTTCCGGATTTTGTTGTTCACTGTTGTGGCCTGTAAGCTTCTGGGAAACTTTGCTGTCTTCACTTCCTTTATAGGAGGAGGCACTGGGATTGCAGATGCTCACCACAGTGTCCAGTCTTACATGTGTTCTCGGGGTCTGAACTGTGCTTGCATGGCAAATGCTTCACTCATGGAACAGTCTTCCCATTCCTTTTAAATATGTTGGTAGTTCTTTCACTAGCTGCATGCAGTATAGCATACATTTAAGAGATTATTTTTCAACTTTTTGCTTTGTTTTGTTTTTGTTTTTCGAGGTAGGGTCTCACTCTAGCTCAGACTGACCTGGAATTCACTATGTAGTCTCAGGGTGGCCTTGAACTCACGGCGATCCTCCTACCTCTGCCTGCCAAGTGCTGGGATTAAAGCCATGCGCCACCATGCCCAGCCTACGTTTTTCAACATGACTCACTAAAAATTGAGTGCATCTTACAAGCTGTGGCAAGTTACAGGATATTAGCAACTTTTTTTCTTAGGGTTATATAAAGTCTTGGTTTTAAAGTCAATTGTAGCTCAGCTGAAATTAAAAAAGCATTCATGTTTCTGTTGGTTTTCAAAATAACAACAATATACTGACCTTTGTACCTGAGGATTACTTTTTTAGAAGACAAAAAAAACAAAAGAAAAACAAAAAAAAACCCACCTGGAACAGAAGCCCACAGAGGCTTGCAAGTGCTTGAAGTTACTGTTGCAGAACCTATTAAGCAAAGACCGTGTGTGTGTGTGTGTGTGTGTGTGTGTGTGTGTGTGCAGAATATCTATACTTATAGACAATAAAACATATTTCCCTCCCCTCCTCCACTTTCCCCTTCACAACTGTTCTCCATCATATCCCCTCTCTCTCTACATTAGTCTCTCTTTTAATTTGATGTCATCATCTTTTTATCCTATTATGAGTGTCTTGTATAGGCATTGCTAGGCCCTGTGAGGTCATGGATATCAAAGCCAAATTCTGTCCGGACAGTTGTATGTAAGAAGTGGTACCTTTCCTTTGGCTCTTACATTCTTTCCACCACCTCTTCTGCAATGGACCCTGAGCCTTGGAGGGTGTGAGATGTTTCAGTGCTGGACACTCCTCCATCCCATCTTCTCACCACTGTGTTGCCTTTTGGGTCATCCCAGTGGTCATCACCATCTGAAAAGAGAAGCTTCTCTTACCAGAAGTGAGAGTAGCATTAATACATGAATATGAACATTAAGTGTAGTGCTGTCAGGGCAACTTGGGGAGAGTAATATATGCATTTATCTAGACAAGAACAGGCTTTATACCCCTAAGGCTCATGACCTCACCTGCCATAGCCTTTTGATGAGATGTATTTCCTTCCATAGAGTGGGCCTTTAGGCTAACTAGAGAGCAGTTGGTTTTCCCCAGAGCAAACATGCCGCTATTGCACTTGTTTGGTCATTTGGCCTGTGAGGCCAAATTTGAGGCTTCCAGTGTCCACTGTTTTCACCTCTGATGATTTCTGTCTCCCATAGGGCTGCATACAGCTTTTGCCAGCTTTCAGTTGGCTGGTCTACAGGGAGAAGGTTTTCTGTTCAGCACCAGCTTGATTTCTTAGTGACTACTGCTCAGGCATATGAAGTCTTCAGCAATAGGGTCTTACAATCTGTTCCTGGTGGGAAACCAAAGGCCTTGGCAATAGCCTGTAATGTTTTAGAGGCAACAGGGACCTCCCTGGCCAAGAACTCACTGGAAGGTATCCCATTCCTGGCACTGAAAATTTTCTAGTAATAATCTATGGCTTCTGGATATGCCATTATTTTAAAAAGTAGGTTTCCATATGTCTTATTCAGAATATCTTGAATTTTGATTGATTCCTCCCTCCCCTCGCTCCCCCCATTCTTTTATACAATCTCTTCCCATGGCCTCGCTTAGACTTTTCCCCTCCCTGTAATCTGTTAATACCATCCCCTTAAATCCTTCCCTTTCCTCCTTCCCTTATAGCTTTTTTCTAGCTTACTGGCTTTTGCTACCAATTTTTGGTCCCAGCTCACACACAAGTCTATACGTTTGTAGCTAGGCTCCACATATGAGAGAGAACAGGTGATGTGTGGCTTTCTTGGTATGTGTTACCTCACTTTGTATAAGCCTTTCCAGATCCATCCATTTCCCTGCAAATTTCATAGTTTCATTTTTCTTTACTGCTGAATAGAACTCCATTGTGTAAATGTACCACATCTTTATTATCCATTCATCTGTGGAGGAATATCTAGGCTAGTTCCATTTCCTAGCTATCATGAATAGAGCAGCAATACATGGTTGTGCAAGTATCTCTAAGGTAGTAAGAAGAGTTATTAGGATATATGCTGGGGAGTGCTATAGCTCAATCATATGGTAACTCTATTTTTAGCTGTCTTAAGAACCTCCACACTGATTTCCACAAAGGCTGTACCAGATTACATTGCCACCAACAGTGTAGAAGGGTTCCCTTTTTTTCCGCATCCTCGTCAACATTTATTGTCTTTTTTTTCTTGATGGTAACCATTCTGACAGGAATGAGATGGAATCTCAAAGTAGTTTTCATTTGCATTTACCTGATGGCTAAGGATATAGAACACTTTTAGATGTTTATATGCCAATGAGAACTCTCTACTTAGTTCCATAGTCCATTTTATTTTATTTTATTTTATTATTTTTATTTATTTGAGAGAGAGATACAGAAATGGAGAGAAACAATGGGTGCACCAGGACCTCCAGCCACTGCAAACGGACTCCAGATGTATGTACCCCTTGTGCATCTGGCTTATGTGGGTCCTGGGGAGTCAAACTGGGTCTTTGGCTTTGCAGGCAAGCACTTTAAATGCATAACCTATTTTTTAATTCAATTGTTTGATTTCTTATTCTGTTGTTTGAATTCTTTGTGTATTCTGGATATTAATCCTCTGTCATATGTGTAGCTGGCAAAGATTGTCTCCCATTCTGTAGGTTGTCTCTTTGCTCTATTTACAATGTCTTTTGCTGTACAAAAGCTTTGTAATTTCATGAGATCCCAATGGTTGGTTAATGGTTTTATTTCCTGAGCAATTGGGGTTATATTCAGAAAGTCATTGCCTGTGCCAGTATGTTGAAGGGTTTCCCCTACCTTTTCCTCCAGGAATTTTAGAGTTTCAGGTCTGATATTAAGGCCCCTGATCCACTTGGATTTGATTCTTGTACGTGGAGAGAGACAAGGATCTATTTTCATCTTTCTACATATAGATATCCAGTTTTCCCAGCACCACTTGTTGAAGAGGCTATCTTTTCTCCAATGAATATTTTTGGCATTTTTGCCAAAAATCAGATGGGTGTAGCTGCCTGGATTAATATCTGGGTTCTCTATTCTGTTCCATTGATCTACATGTCTGTCTTTGTGCTAATACCATGTTGTTTTTGTTACTATGGCTTTGTAATATAGCTTATAATCGGTTATGGTGGTACCACCAGCCTTATTTTTCTTTCTCAAAATTGTTTTGGCTATTCAAGGTTTTTTTGTGTTTCCAAATGAATTTTAGGATTGTTTTTTTCTGTTTCTGTGAAGAATGCCATTGGAATTTTAATGGGAATTGCATTAAATATGTGGATTGCTTTTGTTAAGATTGACATTTTCACAATATTGATACTTCTAATTCAAGAACATTTCCATTTCTTGGTGTCTTCTGCAGTTTCCCACTTGAGTGTTTAAAGTTCTCATTGTAGAGATCCTTCACTTTAAGTTTATTCCAAGGTTCTTTTTTTTTTTTTTAGGCAACTGCGAATGGGAGTTTTCCCCTGATTTCATCCTCTGTATGTTTGTTGTTAGTATATAGGAAAGCTACTGACTTCTGTGTGTTTATTTTGTATCCTGCTATGTTGCTAAAAGTGTTTTTATCAGCGCGAATGGTTTTCTGGTAGAGTCCTTAAGGTCCTTTATGTTTAGAATCATATCATCTGCAAATAATGATAATTTGATCTTTTCCTTTTCAATGTATATGCCCTTTATGAGTATCTCTTGCCTTACTATAGCTAAGACTATAAGGACTGTATTAAATAAAAGTAGGGACAGTGGACACCCTTTTCTTGTTCCTGAATTTAGTGGAAAAGCTTCAAGGTTTTCCCCTTTTAGTATTATGTTGGCTGTAGGTTTGTCATGAATAGCTTTTATTATATTGAGATTTGTTCCTTCTATTCCCAGTTTCTGTAGGACTTTTACCATGAAGGGATGTTGGATTTTGTCAAATACCTTTTCTGCATCTATTGAGATGATCATGTGATTTTTGCCCTTCAGACCATTTATACGATGTATTACACTTACCAATTTGTATATGTTGAACCATCCCTGTGTCCCTGGGATAAAGCCAACTTGGTTGGGGTGAATAATGTTTCAGATGTTAAAGGTGGCACATGAGTCCAGAGTTTGTTTGCATTGGTTAGAGGTACTGCATGCCCTTCTTTCTCATTCTCTCTCTCTCTTAAATAAATAAAATCTTCTTTTGTAGAATTATTAACAAAGTATGATTGTGCTTGCCTAACATGCAAAAGAAAGGTCCTTGGTTTATTCCCAGCACTGCAGAACCAGCTAATAAATGAAACAAACAAACTTCAGCTGGTTGTGGAGGAGGGTGGGCTACATAGTGAGACCGTGTCCCAAAAACAAGCTTGGGTACTTGACTAGAGTCATGGATATTCAGGAGTGAGCTAAAAAGGAAGGGTCATGCATGCTTATTCATGGAATTCTTGTATCTGCTATCTTAGCTAAGAATGATTTAGAAAGCAGCACAAAACTCAGTCTGACCTTTTAGAGCTATTTAGGAGGGACAAACAGCTTAAGATCTATCAGTTACCACACTCCTCCCTGCCCTGCCAATTAGAGCTTGAAGAGAGTCTTCATCCAAATGCAGTCTGCCAACTTGGTGGTGAGGCGATAGATATTCTTGTAGCCCCAGCTCTTGAGATGCTGAATCAGGAGGGTCATTAAGAATCTTGAGGCTAACCTGGGTTACATCACGAGTTCTAGGATGATACAATAAGACTGTCTCAAACAAAATCTACTGGCAATTTTTTTTTTTTTTTTTTTGAGGTAGAGTCTCCCTTCAACCCAGGCAGACTTGGAATTTACTATGTAATCTCAGGATGACCTTGAACTCCCGGTGATCCTCCTACCTCTGCCTCCAGAGTGCTGGGATGGCAATCTTCCTACCTCTGTCTCCTCCGTGCTGAAACCAAAGGCATGTGCCACCAAGCCAGACCCCATTAGGGTCACTTATTCTTTTCTTTTTTCTTTTTCCAAGGCAGGGTCTTGCTCTAGGCCAGGCTGACCTGGAATTCACTATGTAGTCTCAGGGTGGCCTCAAACTCTTGGCAATCCTCTTACTGCTGCCTCCCAAGTGCTGGGTTAAAAGGCATGTGCTACCTCGCCCGGCCACAGAAACCTTTTAAAACTATTTTTTACTTTATTTATGAGAGAGAGAAAATGGGCACACCAGGGCCTTTAGCTGCTGCAAACGAACTCCAGACGCGTGTGCCACCTTGTGCATCTGGCTTACATGGGTCCTGGGGACTTGATCCTGGCTTTGCAGGCAAGCACCTTAATTGCTATCCCTTTAGCCTGAAACTTTTTTTTTTTTAATATTTTTTTGTTCATTTTTATTTATTTATTTGAAAGTGACAGAGAGAGAGGGAGAGAAAGAGACAGATAGAGAGGGAGTAGGCGCGCCAGGGCCTCCAGCCACTGCAAACGAACTCCAGATGCGTGCGCCCCCTTGTGCATCTGGCTAACGTGGGTCCTGGGGAAACAAGCCTCGAACCAGGGTCCCACAGGCAAGCGCTTAACCGCTAAGACATCTCTTCAGCCCTAGCCCGAAACTTTCTTTTGTTTATTAGAGACAGAGGGAGAAAAAAAGAGAGTGAGCAAGTAAGAGTAGGTGCACCAGGGCCTTCAGCCACTGTAATTGAATCCCAGACACATGTGTCATCTTCTACATATCTGGCTTCTGTGGGATCTGGGAAGTTGAACATGAGCATCCTTGCATTTCACAGGCAAGGGCCTTAACTGCTAAGCCATCTCTCCTGCCCAAAGTTGCCATTTTTAAGTTAAGGGCTCATGGGGACATAAATAGCAAGAAATGTGTTGCTAAAGAAAGATGTATATGTGAGGGAATGAAATTTAGGGAATACATTGAATACACTTATTATACTAAAGAGAGACTCTTTACAAATTCACAGTGAGCAGTTAAGCTCTGGTTTCCAAATGTATGAATTTTGTTTGTAAAATATACCCAGGCTGGGGCTGGGGATATAACTCAGTTGGTAAAATATTTGTGTAGCATGCACAAAGCCTAGTGTGTGATCCTCAGCACCATATAAGATGGGTATAATCCAAGGACTCAGGAGTTGAAACCAAGAGTACTAGGGAGGACACAGGACGATCATGAAGTCTAAAATTAAAAGGATTGATTGTGTTACATAAATAATTTTGGAAGTGTTCATTTTAAGTA
The DNA here is from genome assembly GCF_020740685.1 of Jaculus jaculus. NCBI lineage: Eukaryota > Metazoa > Chordata > Mammalia > Rodentia > Dipodidae > Jaculus > Jaculus jaculus. Next base: position 113,203,576 of record NC_059107.1, read on the forward strand.
TTAATTCTGCATGCTAACTCCAGTTAGTATGTAGTTTAAAATGAGACTCTTCCTGGAACCCCTAACATGATGCCTGATACAGCATTCATATTCACTAATACTCCTGAGTGAGCTTGCTTTTTTTCTGCTATAAAGCGAATAAATTGATCAGAAAATTAGCAATGGTATATTGAATTCTTTTATAACTATATAGAAATTTATTTTTTAAAAAGTTTTTAAAAATAATTTTAGTTATTTATTTGAGAGAGAGTGAGTATGAGTGCTCCTGAGCCTCCAGCCACTGCAAACAAACTCCAGACACATGCGCTACCTTGTGCATCTGGCTTATGTGGGTCCTGGGGACTTGATCCTGGGTCCTTTGGCTTTGCAGGCAAAAGCTTAACGAGCTAAGTCGTCTCTCTAGCCGAATATATAGGAATTTATTGCTATAATGTCACAATCCTGTGACTATGGAACACTTTTTCAGATTGACTGATCTGATCTAGTTCTAGTTCTGGGTATCTTGCAAAATAGAAGATGCAGAGGGTGGATTCTAAAGAGACTCTGCCAAAGTTTAGATAGAGAATTCCTCTGCTACTAACTAAAATAGAACTTTAGATATGCAAGGAGCCTTGCAGGTAATTTAGTCTAACACCTCATACTATGGAAGAGGACATTAAGTATTGAGAAGTGAGTTGTTTAGTATCATGGCTGTAGTAGAAAAGCCAGAAACATTAAGACTATTGTATTTCACCTTTATCTTTGAAAAGGAATTGTAGCATGTGCATATGCACATAAAATAGTACAGTTTTTAAAAATCAAGCTTAAATATTAAATGATTTTAAACAGTTTTTTTTGTTTAGCAATTCGAGTTTGTTTAAATAGATCAATTCAGCTCGTAGTGCTACCACAAGTCTTATATCTTAAAAGAAATAAATTCTCAGGCTAGGTATGTAGCTCAGCGGTTAGAATATGTGCTTAGCATACATGAGAACCTAGGTTCACTTTCCATACAAAATTGAGGGAGGGATAAGGAATTCTTAATTTTTTTCTATTTCTAGGTTAAGGCAAACAAAGACAACATTGTATTTTGAAATATGATTGAACTCCTGATGTAGCATCAGAGGCTAACCATATTAATGGCCACATCTAGGTAAGTTGAAATTTACCTTAAAAGACAGGAAGTCTATAACTTAATTTAATAGTGTTTTCTTGAATGCAACTATGTTGTATCTTGGTTTACTTTCTCTCTTTCCCAAAGAATAAGAACAAATGGCTTTAATTAAACTAAGGCACTGCTTATCAATTTAACATATTCAATAAACTTAAATGCAGTATTGATCTCAGAGAAAAGCTACCTCTTGTTGTTGAATATATCCTAGAGAGCATCGTTCTCCTGAGAGAGAGTAAACACTTGTGTTTTTGCTGAGTTGTAGATTTCAGGAATATGTGTTGATGGGATTTTTTAAAAAATCAGTTGTTTACAATATTAGTGCATTGTTAGGTCTCACATAACTCAGCTATGGCCTCCAAAGATTGATCTCATGGTCATCAATGCAATCTAAAACAGCATCAGACTTTTCCCCCTTGCATAGGAGTTTGTGATTCAGGAAGAGGGGTCAGAGATGTGGGTGAAAATTCTGCATTAAAAGAAGTGTCCCAGAAGTTAAAATAAGAACCACATTGCCTGTGTCTCAGTAGTTTCAATTCTTCACACTAAATCTATTCTTTAACCATGTTGATTCCTCTTGTTCTTTTTTGCTTCTCCCCTTCCCTTTTCTTTTCTCCCTTTCCTTCCCCCTCTCCTCTTCTCTTCCCTTCTCCCCCTCCTTTCCCTCTCCTTCACCCTCTCATTTTGTTGTGCCTCTTTTATTTCTTTTTTGACCAGACCTGATGACTTATCACATCAAATTCTGCAATGCCATCATCCTAAAATTTTGTTGCCGACAGATTCTCAGACTCTGAGACCCTGGGCCACTTGAACTGTCTGCCCTCTAGACTACTAAACCCAGCTGTCAAGCTGCATAGTCTTGCTCTGCTGGGCTGTTACCACTTTGTAATCCTGCTGACTTTTCATGGGAGAGCCTTGGTTGTCAATCCTACCAGTCACCTCAGGTCCTTCATTCTGCAGTTCTTGCCTATGTTTTACAAGATGGGATGTCACCTACTGCTGCTTACCTGCTGTGTTCTGTCCATCCTTCCTTATTTCTCTTTTGCTACAAGAGAACAAGGCATTCCTTCCCTTGTTTAGACCGCACAGTGTGACAGGGTGGGACCTGCAACTCCTCTACTCCTCAACCTATTATATTTAAAAAAATTTTTTTTCAAAACTGCACATTTACTTACTTACTTAGTTTATAGTTTAGTTATTTTTTTATTTTTTTGTTTATTTTTACTTATTTGAGAGCGACAGAGAGAGAGAGAGAGAGAAAGAGGCAGATAGAGCAAGAGAATGGGCGCGCCAGGGCCTCCAGCCACTGCAAACCGAACACCAGACGCATGCGCCCCCTTGTGCATCTGGCTAATGTAGGTCCTGGAGAATTGAGCCTCAAACTTCAGGCTTCACAGGCAAGCGCTTAACCGCTAAGCCATCTCTCCAGCCCTATGAGTTTAGTTTCTGAGGTAGGGTCCTAGGCTGACTTGGAATTCACTATGTAGTCTCAGAGTGGCCTTGAACTCCTGGCAGTTCTCCTATTTCTGCCTCCTGAGTGCTGGGATTAAAGGCGTACTTACATCACCATGCCTGGCTTCAATTTACTCTTATCTGTCAATTAGCCCTTCCATTCACTCCCCTCTTTTTTTGTCTTGTCTTATGTTTTTCCTCTTACTTAGTGATTGATTACAAATCTTCTTACTTAAATCTATGTCATATTAAAAAAAATACACACATGGTGGGGCACACCTGTAATCCCAGCATTTGGGAGGCTGAGGCAGAACAATCAACAGGTTTGCAGCTGGCTTGGACTAGTTAGTAGCAGGATGTGTCAGAGGTAAGAGGAGACCACACCAAACCAAATCATAGTGCTCTAATCTCTTTCTCTTTCTCAGCCACTTCTTGAAAGAGGTTTCCATCCTTGGGGCCACTTTATCTCCCACTTGGTCATCGTAGCTTGCTACCCACTCATCCTTCTTCTCCAGAGGGTGTTTTCTCCCTGACTGGCTTCTCTTCACTCCTGCACTCCAACACATTTGCAGAATTCCAGCCACAGACCACTTTCTATAACTACCCTTAAGTATTGTCTTTTCTCTTATATAGTTCAAAGCCTATGGAGCCGGGCATGGTGTTGCATGCACGCCTTTAATCCCAGCACTTGGGAGGCAGAGGTAGGAAGATCACCCTGAGTTTCAGGCCACCCTGAGACTACATAGTGAATTCCAGGTCAGCCTGGGCTAGAGTGAGACCCTACCTTGGTGGGGGAGAAACAAAAACAAAAAAATCAGAACATAGGCTGCACTGTTTTTTTGTTTGTTTGTTTTTGTTTTTTGAGGTAGGATCTCACACTAGTTCAGGCTGACCTGGAATTCACTATGTAGTTTCAGGGTGACCTCGAATTCACGACGATCCTTTTCCCTCTGCCTCCCAAGTGCTGGGATAACAGGCATGTGCTACCATACTTGGCTTGTTCTGATATTTTTAATGTCTTTTCTCAAAGACATACTTGCCTCTTTTTTTTTTTTGTCAGTTTTGATTAGCTTTTTTTTCCCCTTTAATTAAATAAAAACTTTGGATGGAGACATCATGTATTGGTACCATCATTTCCCTCCTCCTTGCCCTTATTCCACTGAGGGCTCTCCTCAGTGACATTGCTGTTATTCACCATGGGGTTATGGGTTATGAGTTGTGAGAGTAGCAATCAGTTATTGGGGCAGGCTAGTGCCTCTGGGTATTCCCTCCCCTCTCCCACGAAGTTCCCAGAGCCTGGGTGGGTATGCTTTAAGTCTACTTTAGTGTTGAACAGTCAGCAGCTTCTGGATTTCTGCTGTGATATGTTTTGAGTGTCCTTTGTGTCTGTCTCCATCACCCTGGCACTGGTTGTCAGGCTCTCCATGCCATACTTATCTTTAGCTTTCTTTTCTCCATCTTCACTTGGTGGTTTAGGATAGTTAAAAGTGTGCCAATTACCTCTTCGCTAGCAAGCACAGAACCAGCGCCTTTCCTCTGCCACATGGAAGTAGCTGCTGGCTCCTGCTGGCCCAAGCCTGTGCGCAGTGCTCTGCAGCTTTTCTTCTTAAACTTTCTTTCCTTTTTATTCCTTCTGTTGCTGCTTGGGTTTTAAGTCTTTGTCATGTTTCAGTTTTCAGTAGTCCCTGATGGATTTTTTAAAAATACTTTTTATTTATTTGAGGAGGGGGAAAGAGAAGAGACAGATAAAGAGAATGGGCATGTCAGGGCCTCCTGCTGCTGTAAACAAACTCCAGACACACGCCATCTGCCACCCTGTGAACCTGGCTTTATGTGAATCCTGGAGAATTGAACCTGGGTCCTTTAGCTTCGTAGGCAAGTGCCTTAACTGCCAAGCCATCTTTCCCTCCACGTGATGGATTTTTGAGTCAAATTCCTGTTTAAGTTTATCCTACGGGAAGCTAAATTTTGCATACACATTTGACCATCTCACTTTTCTAGTTAAAATGAACAATATACTTTTATGTAGGGTCTCACTCCAGTCTAGGTTGACCTGGAATTCACTAAGCAGTCTCAGGGTAGTCTCGAACTCATGGCGATCCTCCTGCCCCTGCCTCCTGAGTGCTGGGATTAAAGGCATGTACCATGCCCTACTAAAATGAGCAATATTAAAAGGTTGTGTTTATTTATTTGTTTGTTTGCAAGGAGAGAGAGAGAATGAATATGAATGAGCAAACTAGGGCATATGGCCACTGAAGTCTTGCAAATGAACTCCAGACACATGTGCCACATTATGAATCTGGCTTTACATGGGGAGTTGAGCCCAAGCCGTTACGCTTTGCCAGCAAGCATCTTTAATCACTGAGTAATATCTCCAGACCTGGGGCTATATAATTTTAAGTAGACTTTCAAAATGTTTGTCAGTTACCCCTTTGCTTTAAGATTTAAAAATTTTCTCATCTAATAGTTTATTACACATTAATTTTCTTGCATGGTGTGTGCTTGCATATGTGAAGGTGCACATGCACAAGAAGGCCAGAGGACAACCTTGGGGATTATCCTCAGGAACACTTACCTGCCTTTTTTTGCTGTTGTTTTTTGTTTTTTTGAGGTAGGGTCTCACTCTAGCCCAGGCTGACCTGGAATTCACTATATAGTCATAGGGTGGCCTCAAATTCATAGAAATTCTCCTAACTGTGCCTCCCTAGTGCTGGGGTTAAAGGTGTGCACTACCACGGCTGGCTCAGCCCATTTTATTCTTTTAGGTGTTTTTTTTTTTTTATTTTTTTTTATTTGTTTGTTTTCGAGGTAGGATTTCACTGTAGACCAGGCTGACCTGGAATTCACTATAAAGTCTCAGGGTGGCCTCGAATTCTTGATGATCCTTTTACCTCTCCCTCCCAAGTGCTGAGATTAAAGGTTGTGCCACCATGCCTGACACTCCACTTCTTTTTGAGACAGGATCTCTCATTGGCCTTTCACTGGCTCACCAATTAAGCTAGAACAGCTGCAGCTATAGTTGTATCTTTCTGTCTTTGCCTCCACAACACTGGGATTACATGTGCATGCTAGTACACCCAACATTTTATATGGGTACTGGAGATAGAAAGAATTCAAGTTCTCATGCTTATCAGAAAAGCACTTTATCTCCCCAACTGCTACACAATTTTTTAAAAAAATATAACATTCATAGAACATATGTTGTTATACAATACGCTTAGTACCCTGGAAAATGAAGATGACACATTCCTCCTATTTTCAGAGAAATTACAGTGAAATGGGCAGCACAGACAGAGAAATATTACAGTAGAATGTGATAAAGACATAATGGCTGTTCCCATTTTACTGTGGCAATATTAGAGGTGGGCTAGCTTCAAGATGGGGAGAAGACCAAGTCACAAATCCTTAACTTGTTGTTTCAGCTGCTTTATGATTCAGTCCCTACCTGTGTTACAGACTACTCTATGTTCCAGTCATACTGAATCTTCACTTGCTCTTTAATGCAGTGCCATCTTTCATGACTTATCTCTTGAAGGACTTTTGTTTACCTCTCTCAAGTATCTATTTCTATTTTTTGTCTAGTACACTTGTTTCTGCCTATCTTTTAAGTCTCAGCTTATGTTGGTGTTGCCTTCCCTCTTTTCCGTGCCCCCAGTACTGTGCATATATATGTTTTGTGTGTGTGGAGAGAGAGAGAGAGAGAAGGGGGTGGAGAGGCAGGAAGGGGAGGACACACATGTGCCATGGCATGCGTGTGGTGGTCAGAGGACTACTTTGGATGCTGGTCTTAGACTTCCATCTTGTTTGAGGCTAGTCCTCTTTGTCTCTGCCTCTCATGTCACCACAGTCTTCCAACTTTTATGTGGGTGTCTGGGATCCAAACTATTCACTGAGCCATCTCCCCAGCCTTCACACACTACTATAAGGTTGTCGCAATGCATTTTTAGGATCATTGCTTATCACCTTTGTTGCATACTCAAGTGCTATCTTAGAATAATTCAAATATTATAAATCTTAATTAACTTTACAATTTAGTAGTTTCTTTTGATTATATAATAGTGCACTTTCTTATCTTAATTCTAACATCGAGGTATTCTTCACCTTGGTGTAGTATAGTTTATTCAGTTCACAAATAACGTAAAAAAACCTACTGTGTGTTAGGTTTTGTGTTAGGTACTAGGTATGCCTCTGCTGAGAAGGAGCTCACATTACAGTTAAAGAAGAATCATAGATAAAGAAGCACACAACCTATTAGAATTCTTCTAGATACAGCGTGTGGTAGATGCTATAATGCTGGGAAACCCGTGGTACTTTGAGGAGCTCTATCTTAGAATTCTAATTCCTCCAGAGCTCCCCAGTTGTGCTGCATTCTTAATCTGGCAAAAGGAAAGGAGTAAAAAGCTTCTTTGGAAGCATATGTCATAAGCAGTTGCTCTGGAGAAACTGTAACTTTTGAATCTTACTGGAGGCACGGTTTGAGGAGAAGGGAAGGAGAGCTTAGACCACAGCAGTAACAAAGAACACATTGTAAAGGACCTATGGCATAATGAAGAGTTTTAAACTTTTATCCTGAAAAGTGGTGATAACCACTAAAGAAATCTAAAAACCTGAGTCTATTCTGATCAGACCTGTGTCTATAATGTTGTATAGTTCTTTGTGCTTCCTTCACTCCCCACGTATCAAATACCACATTCATTTTTATGCTTTTTAAAAAAAATTATATAACCCCACTGAGTGGTGGTGCACGCCTTTAATCCCAGCACTTGGGAGGCAGAAGTAGGAAGATTGCTGTAAATTTGAGGCCACCCTGAGACAACATTGTGAATTCCAGGTCAGTCTGGGCTAGAGCAAGACCCTACCTTGCAAAACCTAAATAAATAAAAATAAAAACAATTATTCAGTACTATTTGCAAGCAGAGAGAGACAGACAGACAGAACAGGAAAGAGAAAGAGATAAAATGGGTTCCACGGGCTCTTGTAATTGCAGACGAACTCCAGACACACGTGCCACTTTGTGCATCTGGCTTTACATGTGTACTGGGGATTCAAACCTGGGCCATCAGGCTTGCAAGAAAGCACCTTAACTAACACTATGCCACCTCTCCAGCCCCCCATTTTGATCCTTTCACCTATTTAGAAGTAATACTTGGAATTTTTCCTTTGTTCATTTGGAATTATAGCAAAGGATTAAATAGATGTACTATATCTGCCAGTAGTCTGTGTTTTATACTAATGGCTAAATGTTAGGTTGGTTCTCTCTCTTACTAATAATACACCATTCTAAATTTCTTGGATGTTATTTGCCAGTGAACTATTGTTTCATTAGGCATTTGAAAGATACTATACTAACAATCAAAATACCTATGAAGTTAGAAGTTGAGCATCTTGTTAATTTTTTTAATCAAAGGACATGAAATCCTGATAAGGCATGAGGTTTTTATGAACTCAATATTAAATAACAAGTTAAATATTTAGATAGTATTATATATGAGTATGTGAGGCAGTAAATCAGCTGTGGTTATGGTCATTTCATTATAAATATATATAACTGGAAATCTGAGCTTTTGTGACATCTACCTTAAAAAATGATTCTTGTCACTATCAAAGTTGACTAGCTAGTTGCACAAAATAGACCTTTAGACATCTGTCTCTTTAGCTTTTTGCCCCTGCAACAAAATATTATGCTTGTTTAGATGACTCGGGGTCTTTTCCTGTTTTACAGTTTTTGTTGTGTCTTGCACCTAATAATCGTCTTCATTATTTTTGCATAGTGCTCACATGGTCTTCTGAAGAAGCCATGGGTAGCTGCTGTAGCTGTCTAGATAAAGACACTGTCCCAGATAGCCATCGGAACAAGTTTAAGGTCAGTACAACCAGTCAAACTACACGTTTCTCTCTACTTGGATGTGCTTTTGTATTGCTTTTTTAATAAAATGGTTATACTCTTAGACCTCCTCTCCCATCCAATTCTGCTGAGGGTCTTCTTAGTATTCAATGGAGAAGCTTCATAAAAAGTGGGGAAAGCATAATCCTAAAACCATGGATGCTGGCTGGTAATTCCCAGGGTCTGGATTGGGTTTCCCACCACAATGAGCTGTTGGTCAGGAAGACACAAAGTCCTCAAAATAATACAAGCCATTGCCAAAACACTTGGTTATCTGCAGGAGCTAAAAGGTAAGTCCCTACTGTGGAAGACACAGAACATCAAGTGACTGTGCTGGAACTGAAAGGGAATCCAGTTCCTTCTGGCCTTTTTTCTTTGTGGAGGGGGGAGAGGGGTGTATTGTGTGATTTTGTGTGTGTGTGTACATTCTGGAGTATACACAGGTGCATGTGCACATGTGTATGCATGCATGTAAAAGCTACAAGTTACCATCTTCCTCAGTCATACTGTCCTTATTCTTGGAGACAGGTTTTCTTGCTGAACCTAGAGCTTGTAGATTCATTCCACTACTTAGCCAACAAGCCCCAGAGATCCATTTGTCTCAATCTTTCCATGCTGGGACTATAGTATGTGGGTACTAGGGATCTGAGTACAGGTCCTTATACTTAGGTGACAAGTTCTTGACCTACTGAGCCATCCCCTCAGCCTTTGGATATGCTTTTTGTACTTAATATATCTGACTTCTTTTTTTTTTTTTTTTTTTTTTTTTTTGAGGCATGGTCTCAGTCTAGCTCAGGCTGACCTGGAATCCACTGTGTAGTCTCAGGGTGACCTAGAACTCATGGCGTTCCTACCTCTGCCACCCAAGTGCTAGGATTAAAGCGTGTGCCACTATGCTCAGCTTGTTGTTTTTGTGTTTGTTTTTTCTTGAGGTAGGGTCTTACTCCAGCCCAAACCGACCTGGAACTTACTCTGTGCCCAGCTTTTTTTTTTTAATCACCCCCCACCCCAGTCTACCTTTCTTATTTGAGTAAATCATATTTCCTTACTGATAGTATGGAATTGTATTAGTTAATTTTTCATTGCTGAAATAGAAAAATCTAAAACTGAATACTTATAATGAAATCAGATTTACTTACAATGTTGGTTAGTGAATGTTCAGTCAGCATAGCAGCAGGCCGTAAGCAAGGACTTTGACTACATTGTGATGGTAGGATATCACAGTGGTAGGAATGTACACTATGACAGGAAGACTGGGGGAGATTGCATTGCAAAACAGAAATTGCATGCAAAGAGACTTGTCTGCTGGGAGCCAAACAAGAACTATGTTAATCCCTTCTGAGGGCAAACCCCAGTGACCTTCCATTAGGTCGCATCACCTCAGCACAGCCACACTGAGGACCCCGACCTTCAAGCCATGAACTGTTAGGTTACAAACCATAGCAAGAATCCTCTTCTACTTTTCATTTGGTCACGTATATTCAATAGTTAACCACAAATTATGGTAATACTTTTTCTTAAAAATGTCATTTTATGCTTTTTTTTTTCCAGCCTCCTCACTGCCTAGTAGTCAGCTTTCTATTACTATAACAAAAACTTATACTGAGAAAAGTATTATTTTGGCTCACATTTAGAGGTTTTAGTCCATGATCCATTGACCCCACTGCTTTGGGACTGTGGCAAGATAGCACATCAAGGTGCATTAGAGAGCAGAATCACTTACTCATGGTCAGGAGATGGAAGAAGACAGGCCTGGGGTCCCACTATCCCTTTCAAAGATACTTCCCCAGTGACAACCAGAAGACCTCTCATTAGACCCATACAGTCTTTTAAAGGGTCCATGACCTCCCTCATGGTACTACAGTCTGGGGATATGCCTTAAACACTCAGGTTCTAGAGGATCCTTAAGAGCTAAACTGTAACACCACTGTCCAGACATTTTTTTTTATTATTTTATTTGTGGGGGGGGGGGCAGCCAGAGAGAGAAGGAGAGAATGGGTATGCCAGGGACTTTTGTCCACTGTGAATAACTCCATATGCATGGGCCCTTTGTGCGCATGTGTGACATTGCGCACTTGCATTACTTTGTGTCTGGGTACGTGGGACCTGGAGATTCAAACATGCATTCTTAGGCTCCGCAGGCAAGTGGCTTAACCACTAAGCCGTCTGTCTCTCCAGCCCTGTCCAGATATTTTTATGCATGCTTTGATGGTTTCTTTCTTTTTTTTTTTTTTCCCTTAGGCAGGGCCTCACTGTGTATCCCCAAGCTGCCTTCCAACCTCCAATCCTCCTGCTTCTTCTCCTCTGCTGGGATTGGAGGGATAGGCCACTATGCCTGGCTTGATTTAACTCTACTTCTATTTACCCTGTAATCTATTCTTTGTTAGCTATCCACTTAGTCTTTTTTCATAATTCAGTAGCTTGTACTAAAGTAGGCTCAGTGCTCCCACAACTATTGAATATTTTGTAATCTGGCCTTGGTGTGCTCTAAGTCACAGTCCTCAATAACACAAACTAAGTGTAAGTCACACCCTTTTTCCTTTTGAGCTTTGTGACCTTGGGCAGACTATTGCTACCAGGTCTTATTTCAGTTTATATAATGGAGACCTGCAATCTAGGATTGTTAGGAGGATTAAGTAGGGAAAATACATATAAAGTACTTTGTTCTGTCCTAAGGGAATAATAGCTCTTAGTCTTTAGTCATTTATTTTGTCTGCAGCACTGGGGATGCAGCCCACGGCCGTGTGCATGCTAGGCAAGTGTTCTATCACCGAGTAACAACCCCAGCTCATCTTGGGCATTTTCTAAAGCTCACCAATACAAGTCCTTTCAATACATGAATTCTGTGCCTGTGTAGCATTGCATTTCCATTTTATGTTCTATATCTCTTAAGCCACCAAAATTTCCCTCTCATTTGATTTCCTTTCTAAATTTAATCATAACCCAGGTCTAGCTAAACTCCTTTCTCCTCTCTGAAGGTTTCTCCAACAGCCTTAGGCAGTGCAACCACTGTCGTATTTATGTGTCTTATTAGTCATACACCATTTCATGGTGTTGACTGTGTTTGTAGCTCCTGTTTCTCCAGTGGGAATGTGAATTACTTACACATGTGAACTGGGTGTTATTTTACTGCTGCATAGCCATGCCTTGCATGTACATTGGTAAGTGAATGAACCAACAAGTGACAATAGTATGCTATCCTATAACTGGTGAGATGTTTAAGTCACTGTAATGTTTTATTTTTTTTAGGTCATTAATGTGGATGATGATGGGAATGAGTTAGGTTCTGGCATAATGGAACTAACAGATACAGAATTAATTTTATATACCCGCAAACGTGATTCAGTAAAATGGCACTACCTCTGCTTGCGACGTTATGGCTATGACTCCAATCTCTTTTCTTTTGAAAGTGGCCGAAGGTGTCAAACTGGACAAGGTAGGTTTAAAAACAAACATGAAATTATTTTCTTCAGATATTATCATACTGGAGATATTGTTCTTTCAGTTATTTTATATGTACTGTTAAAATTTGTTTCTTATCTACTGAAAGAATAGCTCCCAAGACCAGGAGTGGTAATGCATACCTATAATCCAGCTCATCAGAGACAGAAACAGGAGGATTGCTACAAACTTGAGCCCAGCCTGGTCAAGTCCCAGGGCAGCAAGGGCTATAAAAATGACCTTATTTTTACAACAGACCTTCCAGATGTGAATGAATTATTCATTCATTAAGCATACTGTCTATAGCAGAAATTTTGACTTGTGTTAACTTTAAGCGTTCCACTAAAATAGTACCGTTAAATTGATTAACTGCATTGTTCTAACCAAAACACTGGAGTCATATAGAACACAGCTTTATTTTTCTTTCTATTTACTAGTTGAATGGCTTTGGCAAGTTATATATCTTCTGTTGAACATTATAAGTGGGGAATGACCCATTTTACAGAATAGTTATAAGCAAGGTAATGATTGTAAAATCCTTACCAAGGGCCTGTTAAATTGCTTTGTTAATGATGAATTGGGCTCCCCCTGCTGTTTAAAAACAGACTAAGAATATGTGTCTAAATCTTGTTTTGTTTGTGCTGTTTTGGACTTATCACTTAGACTTAGAAAACTGAACGTTTTGGCTTTGTTTTCATATGCATCATTAATTTACAGAAACCACTTGCAAGGCTCTTTTGTCTTGGTATATAGGAGAATTTTCTTCTTTGACATGTGTTCTTACAACTTTTAAAGGAGATGGTTGCCATTTTTCTCTTTTGATTTATATTTATAGGAATCTTTGCCTTTAAGTGTGCCCGTGCAGAAGAATTATTTAATATGCTGCAAGAGATTATGCAAAATAATAGTATCAATGTGGTGGAAGAACCAGTTGTAGAAAGGAACAATCACCAGACAGAATTGGAGGTCCCAAGAACACCTAGAACACCTACAAGTAAGTAGCCATTCCCTTCATATTTTGAATGTCAGACACTTACAAGCTATAGGTTGTAGATATTTAAAATATTTATTTATTTGTCCAGAGAGAGACAGAGACAGACATACAGACACAGACAGAAAAAGAATGGATGTGCCAGGGCCTATAGCAAATAAACTCCAGATGTATTCATCACTATGTGCATCTGGTTTTACATGAATAACGGGGACTCAAACACTGGTGGTTAGGCTTTGCAGGCAAGCACCTTAATCACTTAGCCATCTTCTCCAGTCCATTTATAGATATTTACTATTAACAATTACAAATAACTTGTTTTAACAGCAATATGATGGTTATTGATATCTAAAAAATTGTTAGCTATAATTATAAGCACTTTTATTTTAAAATGAGAACACTAGGGCTTAGCAGTTAAGGCACTTGCCTGTGAAGCCTAAGGATCCATATTTGACATTTCAAATCCCATGTAAGCCAGATGCACAAAAGTGAGACAAGTACAAGGTTGCACATACCTACTAGATGGCACAAGTGTCTAGCATTCGATTGTAGTGGCTGAGGCCCTGGCACACTGATTGTCTCCCCCCTCCCCCCCCTCCCTTCTTCTCTCTAAAAAAATTTTTTTTTTAAGTTTAAAATGAGAACACTATCTCATATTATCTAAAATAGAGTCAAAGAGCTAAGAGTGTAGATCAATAGCAAAATCCTTGCTTACCATGCTTAAGGCCCTAGGTTTGATATTCAGTACTGCCAAAAAGTAAAAATAAATATGAAATAAAATTGGATGGGGACATTATTTGTGCTCTAATGTCCTCTCAGTGCAGATTAAATGCTTACTCATTTTTATTTTCTGTTTTATTCCCATCCATATCCTGTCTTCTTAAAACAATAAACAAAAACTCAGCTCCTGGGTTTGCAGCTCAGAGCTTACCTAATGGATATCCCCGGTATCCCTCGTTTGGAGACGCTTCATCCCACCCTTCCAGCAGGCATCCTTCGGTGGGGAGTGCTCGCTTACCTTCAGTTGGTGAAGAATCTACACACCCTTTGCTTGTGGCTGAGGAACAAGTAAGCCTGTACTACTGTGTAATAGTGAAAGTGAGCCCATGGAGTTAGTGCTGCTGTGGAAACACTGAAAAGTTTACCTTTGTAGTGAACAATTGAGGAATAGCATGTATATGTTTGAGGGCATATATCCAAATATATGCAGGTATCAAAGAAACTTAGCTTTTAGCAGCTTGTGGATCCATAAGAGGTACGTGTATAGATGAAGATGTTACTAATGGTCATTAGGCAATTTTAGTTTTATAAGTTTCTTCATTTTTTCTCAGTTTTACATTTCATTTTGAAACCTTAGAGATTTAGGTATTGTAGTACAAAGTTTCAGGTTGCTGGGATGAACTTCCAGACCAGGCACAGTTATGGGAGAAAAGGATTTATTGAAGCAGGAGAAGTTCATAATGGCAGAAGCTGGCCTGCTTTCATAGGAACAAGTAGAGAGACCTGAAAAACCAAAAGCCACCACAGCAAGCACACCTCAGGAACCCCAGGCAGAACTCAGGCACTTTGCATATCTTTGGATTGGAATTCAGATCTGCAGATCTAAATTACAATCTTTAATAAACTCCTGAATATATTGGGGTCATTCTTTCAAACTATCATATTTGCGTCATGGCCTCCCAATAGATTCATAACCATCTACATTGTACATTATATCCAGTCCAACTTCAAAGGTCCCCATAGTCTTTACCAACTTAAGATAGTTCCAAAGTCCTAAATCTCATCTGAGATTTAAAATGGTCTCTTAGCTGTGAGTCCTGTGAAATCAAAACAAATATACTTTCAACATATAATGGCACAGAAATTAAACATTTTCAACTCTTATAAAGCATAGCAGGGAGAGATGGGACCAATGCAAACTCAACAACCATCAGGCAAACTTCAAACAGCTGTAGCTCAATTCCAATATCATAACCACTGACTGACCATCTCTGGATTTTCCAATTCTATCCCTCCAGCTGGACTGAGTAGCCAGGGAAAACTTCCATCCTGAACCAATAGCCACATGGTAGCCCTTGCACAGTCCTGATATATCCCAAACATCTTCCGGTCTCCATGCAAACCATGGTCCATCTTCTAATTCTTTTGCCAGCCTCTCCCTCCCCTACCCCATGGCCCATTTCAGTTTATTGCATGAAGTTACACTAGTCCAAGTTAAAAGTGGACCCCAAATGGTTACATTATCAAGCTGTGAGGTTTTTGAACTTGTGACAAGGGACAGAAGGGACATTCTACTCATTGCAAAGAAATCCTCACTCCTACTTCAGAGAGCCACAAGCACTTAAAACCCATGAACCTTCAGCTGATCATCCTTAGCCAGTCCAATCCCTGGTAGGAACTGGCATATATGTTCTTGCCTTGGTCACCCTGTAGCTGAATCACTTCTCCATATTCTGGATGTTCAATTACAGTACCATTGCAGGCAACTTTCTTCTTGAATGCCTTCACTAGTTTCTTTTTATCTTGATCATCAGCGATCCCTTGGACAGTAGTCAGGGTCTTCCTGCCATTCCTCTGTTGAATTCTTACATGGATATAATCCTCAGTGCTGGTAGGAAGAAGGTCACCACCCTTACTTGTATCAGCAAAGGGGTCAAAACAGTGGAGGTTCTGGATAGTGGACATATTATATGATTCCTTTTCCTCGCAGGCGGCTGTGGGAGAAGGTGGGGGGGGGGAGATGTTGGGAAGTGAGGGAGCTTGAGGGGAAGGCAGCTAAGTCCTCATTGATGGCCCACTGGGCCTTTGCCAGTCTCTTAATGAGGTTCATCATGCCTTGCCTATATGCTGCATCTTAGCAGTGGTTCTTGGGACCATGTGCATGCTTCATGACCACTCCACGCATTTTTCATGCTTCCCAAATCAATACCAGGTGTGCAAGACCTGGCCATTTTCTTAATTCAGGGATGAAATAAATCCTGACCTTGAAAAGCAGGTTCCTTCTCCAGTTGACTCTTTTCTAAAAGAATTTGCATTTCTAACATAGTCTTTCCTCAGGCATCTTTTCCATTGTTTTAATGTAAATTGGGCCATCTTCCTTCAGACTAATTTGTTTGACAATAGCAGCTTCAGTAACCTAAAACCAGTCTCTGTGGCAGTAAATTTTAAACTTATTGAATTTTTCCAACTTAAAATCTTAAATCTCTCAGTCCCATATCTTTAGCCAAGCATTTAGTCCATTACAGATTTAACATTGCTCAAACTGTCTAGGCATGGACAGCAGAATGCAGCTAGCCCTTCTGCCAGTAACCCAGTTCCAACAAAGCCTTCTACAGTCTCTCTTTCACCTTAGACAGTTCACAAGCCAAGCATCCAAATAAAATTCTCTCTACACTTAGCATTTTTAAACTCTCATTAGAGTGATCTATAATACTTGGCTTTTATCACTCCAGAAGGTGTCTTCAGTTGCAAGTACCAAGTCCTTGCCCATTACTCCAAAACAAAAGTTCCCAAAGGGGGCTGGAGAGATGGCTTAGCAGGTAAGCGCTTGCCTGTGAAGCCTAAGGACCCCGGTTCGAGGCTCGGTTCTCCAGGTCCCACATAGCCAGATGCACAAGGGGGCGCACGCATCTGGAGTTCGTTTGCAGAGGCTGGAAGCCCTGGTGCGCCCATTCCCTCTCTCTCCCTCTATCTGTCTTTCTCTCTGTGTCTGTCGCTCTCAAATAAATAAATAAATAAATAAATAAATAAAATAAAATAAAATAAAAGTTCCCAAAGACCAAAATCCACATGGTTAGAGTCATCTCTCCCCACTCTCAGTACCAATTCTGTAGTAGCTTCAGGTCACTGGGACGAATTTCAAAACCAAGGCATAGTTAGGGGAAGAAGGGACTTATTGAAGCAGAAGAAGCTGGCCTACTTTCACAGGTCCAAGCAGAGGGCAGAAAAGCCAAAAGCGACCATAGCCGCACACTTCAAGAACCCCGCGCAGAACTCAGATACTTTATATATCCTTAGGTTGGAATTGAGACCCTAAGATCCACCCACAATGACACCTCTCCACCCAGGAGACTGCAGATCTAAATTACAATCTTTTTGTTTTGTTTTGTTGGTTTTTCTAAGGTAGGGTCTCCCTCTAGCCCAGACTGACCTAGAATTCACTATGTAGTCTGAGGGTGGCCTCATACT
The DNA here is from genome assembly GCF_020740685.1 of Jaculus jaculus. Taxonomy (NCBI): domain Eukaryota; kingdom Metazoa; phylum Chordata; class Mammalia; order Rodentia; family Dipodidae; genus Jaculus; species Jaculus jaculus. Next base: position 113,220,682 of record NC_059107.1, read on the forward strand.
CACTGACAGTCCTCCTACCTCTGCCTCCCAAGTGCTAGGATTAAAGGTGTATGTCTCCACACTTGGTTAAATTACAATCTTAAATAAACTCCTGAATATACAGGGGGTCATCCATTCAAACTACCATAGGCATATACTTCCAAATGTTTTTATACCGTCTCTCTAAAATGCCATTGAACTTTTCTAAAAAGTGATTTCTTACTAGGCAGTATTTGTTTTATATCTGTATATGTTATAGAACTTTTAAGCAGGGTTTTTCTCTTTATGCATTCAGACAGTAAACTAATTATGGTAACAATCTGTCTTTTCCTTTTGAACTGCTGAGAATTTCTAGGACAACAACAAAATGAACATTCCTCTTTTGTATCTGATTTATTGGAAACAGGGCCTTGCCTAAGCTGGACTTAAACTTGGGATCCTCCTCTCTTGTCTTGGCCTCCTAAGTGCTGGGATTATTACCATGGCTGCCATCTTTTTTTTTTTTTTTTTTTTTTTTTTGACACAGCAGGCATTTCATGTTTCACCATGAAGTATAATGCTGCATGTTACTTATTCTTTTGTAGAGGGCTGGAGAGATGGCTCAGCAGTTAATGGCACTTGCTTGCAAACCCTGAAGGCTAAGGTTTGATTCCCCAGTACTCCTGTGAAACCAAATAAAGAGGTGAACATATAGTCTGGACTTTGTACACCACTATACCCATACCCAGAACTTAAAAAAAAAAATATTTTGGAGGGGCTGGAGAGATGACTTAGCATTTGAAGCGCTTGCTTGCAATGCCCGACAGCCTGGATTTGATTCACCAGCACCTATGTAAAGTCATATACATAAAGAGCCACATGCGTATGGAGTTTGCAGCAGCAAGAGGCCCTGGTGTGCCCATTCTGTTTTTCTTTCCCCCTCTCTTTCTATGTTAAAAAATATATTTTTACTTATTTGAGAGGGAGGGAGATAGGGAGATAGATTGTGTATGTGTATAGGTATGCCACTGCAAATGAACTTCAGGCATTTGTGCCACTTTGCATATGGCTTTACATGGATATGAATTGAACCCAAACCATCATGCCTGGCAAGCATTAGTCAGGTTCACATTGCTGGCAGAAAACACCTTAGCAAGAGCAGCTTTGGGTGAAAAAAAAGAAAGGCTTATTTTGACTTACAGACTTGAGGGGAAGCTCCATGATGGCAGGAGAAAATAATGGCATGAGCAGAGGGTAGACATCACCTCCTGGCCAACATCAGATGGACAATAGCAACAGGAGAGTGTGCCAAACACTGGCAAGAGGAAGCTGGCTATAACACCTATAAGGCTGTCCCCAACAATACACTACCTCCAGAAGGCTTTAATTCCCAAATTGCCATCAGCTGGGAACCTAGCATTAAGAACACCTAAGTTTATGAGGGACACCTGAATTTAACCACCACATTCTGCCCCTGGGCCCATATAAACTGATAACCACTCATGATGTAAAATGCAATATATTCACTCCAACTTTAAAATTCCCCATAGTTTTTAATCAATTCCAGTGATGTTCAAACATCCCGATAGTCCAAGGTCTTTTACCTGAGCCAAAATACCAAAAAACAACAACAAACCCATAATGAATGGCACAGAACAAACATTCATACTATAAAAGATGTCACTGGGCATAGCAAAGGAATATTCAACCAATACAATATTTAGACAGGACAACCAACCAAACTCTAGCTCCAAGCCCATCAACTCTAGTCAGTGACAAGTTTCCAAGTCCGATAATTCTAACCAGTGACAAGTCTCTGGAGTTCCAATTCCACCCCTCCAGCTAGGCCATTTACAGTCCCAGAAAATTTCATCCAGTGCCAGCAGCTATCCTTGGCAGCCATCCCATAGTCCTGACATCTCCACTGGGTCTCCACTGCAACCCACAGTTCATCCTCATTGCTGTATTGGGCTCTACACAGGTAATCCAGCATGTCTGCTTCACACTGCCCATGGCCATTTCCAAAATACAAAACTGTGTTGCAAACTCAATGACCCTCTCTTTCCTGCATTTGTTATACTCTATAATACTAGGTGGGGCTACCAACTTGTTAAACCAGAGAAATAAAGCAGACTTGTAAAAACAGGACATTTCTTCAGCATTCAGGCCCTTTCAGAAGACTGCATGCTTCCTGTTTTTCCAATGTAGGTCAGCTGGCCCAATCTCATTGGCAGCTGAACGGGCAGCAGGCTCAGCCCAAATACTTTATTTATTTTTTTCTGTGCCATGTCCCTCTGCTCACACCAGTTTCTACAAAAAGCAACCAGCAAGCCTGTCACACAAACTGCTTCTAGCCCAGACCAGAAAAAGCTGTTTTTCACCCTTATAAGCCACACTTCACACTTCATAGTTTACTGCATTCAGGTGTTTCAACTCTGACCAGAATAGTCCATCAGACTGTACTTACAGCACTGCAAGGCGTCTCTTAAGCTAAGATTTCAAACCCTTCCACATTCCTTCCTCAAAAATCAGTTCCAAAAAGCCAAAAGCCACACAACTCAGGTTTCTAGCAGCAACAGTCCCACTCCTCTGGTACCAACATTACTGTTGCAATCAGGTTCGTATTGCTGGCAGAAAACACCTGAGCAAGAGCAGTTTGTGGGGCAAAGGGGTTATTTTGGCTTACAAACTCGAGGGGAAGCTCCATGATGGCAGGGAAAAATGATGGCATGAGCCAAAGAGGGACATCACCTCCTGGCCAACATCAGATGAACAATAGCAACAGGAGTGTGTGCCAGACACTGGCAAGGGGAAGCTGGCTATAACACCCATAAACCCACCCTCAATAATACACTGCCTCCAGGAGTCGTTCATTGTCAAATCTCCATCTGCTGGGGACCTAGCATTCAAAACATATGTTTATGGGGGACACCTGAATCAAACCACCACAGCAAGCAAGTGCCTTTATCTTCTAACTCTTCTCTCTAGTTGTTCTACTCAAATTTTTATTAGGTTAAAAAATAGGTGGAAAAAATTTAAAGTGCTAGTGTATTTAAAGGAAACTTAAGGGCTAGAGAGATGGCTTTTAGCGGTTAAGGCGCTTGCCTGAGAAGCCAAAGGACCGAGGTTAGATTCCCCAAGACCCACATAAGCCAGATGCACAAGGTGGGGTTTGTTTGCAGTGGCTAGAAACCCTGGTGTCCCCATTCTCTTTCTCTCCCCCACCCATATAAATAAAAATAAAATGTTTTTAAAAAAGAGAAAGTTGGCCAGGCATGGTGATGCACGCCCTTAATCCCAGCACTCAGAAGGCTGAGGTAGCAGGATCACCAGGAGTTTGGGGCCACCCTGAGACTGCATAGTGAATTCCAAGTCAGATTGAGCCAGAGTGAGACCCTGTCTGGGAAAAAAAAAAAAAAGAGGTAGGAGGGTCACTGTGAATTCCAGGTCAGTCTGTGCTAGAGTAAGACCCTACCTTTAAAAATAATAAATAAATAATAACTGATATAAACAAGGAGTGTTGGTTGCCACACACCAGTAAACTCACTCAGAGAAGTGAAGGTAGCTGGATCAACTGCCAGTGTAGACTTCATTGTGAGAGTATGCTAGTTACTTTTCTTATTTAAAAATTACTTTTATTGATTTATTTGAGAGAGAAAGAGGCAGAGAGATAATGGGTGCACCTGGGCTTCCAGCCACTGCAAATGAACTCTAGATGTGTGTGCCTTATCTCAGTTAATCTAATTAACTCTTTCACAGACATGCCCAGAACTTAGTTTTGTAGGAAATTCTAGATCCTGTCTAGTAGACATAGTAGACAGTCAATACTAACCTTCACAAAGAGCTTGTTTCAAAAAATAATACAGTAAAATTAAGTTTCTTACAAAACTTGTTTATTTGCATGGCTGGGAGAGTGGTAATAGGTGTACCAGGGTCTCTTGCTACTGGGAATGAATATCAGATGCTTAAGCCATTTTTTTGCATCTGGCTGGGAATTGGACTTGGGCCAGCAGATTTTTAAGCAAGTGCCTTTAGCCTCTTAGCCATCTTCCCAGGCCCTGTTCTTATTTTTAAAATGTTACTGATTCACCTTCTCTTTCCTTTCAGGTACATACCTATGTTAACACTACTGGTGTGCAAGAAGAGAGGAAAAACCATGCAAGTGTGCACATCCCACTGGAGGCAAGGGTTTCTAATGCTGAAAGCAACACACCCAAAGAAGAGGCAAGTAGTATTGAAGACAGGGACCCTCAGATTCTTCTTGAACCGGAAGGGGTCAAGTTTGTTTTAGGACCAACCCCTGTTCAGAAGCAGTTAATGGAAAAAGAGAAACTGGAGCACCTTGGAAGAGATCAAGTTAGTGGAAGTGGTACAAATAACACAGATTGGGACACAGGTTATGACAGTGATGAACGGAGAGATGTACCCTCTGTTAACAAACTGGTGTATGAAAACATAAATGGTCTATCTATCCCTAGTGCCTCAGGGATCAGGAGAGGTCGTCTGACATCCACCAGTACCTCAGATACTCAGAATATCAACAACTCAGCTCAGAGAAGAACTGCATTATTAAACTATGAAAATTTACCATCCTTGCCTCCTGTTTGGGAAGCTCGCAAGCTAAGTAGGGATGAAGATGACAATATAGGACCAAAGACCCCATCTCTAAATGGCTACCATAATAATCTAGATCCAATGCATAATTACGTAAATACAGAGAATGTAACGGTGCCAGCAAGTGCTCACAAAATAGACTATTCAAGGCGTCGGGATTGTACCCCGACCGTCTTTAACTTTGATATCAGACGCCCCAGTTTAGAACACAGGCAGCTCAATTACATACAGGTTGATTTGGAAGGTGGCAGTGACTCTGACAACCCTCACACTCCAAAAACGCCTACCACTCCTCTTCCACAAACCCCCACCAGGCGCACAGAGCTGTATGCTGTGATTGACATCGAGAGAACTGCTGCTATGTCAAATTTGCAGAAAGCACTACCACGAGACGATGGTACTTCCAGGAAAACGAGACATAATAGTACTGACCTGCCCATGTGAGCCTGGAAAGCATTATGTTGTTGCACCTTTGTGAAGTTTCAAAATGAAGATGAATGCTTCATTTTCATTTCTACACTCCTTTTATAGACTGAGAAAACTTTCTCTATTTCATGTGCATCTTTAAAGGGAATTAATGTAGAGCAGGTACTCCTTAAAGAACACTAATTTCATTATATACTCCTCATTATTGTACAGCAGCACTCCCATTTTCACAGTGCCTATCTAAAATGAGAGTTGAAGTGAATGACATGCTGGTTGGGTTTTTATTCAGTATTCTGGACTTAAGCATATCTTTCCCGTCTAAGTTGTGGTTGGAATTTAAAATCTTTCATAAAGCCTCTTGATAGTGTACATTGCTAACAGATAACTCTAGGCTTTGAAAGTACTATTTGTAGATTCACTGTTCACAATATGTGCTCTACAGCATATAACATGAGGAATCTTGTATTTCATTAATTAAGGCTTTTTGACTTGGGCCAAAACATGTAAAAGTAACAAAAGACCCCCACCTCCTTTCATCCTAGTTAGCACCTCTCCTTTGGTGTTGCTAGAAAGAGTCCTATATCATGAATATAGTTTGCTCTCAGTGTGTTGAACGGCAGGCAGGAGACAGTTGTTTACTCATCTCATGGTGTCATTTTAAGGGCATGTCCAGATATCTTACTCAGAATTACAGTAGGTTTAGGAATCAGTCTCAGGTCATTTTACCCAGAAACATTGGAAAATCTAAATCATGATCTCTTGGAGTTTCTTTCCTACAGATTATTGACAGCACATTGTTTTCTGGAGACATTTGTGCCATTAAGTTCCCATTTATCTTGTCCCTGCCCCAACCCTTTGGATTTTGGGTTGTCTTTTTTCTTAATATCTTTTCCACTTTAAAATGTTTGAGTTTGTATATAGTCTTGCGATTGGATTATGTGTTTATTGTTATGTAGTTTGCATTTTTTGTCAAATTATGGTCTTGAAGGTTCATTTGGAACTTACTGTTATTTCTATAACAGAGTTGCCTTTGTCCAGTATTTATTTATATGCTGTTTACTTTTCAAGTTGATAAAAAAATTTTTCTAAATTTTAAATTTCATGTGTGTCCATAGGTGATCTCTTTAGCAGCTGAAAAAAAAAACATGCTAAGTTTCTAAAGGTCCTGTCTTCTGTGGGCACATTCCCAGCACTTTAGCAGGGAGTTCCTCAGCTACATGGCTTCAGTTGTATTCTGCCCACTGTAGTGTTCCTCAGCTCTGCTGTCCTTTCACTTGGAGCTGGGTCTCTAACTCTTCCCCCGATTTCAGTGAATGTTAATATTGTTGCCAGCATAGCAGGTACAAGTGAAGTGTCTCGCAGTAATAAGTTTGTGTTATAATTTAGGATCTAAAATGAACTGAAGTTTATATGATGAGTCCAGATGTCAAACTCTTGGAAAATCAAAAATGTCTCAAATTTTCAAACATTATTCAATTTAAGGGAAGATGGAGTGGAAAGAAAATCAAGTAACTTTGTGAAATATGTTGCTTTTTTTTTCCCTTTAAATATGAGGAAATTTGAAATTATCATCTGGATCCACCAGATGTGACTAAGGTTAATTTAACATGAAAAAAATTCAGCCATATAATACCCAGTCTATTCAGTAAGTAACTTAATTGTAGATACATAAATGGATTAGTAGAACAATAGAGTGGGACCATTATAAAACATTATTATTACAAGTGTCTGTCATTATCTGTTTTTGCTTTTCCTCTCTGAACTTGGTGCTTGCTAGTCTACTGTTCTCCTAAAAAGAGCAGTGGCATAGATGTGCAGTTTCCATTTTTCCTTTCTTCTAAGTAGATTGCTAATCGTGCCAAATTTCTGTAGTCATTTTTGTTTTAATGTTGAATAAGAATTATGATGTAACCAATGCACATGGTTTCCTCTAACCAGCAGTCAAGGCAGAACATTAATCTCCAAATGAAAGGGCTGATCTGTTCGTATACTTTATTCTTTCTCATTTTTGCATGTTTCTTCCAGGTTCTAATCAGTTTTTATATTTTTTTAGGCAACTCTAATCAGTACAATTTGTGCTTTAACTAGTATGTGGTTAAAGAATGAAAATGGGACCAATTTGCTAAGAATTTGATTTTAGGGTACTCAGTGAATATTAGGAAGAGATACACAAGTGGTAATTTCTAGATGCCTTCTAGAAGTCACCTTTGTTCCTGTTTAATAACAAGTCATCTAGAATACCACCATTTTTCACAGTAGCTTAGTAATGGGCATTAAACTCTGTCCTGGAAGAATATACCTATTATTATATGGGCTCATTTTAGAATAAGAATTATGGCCATATGTCTCAGATTTTCTGAGACAAACCTAATTTTACATGATCAGGTCTGTTGATAGATCATGTGACCCAACTTCTGGTTTTGAAATATTGTTTTATTTTTCCCCCCCAAGTAAAATTCTCTTTTATCCATACAGATCACAGTATTTCTTCCAGATGAGGGTTGGAAACGGATATGGGTATTACCAGTGTGTTTCTGAATGTGTTATTTCCTAGTTTCATCTTCCTTCAAAAAATGAAAATATGGTGCCTTCCCTCCCTCCAGGAAGATTGGCAAATAGTTCCTTTTACTTAGTGCTGCTGTGGAGTGATGAGATACGCACTTTACTCTTGAAGACTCAGCAAAAAGCTTTCACTTCTCAGTATATCCAGAATAGATCACATGTGGGACTAAAGAAAATTTGCCAAGCAAGCTTTGTCTTTATAGGTATTAATGTTGACACCCTACCCCCAGTACAATGTTATAATAGTCAACCTGGTATTTGTTTATCTTCCCACCTCACCTACTAAAAACTGGTGGCACAGCATATTTTAAAAAATGTACCTCAATAATGTTCTATTAAAAATGGGACAGGGGCCTTATGCTTTCATAATTTCCCAACAATGTGCCACCATGTATTTGCCTCAAGGTAAAGGTTTTAACAAGATAGTACTTCCCAGTTTCCCTGTGCTATTCTCTAATCCATAATGCTCAAGTGTTTGTGCAATGTATAGTAGTATGTGTGTATAAATATATATATTCTTGAAATATACATACCATCAGAGATTCAGAAGTAACTGATGTACTGGCATTTTGTTCATATTTCTGGTGTGTGAGGTATATGGTACTAATTACCTTTCCTTGATGTTTGCCAAATTTTAATAAAGGCATTGGTACGAAATTACAGAATGTATAGACTATGTTTTGGCTTGAAAATTAGCAAATGTTTTATGCCCTACTACAGTGTACTCTGCCCAGACCAGGACCTGCTGTCTTCTTGTTCCTGACACTCCCGTTCTCCATCCCCACTTCCTTATTTTTTCCAGGTATAACTAAAATCTTTTGTAGCATCACTGTAGTTGCAACTATCTGGCAACTGGACATGATATATGGAAACAGACTGGTATTAATAGTACAGTAGTCACCAGCGTGCCACATCTGCATTAGTAAATGCAAAACACACATTTTATAAAGGACAAACTTTGTGTTTTTATTTTCATTACATTGTATAATACTGTAAGATTATTGTATGTCCTAATTTGCATTATAACTGTCTTTTCCTACATAAAGGCATAAATATAGCAACTTTGTATAAAGGTAGCTTATTAGAGTTTTTTCTTTCATAAAAGTTGTCTTAACAGTGGGACTACTATTGCCAAATTGTATATGAAATATAAATTTTACCCCTATGGTTAATTGCTTTTTATGAACATTCCATTTTTCTCTAATTAAAGATATGTGATACTGTACTATGCATAAATTATGTTCTAATGCTGTTTCATATCAGCATTTTAAATTTTGGTTTGCATTTTTAATATTGGCAAAACTTAACCACTGTTAATTAAAATAAAAACCTTGTTGTATATGTAACAGCATCATTTTCCCTTTATATCCTTTCCTGCCCTTTGTTTCTCAATTTCTCCCCATCAGTGCCAACTTCATACATTTTGTAGCATGGCAATAAAATGTAACTTTTCCACAGAGGCCGGAGTGTGGCTTTGGAGGAAGTGGGGATGGGAGGGTTGTCTTCAGTTGTCCTGGCGTGTAACTGCCATACAAGCCGTGTCGTCAGGCATGAGAAGTTATATATGATGGAAACATGCTTTTAAGGACAAGTGTGAATGTGTTTTTAACCTTCATTTTTGATGTAACAATAATAACTAATTTTTTATCTTTGGAAAAGTCAAGAGTTCTTGAAGTACAATCAAATCTTTATTAACTGGAGTACTTAAAGAATAAGCTAATGACTGAATTTTTGTTCAACAAGGGCTAAGCAACACATTTTTTTAAAATCCTTATTTATTGTAGAGTATTAGTATACTTTACTGTCCTGAAATTATAACATGTAAAATATGGTTTGATCTTAGATGATGTAGCATCTTGCAATGCCTTACTATTGTCATTCTGGCATAGATATCTGCAATGAGGTACTCAAGTTGATACTGGAAGCCGTGCTGACTATACACTGACCTTAAGCATTCATGAGAAACTGCTTTGTTGAATAAAACCTGATAAGAGTTCTTATGGTCACTTTTCCCTTATTGCCAAAAGTAGATTGCAATAAAATCACAATAAAAGTTTGGTTGAATACCGATTTAAAGTTTGATTTGTCTTTTATCCATTGCCTGACTCTAAGGCTTGTTTTCTAAGTGAAAAATACTTTGTAAGATTTTATTTCACAGTCATTCAGTGTTTGATTCATGTGGTCGTTCATACGTGGGGTCTTAGCTCTGAGACGTAAACTAAATTAGATCTTGAGCACTGAGATGGAAATCACTAAGCAAGTGTAGGGTAGACAAGCCCACAAGTGACAGTGTGTGCTATGTGCCACATACTTGAACTGGTTATGATGTGGGGAGACTGCATCTTGGAAAACCAGGACATACTCAGAACTTAAAAACTTCTTTGGATTACATATTTTTCTTTGAAGTCTTTTGAAGATAACATGTTCACATGTTCATATTTAACAAATGAACTTGAAAATAGGCCCTATGCTAGTCACCAAGATAGCAATCTTTGTCCTCAAAAGAATTTACACACACAAACACAAAGAAACAAAACAAACAAAAGAAGTGGGTAGTGGCATACACTTTTAATCCCAGCACTCAAGAGACAGAGGTAGGAGGATCGCCAAGAGTTCAAGGCCACCCTGAGATTACATAATGAATTCCAAGTCTAGAGTGGGCTAGAGTGAGACCCTACCTCGCAGCCCCCCCCCCCAAAAAAAATTTACAGGCTGGAGAGATGGGTCAGTGAGGTGCTTGCCTGCAAAGCCTAATCATCCAGGTTTGATTCCACATTATCTACATTGAAGACCAGATGCACAAAGTGACACATGCATCTGGAGTTTGCAGTGTCTAGAGACCCTAGCATGCCCATTCTCTCTTCTCTCTGCTTGCAAATAAGTATTTTAAAAAGTAATTTACAGTTAGACTACCTCTTCTAATGGGGATGATGCTATTTCCAGGGAGTTAAAGCCTAAGGCATGTATTATATGTTATGCATAACTTCTTTTTATTTTTGAATCTTTCAAGGTAGGCTTTATCCCAGGCTGACCTGGAACTCAGTCTATAATAATCCCAGGCTGGCCTTGAACTCATAACAATCCCCCTACCTCTGCCTCCCCAGTGCTGGGATTTAAAGGTGTGTGTCACCATGCCTGGCTTATAGTATAGATAACTTCTATCCCTTTTAGACTGGCACTCCTATATACTTTAGAATTGAGAAAATTGTCATTTTTAAAAATTTAATTAGTTATAGAGCTACTTAGTATGGATACATCATGAGTTGGTACCATCCATTAAAGGTATGTATGTGCACACAAAAATGTGTAACAAATTTAGGTTCTAGAGTCATTACATTGTGAACCAGTCATTCAGATTTGTGATTAAAACCTGTGTGGAACCTGGAGAATTCACTTGTGGGAGAACTGTGAGGGACTCAATCTGCACTGCAGGATATTTAGGCTCCCTTGTTTGCTTCCTCATACAAATTTTAGGACTGGTTCTTTATACCTCACTCACCACTAGAAAGGGTTAGTACTATTCCTACTGAAAACCTAGAGTCCAGAAGTTGCCTGTAAACAGATCCAGCAAAAGTAGCTATGTATTCTAAAGCAGTGTACTGCTTGAATGCTGGAACATTCTCAAATTAGAAATGTGAATTGTGTGGTGCTTTAACAATTGTCAAATACTTTCACAAACATTACCTTACCTAAATTATATTCTTGGCCTTAACGGTTGTCTTCTCTGTTCCCATTAGCAAACCACCAAGTGTCAGCACTGATTATGTGTGATACCTAGATATGACCAAGCTTTCCAACCTTATTGCCATCCAAACACTAAGACTAAATGGGCCACGGCTGTGTGACTGGACCTGTGGCTTCTGAATGCACCTCAGCAATATTGAAAAGATCTAGAGAGCTGTTCACTCTAGGCAACGTTTCCATCCGTGTCCCCAAACCACCTTCAAGCCATCACATAACCGGTGCACTGCTTTCCCTATCATGCCAAGCACACCTAACCTAGTCACAATGTGTAACAGTTTATTAGAGTAATAACCCAAACCAAGCCCACTGTAGGCCAGGCATTGTTCTAATCAGTATTTCCAGGAAATTGAGAAGCAGAAAGGTGATGTGGAGCTGACCAGTTAACAAAGCAAGGGAACTGGAGAAGAGGTTGAGGATGACAGAAACAAGGGTTAGAGATTAAGAGTGGAGAGACATCTGGAGGAATGGCTTAACAGTTAAGGTGCTTGCCTGCAAAGCCAAAGGACCCGGGTTTCACTCCCCAGGACTCAGGTAAGTAAGATGCACAAGGTGACACATGCATCTGGAGTTCATTTGCAGTGGCTGGAGCCCCTGGCATTCCCATTCTCCGTCTCACTGACTCTCTCAAATTATTTTTTTTTTTAATGAGGGCTGGAGACATAGTGGTTAAGGTGCTTGCCTGTGAAGCCTAAGGATTCATGTTTGACTTTCCAGATCCCAGGTTAGCCTGATGTGCAAAGGTAAGGCAAGTGCAAGGTTGCACATGCCCACTAGGTGACACAAGCGTCTGGAGTTCGATATCAGTAGCTGAGGCCCTGGTGTGCCAATTCTCTCTCTAAAAAGTAAAATGAATGGGAAATGAGGCAGTCCATGGGAACAGACGTCCCAAGGTCTCATCACTTCAGTTGGTCTTATAATACAACTGATGTAAATTGCTGTAAAATTAAAAAATGTTTTGGGTAAATTCAGTTCATTGATCACTCTGGGTGGCTTTCAATAAGTTGATTCAGAGTTTATGGAATTCCTAAAATTACAGTTAGAATGAAGAGTTAAATTCAAATCCATGGTAGTTTGGTTATAGAAGCTGAGTGACTAGCCTCTATGGTGGAAGGGTTACCAAAAGAAGAGGTAGGTCAAAAGATGCATTGGAGGGCTGGAGAGATGGCTTAGCACTTAAGGTGCTTGCCTGCAAAGCCAAAAGACCCACATAAGTCAGATGCACAAAGGGGCACATGTGTGTGGAGTTTGTTTGCAGCGGTTGAAGGCCCTGGCACACCCATTCTCTCTCCATCTTCCTGTCTCTCAATTTTTTTTTTTAAGATACATTGGAGCCAAGAAAATTCAAGGGCTTTAACTTGAAGACCATCTTTAGCTCAGGCCATACAAAAGCAACTGATGAGCTGGATTTGACTCCCCATAGCCTGCCAGACTTGGTTATAAATACATGTGTGAGTAGGAGCAACTAAAAATTAAAAATACCCCTCAATGAACTGTCAGAAATACAGGAGCTTGCTAAGTAATCAGAGAAAAATATATAGCAATGATAGAAAAAAAGCATTTGGTTTTGCTTTAAGACACCGTGGGGGGGGGGCGGGGGGTCAATTTAAAAGTAGAAAACTGTTTTTTGGTTGTTGGTTGGTTTTTTTAGAGGTCTCACTCTAGCCCAGTCTAACCTGGAATTTACTGTTAAGTCTCAGGGTGGCCTCGAACTCATGGTGATCCTACCTCTGCCTCCAGAGTGCTGGGATTAAAGACATGCTCCGCCACGCCCAACTTGAAAACTGCTTTTAAATTTGGGGTCAATCTTGATCTCCACAAACGTAATATAACAGCATATTATCTGTACCACTGGAGAGAGGGAAAAAGTGAAGGGCAGAACCTCCAGAATGGCTAATCATGGGTCAAGATAAATGTCTCTAAGGCTCACTTGTCCTGGCCAATGTCCAATTACAGCGTTTTAAGTGATAGAAAACCTTCCTTTATAATAATGCTGAAAATTAAAAGAGAAATAAAAGTGTCTTAGAATATATTGCTAAATAACACCTCTTCCTCTTCCCCACCAACCCCCCCGCCAAAAAAACACCCGAAAAACTTAAAGTGGTTGCTTCCAGGAAGAGGAAATGATGCGAGGTAAATTATACTTTTCATTATTATGAAACAGTTGAAGCTATACCTGTAAGTTTAACCTTATATATATGACTAAATTTCCTTTCCTAAGCAGAACTCCGTGGCCGTGGCAACCCCGGCAGCGCAGCTCCTCTTTGTTCCACGCATTTTCTCCCGATCAGCCCGTTCCTGGCTCTCGCGAGAGTTCGGCGCTCGAGGGGCAGAGCGCGAGGAGGGACCCGAGACTCCGCCCCCGGCGGGGGAAGGGCTGTTTCGGTCCCAACCCAGCTGCACTCATTAACAGGACTGCGGCCCGCGGCGGCGCAACAGGACTCCGCCCCCCTGTATCGTCACTTCCGGCTTCCTTTCCCCTGCTGGCTCCGGGCGCGAGTCGTGAAGGGATCAGCTTGTGTGCCGGATTCTTCGGAACCATGGTGAGTCTGGCCACCAGGTCCCCTACCTCTGTCCCTTCCCTTGCCCTGCGTACCCTGCCTCCTCGCCGCTCTCCCTCCTTAACCTGAGTCGCAAGCTTCCGGTGTCCGTCCGTCCCCTGGGCCTGCAGCACATGGCGCCGGCCACGGCGGGAGGCCTCCCCGGGGAGGGAGCCCGGGAGGAAGGGTGCACCCTCAGGCCAGAGTCTCCTCCTCGGTCCGGCCATCTCACGGTTAGGGGATCCGGGAATCCGCAGCCCTCGCCTCCCCCCCCCATACGAAGAAATTTCTAGTGTGAGACCAGCTCCGCCCTCTTGGGGCGGAGCCCGGCGGCGTGTGGAAGATGGAGTGACCGGGCCGCCGTCCTGCTGGGGACGAGCCGTTGCTGACCGCCTGCCTTACGGGTGGCTTAACTTGCTCTTTAGTCTTGACTTACGTATCAGTCAGGCCATCTGATGTGTAGTTAATATTTTGTTTATTCCTGGCGACCTCTGTGGGGTCCCTTCCCTGACATTTTGAGATAAATGGCTGCATCCACGATGGGCTCGTGTGAAATTACCATGTTGTAAGTCAATTTTCCACTAGGTTTCTACTGGCCAGTGAGGCGGGAGACACTAAAGTACATGTGTTAGAAGACTGGTATTCAAAGTGAAATTTCTCTTGACCTTCCCTCTAGGCGTCCCTGTCCCTTGCACCTGTTAACATCTTCAAGGCCGGAGCTGATGAAGAGAGAGCAGAGACAGCTCGTCTGGTGAGCTTGTTCTCCTGCACTCTTTTAAAGAAAATTGTACACTTCTCTATGGTTATAAAATTCTGACTGTCTCTGATTTTTTTTGTTGTTGTTGTTTTGTTACTTTAGTCTTCATTTATTGGTGCCATTGCTATTGGAGACTTGGTGAAGAGCACCTTGGGACCCAAGGGCATGGTAAGAAAACTAGGATTTTTTTTTTTTTTTTTACTTTTTCTGAGAGTTGGCTTTGTTATGTTGCCTGGGGTAGCCACAAATACCAGCCCTGGCTGGGTTTGGTGGCACACACCTTTAATCCCAGCACCCAGGAGGCAGAGTTAGGAGGATTGCCGAGAGTTTGAGGCCACCCTGAGACTACATAGTGAGTTCCAGGTCAGCCTGGGCTGGAACAAGATCCTACCTCAAAAAATAAGAACAACCAAACGTACAAGCCCTTAGTGGAAATATATAGTCAGTAACAGTTTATTATTATTTATTAGAGAGAAAGAGAATGGGTGCACCAGGGCCTCTAGGCACTGCAAATGAATGCCACCATGTGCACACTCATGTGGGTTCTGGGGAATCAAATCTGAGTCCTTAGGCTTTGCAAGCAAGCACCTTAACTACTATGCCATCTCTCCAGCCCAGTAACAGTTTTTATGCAAAGGCCTCTGTATGACCATTCCCATACCCATGCCTCTCTCCAGTGGCAGCAAGTGTTAACCATTTGATGTGAAACTTTGGTTATTTATTTGGGGAAAAGAGAGAATATGGGTGCACCAGGGCCTCTAGCACTGCAAATGAACTCCAGATGCATGTGCCACCTTGTGCATCTGGCTTACATGGGTCCTGAGGAATTCAAACCTGGGTCATTTGGCTTTGCAGGCAAGTGCTTTAACTGCTAAGCCATCTCTCCAACTTTCATTTTGACATTTCCATACTTACATATTGCTGCCTTAATTGCCATATAGTCTTCTGGAACTTGATAACAATCTAGAGATTTCAAGCTGGCAGTTTACTGCTGGGTGAAATGACTGACTGACCCATTTATTTTTCAGGCAGTACTTAGATCTTCACACAAATATATTCTTTTTAGGACAAAATTCTTCTAAGCAGTGGACGAGATGCTTCTCTTATGGTAACCAATGATGGTGCTACCATTCTAAAAAACATTGGTGTTGACAATCCAGCAGCTAAAGTTTTAGTTGGTAAGTCTGAAGAACTTACTTTCTAATAGCTATATCAGCTAACTGTACTTTAGCTCATACCCATCACTTGTTAGCTAATTATCACCATTATTAAAATGTAAGTGCCACAGTTGTCTTAGTCCAATTTGGGACTAATTTTAAATGATACAAGTTTATTTGTTGTAGAGTTTATTTGGGAGACTGGGAAGTCCAGGATCAAGGTGCCATGTTTAGAGAGGTCCTTTGTGTTGTGTCACAACATGACAAGGCACCACATGGTTGAGACAGAAAAGAACTTTGGAAGGCATATTCAAACCAGAGCAGTGTTAGAACTCTTGCATTTTATACCTAAACATTTTCTCAAACTTGTATCAGGTGAGGAACCTAGTAAAAGGGAGATTTAGATTTGTAGTGGACATTTTTGAAGAAGTTAATTGCATGTTTTTTCTAGATATGTCAAGGGTTCAAGATGATGAAGTTGGTGATGGCACTACCTCTGTTACTGTTTTAGCAGCAGAATTACTAAGGGTAAGAGCAACTGAGCAACTCTTAAGCTTGTTATTTTTTGCTAGTATGGTCTTGAGTATTAGAAGCAATCTGATCCTTTGGTAACTTTTATTTGTATAACTTTATTAATAGGAAGCAGAATCTTTAATTGCAAAAAAGATTCATCCACAGACCATCATCGCAGGTTGGAGAGAAGCCACAAAGGCAGCAAGAGAGGCTCTGTTGAGTTCTTCAGTTGATCATGGGTTTGTATTCTCCAGAGTACTACTGTTAGTAACATTTAACCTAGAGAACAATGAAAAACACATAAAAGTGTGACCTTGCTACTTCACTCTTCCTCCGCAGTAGAGCCATGTCACACTCCAAAGATAGCCTCTGTAACCCTGTGTTGTAGTCTGGTTCGCATTGCTGGTAGAAGTCACCCAACCAAGAGTAGCTTGTGAGAAAAAGAGGTTTATTTTGGCTTACAGGTTCCAGGGAAAGCTCCATGATGGCAGGGAAAACGATGGCATGAGCAGAGGGTTGGACATCATCCCCTGGCCAGCGTTAGGTGTACAGTAGCATCAGGAGAATGTACCAAACACTGCTATGTGGAAACTGGCTGTAACACCCATAGGCCTGCCCCCAAAATACACTGCCTCCATGAGGTGATAATTCCCAAATCTCCATCAACTGGGAGCCTAGCCTTCAGAACACCTAAGTGTATGGGGGACACCAGAATCAAACTACCACAACCTGTCTGGCCTTGAATTTGTAATCTAACTCAGCCTTCTGTGTGCTTGAGATTATAGGTGTGCTCTACTATGACTGACCTGTTTCTCTTCCTCTCTCTGGTAGAAAGTAATGTGATGTTTTTTACTTGGGCTGGAGAGATGGATCAGCAGTTAAAGGTGCTTGCTTGCAAAACCTAGTGGCCCTGATTCAATTCCCCAATACCCACATAAAGCCAGATACACAAAGTGGGGTGACTGGAAGTTGTTTGCAGTGGTCAGAGTCCCTGGCGAATCCATTCTACCTCGTGAATAAATATATTTTTCTTGTTTTTCAAGGTAGGGTCTCTGTAGCCAAGGCTGAGCTGGAATTCACTATGTTGTCTCAAGAGGATGGCATCAAACTCGTGTCTATTTTACCTCTGCCTCCCAAGTGCTGGGATTAAAGGCATGCATCACCACACCCAGCTAATAAAAAATTTCCATTATTTGACAGAGTGAGAATGGGTGCGCCAGGGCCTCCAGCCACTACAAACCAACCCCAGATGCATGTGCCACCTTGTGCGTCTGGCTAACATGGGTCCTGGGGAATTCAAACTTTGGTCCTATGGCTTTGCAGGCAAATGCCTTAACTGCTAAACTATCCCTCCAGCCCTGTTTGTTTGTTTTGAGGTAGGGTTTCACTGTAGCCCAGGCTGACCTGGAATCTACAATGTAGCCTTAGAGTGGCCTTGAACTCATGGCAATCCTCCTACCTCTGCCTCCTGAGTGCTGGGATTAAAGGTGTGAGCCACCACACCCAGCTAAATAAATTTCTTAATGTATTTATTTATGAGACAGAGAGTGGGCACACCAGGGTCTCTACTTACTACAAACTCCACATGTATGTTGCTTTGTGCATCTAGCTTTTTAAACAAGTGAATTTCTGGGTGTCAATAAATTCTCTTTGATGTTAGTTTTTGTATACTTTAGTATATAGTATAATTTCCCTTAGCTGTCTGTGTTTGGGGATTCTTAATTAGGTGAGACTAATTTCTTTCCATGTGGCTTTTAGAGACCTGGTAGTTTAGAGTCAAGGTATCTCTTGACTTAGGAATAGCTAGGAAAGTTGTTTTTTTTTTTTTTTTTTTTTTTTTTTGAGGTGGTGTGTGTGTGTGTATCTAACCCAGGCTGACCTTCCTTGAAATACATTATATAGTCTCAGGCTGGGTTTGAGCTCACAGCAATCCCTCTAGTGCTGGGATTAAAGGTGTATGCCACCTCACCCAGACAAAATATGGTTGATTTACTTAATCATGTTCTTCCCCTCTTCCCCCTCCCATTCGGTTGGTTTTATTTAGTTATGATGAAGTTAGATTCCGGCAAGATCTGATGAATATTGCAGCAACAACATTATCGTCAAAGCTCCTTACTCACCACAAGGACCACTTTACAAAATTAGCTGTAGAAGCTGTTCTCAGACTGAAAGGTTCTGGAAATCTGGAGGCCATCCATATCATCAAGAAACTAGGAGGGAGCCTTGCAGACTCTTACTTAGATGAAGGTATGTATGTGTGTCTAATTGGGAAATAAGCTGATTATTACTGAGGTTTGAATACCTGGTGAACCATACAGCTTTTCTGTAAGAACTAATCATTGGAGCCATTCGTGCTACCTTTTTCTGTTTTTTTTTTTTTTTTCCTTTGAGTCTAGCCCTGGCTGACTTGGAACTCCCTATGTAGCTCAGGCAGGCCTCAAACTCAGACTATCTTCCTTAGTCTCCTAAGTGCTGGGATTGAAGGCATGAGCCACCACTCCTGGGCGGCCAGCCTTGTCATCATAATCCATTTGTTCCATCTTCATATTTCAATTTTACACCACAAAATCATTTTTAGTCCCTAATAAAGAGAAATTTGTTTTTGCAAAAGTCAGCTATTTTTTTGTTTGTTTGTTTGTTTTTATTAGAGAATGGGCACACCAGGGCCTCCAGCTGCTGCAAATGAACTCCAGATGTGCGTGTCCTCTTGTGCATCTGGCTAATGATTGTCTTAGGGAATTGATCCTGGGTCCTTTGGCTTTGCAGACAAACGTCTTAACTGCTAAGCCATCCCTCCAGCCCAAGTCAGCTATTCTTAAATGGTGCTTCTTTTAGGACTAAATGTATTCTGTAAGAAAAGGCTAGGTAAGTTAGATCAGTTAGTGTTTTTTTTTTTTTGTTTGTTTTTGGTGTGTGTGTGTGTGTGTGTGTGTATCTGTCCCAATTTAGTTTTGAACTTGCTATGTAGCGGAGAAGCTTCTGATTCCTCAGCTTTCAGCTTCTGAGTGCTGGGATTCCAAGTGTGTGCCAACACACACAGTGTCTTTGTGTTGAGGATTGAGCTAAGGGTTTTATGCATACTAGGCACGACTACCTTTTGAGCTGTTTCCATGCATAGGAAAAAGTTCTTGTTTTTATCTGTGTATTATTTATTTATAAGCAGAGAAAATGAGAATAGGCACACCAGGGCTTCTAGCAAACAAACTCCAGGCACACATGCTACCCCATGCATCTGACTTAATGTCGGCATTAGGGCAGGTGCCTTGATTGCTAAGCCATCTTTCCACACATACTCCACCTCCCTTTTTAAGTTCCTTTAGTTGACAAATGATTGCATATCGTTAATGATGTATACAATAGTTTCTGAGAACTAGTAAGTTAGGAAGTGCTGCTGTCTTGATACTGTGGTTTATGTCATTTTTTGAAAGCATCTTCACATTGTCTTTACTTGTCAAATGGCTTATAGAACATGTGGGTATTCTCTAAGAGAGAAGGAAATAAAAGGGTTTTTCATCTTTTTAGCAGTGAATTGAAATCCTGGTTTGTCTCAGTTTGTTTTAAACAAGTGTTATAATCCTGAAAATATTCTTGGTCAAATTTATAAAGAGCCGTGTAGAACTTCTGTTAAAGACCTAAGCATTGTAATGGGAAATTTAATCATTTTGTTCTTAATAGTGATGCTCTGTTATGTGAGAATTAGATTTATCTGGAATAGAGCAGAAAATCACTGGATTGACTTAAGCTAAAAGTGCATCTGAAAGAAGTTTGGAAAGATAGTGAATACTGGGTTCTTAAAATAGTACCAAAGCCACCAGACAAGCTAGTAATTAGCTTTTCTGCCTCTGTACTTCTGTTTTACAGAGGAGTATCTATGATTGCTACCATGTTGGCTGTCTCCATTCTCCATAGTCTTTCCATTGTACCACTATAAGTTCTTTTAAGTTTAGTGATTTCTAGCAACATCCTTTGTTTCTGAATTTTCACTACTTGTTTTGTATTGCTTTTAAGCTAATGAATTTGGACTTATGTTTTTAACACTATAATCCATATACTTGAGAAGGTAGTACTTTAAGTGATGTGGTTATTTCTGTACTCTACTGTAATATTGTCTAGTTTCTTTTTTCTTTTTTTTTTAAAGTATGTATTGGAGAGAGTAAGGCAAATAAAGAGAATGGGCATGCCAGGGCCCCTGGCCACTGCAAACGAACTCCAGATGCATGTGCCACTTTTTGCCTCTGGCTTATGTGGGTCCTGGGGAATTGAACCTGGCTCTTTAGGCTTCAGAGGCAAGTCCGTTAAATGCTAAGCCATCTCTCTCCAGCCCAGTTGTTTCTTTTTCGTAAATAAATATTTGGTTTTTTAAAGGTAGGATCTCACCAGCCCAAGCTGACCTGAAATTCACGGTAGTCTCAGGCTTACCTTGAACTCATCACGATTATACTACTTTTGCCTTCCATGTGCTGGGATTAGAAAGTGTGCATTAGCACACCCAGCAAAATGTATTTTTAAGTAACTTACTGATTGTTGTGCCCACTGCCTTAATGGAATGCTTCCTAGATGCTAGAAACTTGGTACATTGAACTCTAAAAAACAGTCTTTGAATTAGTAAAGAGATAGCTTTGTAACATTTACTAATATGGCCTTGGAGTGTTTAATCCTCTCTATGTTTATTGTAGGCTTTTTACTGGATAAAAAAATTGGAGTTAATCAACCAAAGAGAATTGAAAATGCTAAAATTCTTATTGCAAATACTGGAATGGATACAGATAAGATAAAGGTATGTAACTACATTTTATAAAATGCAATTGCTGGTTGCTTTAGACTTGTCAGTTACGCTAAAAATGTAGATTCTGTATAAATAACAGATAAATACTTTTTGATACCCTTGTCCATAAAAATGTTTTAGGAATAATGAACCTTTTAATGTGTTTATGTCTTTCTGTCATAGATATTTGGTTCCCGGGTAAGAGTCGATTCTACAGCAAAAGTTGCAGAAATAGAACATGCAGAAAAGGAAAAAATGAAGGAGAAAGTTGACCGTATTCTTAAGCATGGAATAAATTGCTTTATTAACAGGTCTGTACTTGTGCTTACATTGAATTAGATATTTAGAAACTGCTTCATGTAATTTTCTAGAAATTACAGATGATAACCAATCAGTAAAGTAAGATTGACTCACAAAGTGAACTGTTGGGTCATTGACAAGTTTACTGTATTGTGGTCTCACCTTATCTGCTGAGTACATGTTGTAAGATCCTGTAGTGGATGCCTGGAACTATAAGAAGTATTAAACCCTTACACAGTGTTTATCTTTGTATGCATACAGTTTTGCTTTTCTTGTTTTGTTTTTGTTTTTTTTTTCAAGGTAAGGTCTCATTCTAGCCCAGGCTGATCTGGAATTCACTCCGAGTGGCCTCAAACTCATGGTGATCCTCCTACCTCTGCCTCCAGAGTGTTTGGATTAAGGGCGTGTGTCACCATGCCTGGCTCTATGCATACAGTTTTTAAAAACCTTTTTTTGTGAGGAGAGAGAATATGAATGTGGGCACACCAGGGCCTCTTGCCACTGCAGATAAACTCCAGACACATGCATCACTTTTGTATATCTGACTTTATGTGGGTACAGGGGAACTGAACTTGGGCCAGCAAGTTTTGAAAGCAAGCACTTTTTAACTACAGAGCTATATCCCCAGCCCTCTATACAACCTTTTCTTTTTCTTTGAGGTAGGGTGCTCAGTTAAGTTTAGGCTGACCTAGTCTAAAGGTGGTCTCAGCTCACAGCAATCCTCATACCTCTGTGATGGGATCAAAGGCATGCACTGCTACACCCAGCTTCTATACAAACTCTTGATGATAAATGTTTTGTTTGTAAATTAGACAGTACTAAGAGATTAGAATAAGTAGCTGGGCATGGTGATGGATGCCTTTAATCTCAGCATGAAAGAGGCAAAGGTAGGTGGATCACTAGGTTTGAGGCCAGCCTGGGACTGCATAGGGAGTTCCAGATCAGTCTGGGCTAGAGTGAGACCCTACTTCCCAAACAAATGAAAAATTATGTGAATGTAGTCTAGATCTCTCAGTACATTATTTTATTGGATTCACTTTTGTAATAATTGCAATACAGAGTTCCTTATGGCAGATGAAATGAGTTAAATTAGGCATTCTAATAGGGTTGCTTAAAGTCTCATAACCTAGATGGCTGATAGATTAGCAGGCAGGTAGAGTATACAGTGTGGATCTTACTGGACAAAGGATGATTCATATCCTGGTTGAACACTGTAACAGTGCAAGACTTCAGATTGACTACTCAGACTTCAGATGACTTCAGGGAGTAATGTAAAACTGATACATTAGGGATTTCTGAAGGGGGTCCTGAATCATTGAGTATTTCTGGACCTTGGTTGATGCAAATTGAAACCTGGGGAAGGGAGACCTCTGGTGACTGTTAGAAAAGAATTCTTATGAATAACTTTAAATTCTTTATTATTTTCATTTGTTTATTTATTTGCAAGCAGAGAGAGAGAAGAGACAGAACGGCTAAGGGCATCCAGCCACTGCATATGGTCTCCAGATACATTTGTCACTTTGTGCATCTGGCTTTAGGTGGATACTGGGGAATTTAACTCTGATTTTTAGGTTCTGCAGGCAAACGGCCATTTCTCCAGCCCATGGATAACTTTACTAAGAGTTTAACACTTACTTTCAGTGCTATAGATTATTAGTAATCAGAACATATGAACATAGGTAAAGTTTTTGATGCATTGCTGCTGAATTTCCTTGTAGAATTTTTGTTGCTGCTTTTATTTTTCAAGGTAGGGTGTAACTGTATCCCATGCTGACTTGGAATTCATTGTGTAGTTTCAGGCTGTCCTTGAACTCATGGCAATCCTCCTACCTCTGCCTCCTGGGATATATAGGATATCCCAGGCCTAAGTTCAGTTCCCCTGTACCCACATAAAGTCAGATATACAAAAGTGATGCATGTGTCTGGAGTTTATCTGCAGTGGCAAGAGGCCCTGGTGTGCCCACATTCATATTCTCTCTCCTCACAAAAAAAGGTTTTTAAAAACTGTATGCATAGAGCCAGGCATGGTGACACACGCCCTTAATCCAAACACTCTGGAGGCAGAGGTAGGAGGATCACCATGAGTTTGAGGCTACTCTGAGTGAATTCCAGATCAGCCTGGGCTAGAATGAGATCTTACCTCGAAAAAAAAAAAAAACAAGACAAGCAAAACTGTATGTACATACTGGGATTAAAGACATGTACCACCATGCCCGACACCTTTCAGAACTAAGGGACTAGTTTATGTAATCAGTGGCAAAATAATTTTTAATACTAGTCATGGATATGTTAACAAAAGTCTTTATATGTGAGAAATGATAATGTATCTTAATCTGCATTTCTTTGATTGCTGCTAAAGTACAAATACTTTAAATCTAATGTAGTTTTATCTTGAGAGAGAAGGAGTTGTTTTGAGCATCTTTTTGTGTATTTCATTTGCAGGCAGTTAATTTATAATTACCCTGAACAGCTGTTTGGTGCTGCTGGTGTCATGGCTATTGAACATGCAGACTTTGCCGGTGTGGAACGCCTAGCTCTTGTTACAGGTAGGGGCAACAACAATAAAAAACACACTGATTTCTACCAAAATAACCACTTTTGGATTTATTGAGTTACAGTGGGATTCATTGTTGAGAATGAGTCTAGCTTTTCTGAAATATGATATATGCTTTGGATACTTTCATTTTTTTTAAATTAGCAAGCAGGAGGAAAAAGAAGAAAGAAAGAATGGGCACACCAGGGCCTTGAGCCACTACAAATGAACTCCAAATGCATGTGCCACTTTATGCATCTGACTTTCTGTGGGTACTGGGGGAATTGAACCTGGGTTCTTTGGCTAGTGCCTTAATCACTAAGTCATATCTCAAGCCCTAGTTATTTTGAATGCTGGTTAAGTTTCCCTAGCTGAAGTGCTTGTGGCCCAGAAGTGTTTCAGAGTTTGGATTTTTTTTGGAATGGGGCGTTATATTTTTGCATATACATGAGATACTTGGGGATAGGATCTAAGTCAGTCTAAATATGAAATTTATTTATACTTAAATATATCTTAATACAGTGAAGGTATTTTAGGCAATGTTTTTGGTTCCCCTGCATTTTTATTGAATTACTTGATGGGGACAGGTGTAGAATTCTTCATTTGTGTCACAGTGTTTAAAAGGTTTCAGGTTTTTTTATTAAAAAGTGTTAAATTTTAGGTTTTCAGTTTAGGGACATTTAACATGTATACTAAATTATATATACCAGTTTTGCCTTAGCCATACATTTTTTACTGTTTCAATATACTAAATATCTTCACAGATTCATAAGATAGTTTTCTAAATATTGTCTAATCAAACTCAAAAAATTCTTTTACTTTATTTCTATTGCTGAGAAGCTAAATTCTTTATGCCCTTAACCTTTAATGAACATTTTGTATAGTACAGCTACAGTACCCTTTTAAATTTTTGTAGTAAACTTTGTGTAGTACAATTATTGTAACCTCATAACCTTCAATGAACATTTTGTGTAATATACTTTGTATAGTACAGCTACAGTAACCTTTTTTGGTTTTTCGAGGTAGGGTCTCACTCTAGCCCAGGCTGACCTGGAATTCAAAAGGCTCCAGTCTGCCCATTGTTCCCCCGCCATCTTTCTCAAATAAATTAAGATATGATAGAGAATGGAATTTCAAAGGGAAAAGTGCGGGGGGGGGGTTATTACCATGGGATATTTTTTATAATCATGGAAAATGTTAATAAAAATTGAGAAAAAAATGAAGAAACCTCTTTCTTGGGGGAAAAAAGGCTGACCTGGATAGTTGATTGGGAAATGGAGAAGAATAGAAATAAGACAACTAAAATGAATTCCTTTGTGTGTGTGTGTGTGTGTGTGTGGTTGATGTATGTGTTTGTGGAAATGTGTGTGCCTTACAAACACATGTGGAGGCCAGAGGATATTGCTTTTGGCATGGTTGCTTGAGATGGACTCTGTGAATCTGGAGCTGCACTTTTCAGTCAGACTGACCAGTGAGCCCTAGCAATGCGCCTCTCTTTGTGGCTCATGGAACTGGGTTCCAGGCATGTGTGGCCATGCCCAGTTTTTATGTTGGGTGACAGGGATTGAACTTGGGCCTTACCAGACCCTCATGCTTACATGGCAAGTGTTGAGCCATTTCCGCAGTTTCAATTTAATCTTTTTTTTTTAACTTAAATTTTACTTAAGAAAAGAGAATGGTTATGCCAGGGCCTATAGCAACTGCAAATACTCCATATGCACATACCACCTTGTGCATCATCTGGCTTACATGAGTACTAGGGAATCAAACCTGGGTCATTAGGCTTTTCAGGCAAGCACCTTAACTGCTGAGCCATCTCTCTATTCTAAATTATTATTATAATGCGTATTTTCCTCTACTAAACTCTTGAGTATACATTTCTGTCTTTTCTAAGAACTGCCTTAGGATTTCTTATATTTCATTTGTGAGGGGATTATACTAAATGCTTAAAATAAGCAGGTTACAAGTGGTTGATGTAATAGGACTAGTTACATATTTATATGGTATAAAATTTTATTATAAAAATAAAGTTTTGTGGCCTAGTGTGGTGGTATATACCTGTAATCCTGAGACTATATAGGTCAGCTTGGGCTAGAGCGAGCCCCTACCTCAAGAGGCTAAGGGAAAGAAGATGTCAAGGAAAAGGTTTAGTGTTGTCTATTAGACTCAGAAGACAATCTGAATTTAAATTGAAAATAATTTTACTGTAAGTATCAGTTTAACTTTTGGAGGTAGTTTTTGTACAGTGTGTATACAGGATTGGAAGGCAAGTGTACTCACTACTACATTTCCTCTTTATTTTTGCATTTTCAAGGTAGGGTCTCACTCTATCTCAGGCTGACCTACTATGTAGTCTCAGGGTGGCCTTGAACCCACTATGACCTCCTCCCAAGGCATGCGCCACCACACCCGACTTACATTGCCCTCCCACCCAGGTAGTGTCTCACTCTAGCCCAGGCTGGCCTCAAACTCACAGCTATCCTCCTACGTCTGCCTCCCGGGTGCTAGGATTAAAGGCATGTGCCACCACACCTGGCTTACATTGCCTCTTTTAAAAAGTATTTTTATTTTAAGCCGAGCATGGTGGCGCATGCTTTTAATCCTATCACTTGGGAGGGAGGCAGAGGTAGGAGGATGCACAAAGTGGTACATGTATCTGGACTTGATTTGCAGTGGCTAAAGGCCCTGGTGTACCCAACATTCTCTATCTGCCTCTTCCTTTCTGAAATACATAAAAACAAAAAAAATTTGTTGTTCTGTTTTGTGTTTGGTTTCTCCAGGTAGGGCCTCACTCTAGCCCAGGCTGACCTGTAATTCACTATGTAGTCCCAGGATGGCCTCAGACTCAGGACAATCCTCCTACCTCTGCCTCCAGGGTGCTGGAATTGAGGACATGCACCACCATGCCCATTCAGCCCCCTCCCCCATTTTTATTTCTTTGTTTGTTTCTTGAGGTAGGGGCTTGCTCTAGCCCAGGCTGACCTGGAATTCACTATGTAGTCTCAGGGTAACCTCAAATTCAGTGATCCTCCTACTTCAGCCTCCCTTGTGCTGGGATTAAAGGTGTATGCCACCATGCCCAGCTCTCTTTGTTTTATTCATTATTGACAACTTCCATAATTATAGACAAGTAACTGTCATAATTCCCTCCCACTTCACTTTCCCCTTCACAGGTGTATTCTCCATCATATTCCGCCCCCCCCCCCCCGCGCCTGCAATCAGTCTAAAATATTTTTAATTATTTACTTGTAGTAAAGAATAAGAGAGACTGGGCATGCCAAGGCCTTTTATCATCACCTGTATATCTTGCTTACATGTGTCCTGGGGAATTGAACCTGGGTCCTTTGGCTTTACAGGCAAATACCTTAACTGCTAAGCCATGTCTCCAGCCTCCCCCCTTTGATTGGGTGCACCAGGGCCGCTGCAAACAAACTAGATGTGTGCGCCCCCTTGTGTATCTCTCTAACATGGGTCCTGGGAAATCGAACCTGGGTCCTTTGGCTTTGCAGGCAAATGCCTTAACCACTAAGCCATTCCTCCAGCTCCTCCCTTTATCTTTCAAAACCATTTATAAATACAGTATTGGAACCTATCTAATTAATAGAGTAATTGAATGGTAACAATTCCATAGTTTGCCTTACGGTGTTTCTGGTGTAGTATGAGTGCATAATCAATATGTCATGACCACCAAAAAAGGAATGCCTGATATAGAATAAGCAATTAATGTTTTAAATATTGGTTAACATGCTATCTACCCATTACTGCTTGTTAAAAAAAGGAATTTTAAGCCTGTAATGTACTTAATTAATGTTTTATGTTCATAGGTGGTGAAATTGCCTCTACCTTTGATCACCCAGAGCTGGTAAAGCTTGGAAGTTGCAAACTTATTGAAGAAGTCATGATTGGAGAAGACAAACTCATCCACTTTTCTGGGGTTGCCCTTGGTGAGGAATGGTGTATATCTTGGTTTAAGTGCTATAAATCCTTGTTGACTTCTATTGAATTGGAAGACAAATAGAAACAAAATTTAACTGGGCATAGTACATAGTGTTTCTGTTTGTTTGTTTTGTTTTGTTT
Organism: Jaculus jaculus; assembly: GCF_020740685.1. Taxonomy (NCBI): domain Eukaryota; kingdom Metazoa; phylum Chordata; class Mammalia; order Rodentia; family Dipodidae; genus Jaculus; species Jaculus jaculus. The sequence goes on from NC_059107.1 coordinate 113,248,625, forward strand.
TTTCAAGACAGGGGTCTTGCTCTAGCCCAGGCTGACCCGGAATTAATTCACTATGAAGTCTCAGGGTGGCTTTGAACTCCCAGCGATTCTCCTACCTCTGTCTCCCAAGTGCTGGTATTAAAGGTGTGTGCCATCACATCTGGCTTATAGTGCATATTTTGTTTCAGTGTCTTGAAACCAGGTTTACATTGGCTGGGCTTTTTAAAATTGTGTATATTTAGCATAGTTTTTTCTTGATGACTTAAAGCCCTTATGAATTACTGCAAAGAGAAAACATTGCATTGTTAAAAAAAGTCACCTTTCAGAACCCAGTAATATAGTCATCAGCTACATAGATAGTGGGATGCAATCTGTTTTGTGTCTTGTGAAGTATCTGACCAAGAGTATTATTTATCTGTAGGTGAAGCTTGCACTATTGTTTTGCGTGGAGCCACCCAACAAATTATAGATGAAGCAGAAAGGTCTCTGCATGATGCCCTTTGTGTCCTTGCCCAGACTGTGAAGGATCCTAGAACAGTTTATGGCGGAGGTAAGCATTTGGGAAAGAGTGAAACACTGTTTTTTGAAGTATAGTATGACATAAAATGATGCGCTTTTTTTCATTGGTACCTGTTGAAACTATTAATATTATATTTACCTTTGATTTTTTTAAAAAAACAAATTGGAATTTTATTGTAGGTTGTTCTGAAATGCTGATGGCCCATGCTGTGACACAGCTTGCCAATAAAACGCCAGGAAAAGAAGCTGTTGCAATGGAGTCTTATGCAAAAGCACTGAGAATGGTAAGCTATACGACATCTGAATTTTGTGGTTATTAATGGTTTTCAACTACATGCATTTTTCAGTCTTTGACCAAAAAAAAAAAAAAATGGTCTTTTATTTGGCTTTTAGAAAATGAACTGGTTTATAGCACTTTAAAATTTAGATTCTAAATGTTATATTCTCCATGAGCAATAATAAAAGGAAGCAGACATCCAGGCACAGTAGATGTCTGTAATTTGAGCCCTTGTGAGGCTAAGGCAGGAGGATTTAAAAGTTAAGGTCACCAGGCATGGTGGTGCATGCCTTTAATCCTAGCCCTTGAGAGGCAGAGATTGGAGAATCGCTGTCTACCCTGAGACTGACTTCAGAATGAATTCCAGGTCAGTCTGGGCTAGAGTGAGACCCTACCTCAAAAAAAAAAAAAAAAAAGAAAAAAGGAGTTAAGGCCTTTCTGAGAAATAAATCTGTGGCAGATTTGATATGTCTTCTAAGTAAGCGTAAAGCAGTGGGTCTTAGTAGTTATGTGTCGTCTTTATTTTGTAGCTGCCTACCATAATAGCTGACAATGCGGGCTATGACAGCGCAGATCTGGTGGCACAGCTCCGAGCTGCTCACAGCGAAGGCAGAATAACTGCTGGACTGGGTAAGTATCCAGCCAAATTGTTGTCATGGTTAGAAGTAATTTTCTTCAATTGTTTTTAACTTAAAATTCTGATAACTATGACTCCTAAGGATATGTAAATAGGCTTGTAGTCTTAGTTAAGTATACACTATTACATTCTTTTTTTTTTTTTTAATTTTATTTATTTGAGAGCGACAGACACAGAGAGAAAGACAGATAGAGGGAGAGAGAGAGAATGGGCGCGCCAGGGCTTCCAGCCTCTGCAAACGAACTCCAGACGCGTGCGCCCCCTTGTGCATCTGGCTAACGTGGGACCTGGGGAACCGAGCCTCGAACCAGGGTCCTTAGGCTTCACAGGCAAGCGCTTAACCACTAAGCCATCTCTCCAGCCCTTAAATTCTTTTTTTAAAATTTTTTTTTGGTTTATTTTTATTTATTTATTTGAGAGTTACAGACAGAGAAAGAGGCAGAGAGAGAGAGAAAATGGGTGTGCCAGGGCTTCCAGCCACTGCAGACAAATTCCAGATGTGTGCGCCCCCTTGTGCATCTGGCTAACGTGGGTCCTGGGGATTCGAGCCTCGAACCAGGGTCCTTAGGCTTCGCAGGCAAGCACTTAACTGCTAAGCCATCTCTCCAGCCCTACACTATTACATTCTTAAAACACAATTGGTGTTAACTTCTAATTTCATGGTAAAAACTTTTAAACACTTTAAAAAATATATTTTTATTTATTTGAAAGCAGAGAGAATATGTAGCTGCTGCAAATGAACTGTAGATGTATGTACCACTTTGTGGCTTTACGTGGGTACTGTGAGATTGAACCTGGGTCATGAGGCTTTGCAAGCAAGTGCCTTAACCGCCGAGCCATCTCTCCGGCTCCATAGTAAACATAGTAAACTTGAGATACTCAGGTACAGATTTCCAATATATAAAGGTGACTAGTGAGGCAGCTTTAATTCATATTGAATTTTTTTTTCTGAGGCTGTTCAGACATTATACATTTAGCCCTAACAGGTAATCCTGTCATTGAACAAAACAGAGGCAAGTCATTTCCTGAAGATGAAATAGGAAACTTGAGTAAATGAATTTGAATTCTCATTTAGTTTTGTTTCCACAGATTAATAAGCTTATATAATTAAATAAAATAGGTATTCTTTTTAAAGCAGGTTTAGTTTTGTTGCAAGTCATTAGGTATTAAAACATAATAAATATCTTTTCAGATATGAATGAAGGTACTATTGGAGATATGGCAATATTGGGTGTAACAGAAAGTTTCCAAGTGAAGCGACAGGTCCTTCTAAGTGCAGCTGAAGCAGCCGAGGTGATTCTACGTGTGGACAACATTATCAAAGCAGCACCAAGGTACTTTTAATGGCTAGGAAATTGTACATAAAATCCCAGGGAGATCTCTTCATTTGATAACTAAGGTTAGTGGCAGATGGACTCATTTTGCTCAGTTAAAGCTACTACACAACTTACTAAAAATGAGTGGTCACAATTCTTAGAATTTTTTGTTTTTTTTAGTATTTATTTTAAGATATTTTTATTGTGAGAAGAGAGACAAGAGAGAATGGGCATGCCTGGGCCTCCTGCCCACTGCAAAAGAACTCTAGATGCACGTACCACTTTGTGCATCTGGCTTTACATGGGTGCTGGGGAATCACATTCATGTTGTTAGGCTCTTCAGGCAAATAAATGCCTTACCTGCTGACCAATCTCTCCAGCCCTTCATGTTATTTGTAGGCTAGATATGAAATGTTCTCTTAAAAAAGGTTGGAGAGATTGAACCCCAATTGACAGGCTTTTCAAGCAAGCACCTTTAATTGCTGAGCCATCTCCCCAACTCTGATTTTTAGGTTTTAAATCAGAAAAGCTTAGGAGATACCAACAGGTAGGGTGTTCATGATTTTTAAAAAAGGGTTTATGAAAAGCCAGGCTAAGAACAGTCAAATAGCAAGGAGCTTGCAGACCGCTCGACGTGCTTTCACCAGGATGAAACAGCCCAATTGTTTGCTCTCCCAGATATATTTTTATATTGATGTGTGTTTGGGGTTGGATTGGATTGAAAGAGCTTTTTAAGTTGTTGTGCCCCCCCCCCAAGGCAGGGTCTCACATTAGCCCAGGCCGACCTGGAATTCACTATGTAGTCTAAGGGTGACCTCAAACTCAGCATTCCTCCTACCTCTGCCTCCCAAGTGCTGGGATTAAAGGCATGTACCACCATGCCTACCTAGATTTTTTTTGTGTGTGGAGTAGTTTTATGTTTTGGGGGAGACAGGATCTTGCTATGTGAACAGCTAGCTTCAGACTTTCATTCCTCCTACCTCAGTCTCAAGTACTGAGACTATAGTTGTTTGCCACCACACATGGCTCATGATTTTTTTTCTCTGTCTTTCTTCTTTTCCTGGTAGGGTCTCTAGCCCAGGCTGACCTGAATCTCACTAGTTCCAGGCTGGCCTTGACCACACAGCAATCCTCGTACCTCTGCCTCCCAGGTTCTGGGTTTAGAGGTGTGTACCACCACATCTGGCCCTTTGTTTGTTTTGGATTTTTGAGGTAGGGTCTCACTCACTGACCTGGAATTCACTATATAGTCTCAGGCTGGGATTAAAAGGTGTGTTCCCACACCTGGCTTCTTTTTTTTTTTTTTTTCTTTCTTTCATAAAGAGATTTTTACAGATTCTTATTGAAGAAACTTTCTTTAAGTTCTCTTACAAATTCATTCACAATAAATTCATTCACAATAATGGTCAAGTGAGCTGCTTTAGAGTATTGTGAAAAATCTGACATAAGGGAGGAAGGATTTTGACTTGGTTTCAGTCCACATTTGACTGATTTCATTGCTTTTGGTCCTGTAGTGAGGCATTGTATACTGGCAGAAAGATGTGCAGAGCAAAATACAGCGGCGGCGGGGGGGGGGGGGGGGGAATCTAGAAATGGCTTAAGGGTTAAGCACTTGCCTGTGAAGCCTAAGGACCTCAGTTTGAGGCTCAATTCCCCAGGACCCACATAAGCCAGATGCACAAGGTGGCACATGCATCTGCAGTTTGTATGCAGTGGCTGGAGGCCCTGGCGCACCAATTCTCTATCTATCTCCCTCTTTCTCTTGTCTGTCTGTCACTCAAAATAAATACATAAATACACACACACATACATACATACATACATACATACATACATACATACATACATATATATATATATATATATATATATATATATATATATATAAAAGGTGGGTGTGATGGTGCAGAGGTAGGAGGATCACCGTGAGTTTGAGGTCACCCTGAGACTACTATGTAAATTCCAGGTCAACCTGGACCAGAGTGAGACCCTACCTTGAAAAAAAAAGCACAGCTGAGAAATAGAGAGCAAGGACAAGAGACAATCTTATGAGTACCTTTCTGGTGTCCTACTTCCTCCAGCCATTCCTCACTTCGTAAAAGCCCATTTGGCTGCGAAAGTCATCAGTGGGTTAATTCATTGAGTTAGCACCTCATGATCCAGTCCTCAGTAGTACACCAGGGACCAAACCATGGGGCTTTTTAGAGAGAGAGAGAGAGAGAGAGAGAGACAGGAAGAGGCAAATGGATAGCACGGGCATGCCAGGGCCACCAGCCACTGTAAATGAATTCCAGACACATGCCACCATGTGCATCTGGTATATGTAGGTCCAGGGGAATTGAACCTGTGTCCTTTGGCTTTGCAGGCAAGCTCCTTAGCCCCTAAAGCCACCTCTGCAACCCACATGAGACCTTTTTAAGGGAATATTTCATATCTAGCCTATAAATAACATGAAGGTTTGATAACTAATTTGTTTTCTCAATTTTATTAAACATTTTCCATGATTATAAAAAATATCCCATGGTAATACCCTCCCCCCTTTCCCCTTTGAAATTCCATTCTCGGGCTGGAGAGATGGCGTAGCGGTTAAGTGCTTGCCTGTGAAGCCTAAGGACCCCGGTTCGAGGCTCGGTTCCCCAGGTCCCACGTTAGCCAGATGCACAAGGGGGCGCACGCGTCTGGAGTTCATTTGCAGAGGCTGGAAGCCCTGGTGCGCCCATTCTCTCTTTCTCCCTCTATCTGTCTTTCTCTCTGTGTCTGTCACTCTCAAATAAATAAATAAATAATAAATAAATAAGAAATTCCATTCTCCATCACATCCACTCCCCATATCAATAAGTCTCTCCTATTTGGATGCCATGATCCTTCCCTCCTCTTATGATGGTCTTGTGTAGGTAGTGTCAGGCACTATGAGGTCATGGATATCAAGGCCAATTTTTTGTCTGGAGGGAGCACATTGTAAGGAGTCCAACGCTTCCTTTGGCTCTTACACCTCTTCCGCAATAGACCCTTAGCTTTGGAAGGTGTGATCGAGATGTTACTTGGTACTCTAGTTACTTCTTTCCAGCACCATGATACCTTCTGAGTTGTCCCAAGGTCACTGCCATCTGAAAAGAGAAGATTCTCTATCTGAAAAGAGAAGATTCTCTATCCAAAGTGAGAGTAGCATTAATATAAGGGTAGGAATATTAAGAAAAGTGCTTACTGGGCAGTTTGATAAGCATAGTATATGCACTTATCCAGACATCAGCAGATGTTACACCCCTAAGGCTCATGACTACCCCTGTTTTAAGTTTTTCGTATCAGGATTGTATTCCTCCCTTGGAGCGGGCCTTCAGTCCAATTGGAGGGCAGTTGGTTTCCACCATGACCGATGTGCTACTATTGCACCATTGGCTCATTGGGTCTGGCTGGCCAATTATAAGGCTTACAGTGACCACTGTTGAGTGTCTTCACTGGTGGTTTATCTTCCCCCCATTGAACTGCATGTAGAATGGCTTCTTCCAGCTTTCTGTGAGGTGGTCTACATGGAGGAGGTTATCAGCTCAGTTCCAGCAGGATTTCTTAGTGGCCTTGCAGCCCAAATATGTGGAGTGTTCAGCAGTAGGGTCTTACTATCTATTCCTAGTGCGAAACCAAGGGCCTTAGCAATGGCCTATAATGTTTTGGGGGCATCAGGGACCTCCCTGGCCAACAATTGACTGGAAGGTATCCCATCCCTGGCACTGAAAATTTTCTAGCAATGATCTACAGCTCCTGAGTGTTCATTGTCCAAAACTGAAGGATTCCATTTGGTTTATGTATATCCTCTCAGATTTTGATTAGCCCTCCCTCCACCTTTCCTTTACTCAATCTCCTCCCCTGACCTCACTTTGGGCCTTTTCACCCCCATTAATCTATTCTACTTACATATATACAATACCAACCTATTAAGTACCCTCCTCCCTTCCTTTCTCTTCCCTTTATATCTCATTTTTAGCATAATGGCCTCTGCTACTGAGTTTTTCCCTTCTCACATAGAAGCCCAGTCATCTGTAGCTAGGATCCACATATGAAAGAGAACATGCAGCGCTTGGCTTTCTAGGCCTGGGTTACCTCACTTACTATAATCCTTTCCAGATCCATCCATCCATTTTTCTGCAAATTTCATAACTTCATTTTTCTTTACCACTGAGTAGAAATCCATTGTATAAATGTGCCACATCTTCATTATCCATTCATCAGTTGAGGGACATCTAGGCTGGTTCCATTTCCCAGCTATTATAAATTGAGCAGCAATAAACATGGTTAAGCAGGTCTAAGGAAATGAGTCCTTAGGATATATACTTAGGAGTGCTATAGCTGGGTCATATGGTAGAGCAATCTTTAGCTGTTTTAGGAACTTCCACACTGATTTCCACAATGGCTGGACCAGATTGCATTCCCACCAGCAGTGTAGAAGGGTTCCTCTTTTTCCACATCCCCGCCAGCGTTTATGATCATTTGTTTTCCTGATGGTGGCCAATCTGACAGGAGTGAGATGGAATCTCAATGTAGTTTTAATCTTCATTTCCCTGATGACTAGTGATGTAGAACATTTTTTAAGATGCTTAATGCCATTTGTATTTCTTCCTTTGAAAACTTTATTTAGCTCTATAGCCCATTTAAGTCCAAATGGATTAAAGACCTTAACATCAGACCTGAAACTCTGATACTGCTAGAGGATAAAGTTGGGGAAACCCTTCAACATATTGATCTTGGCAAAGTCTTTCTGAATACAACCCCAGTTGCTCAGGCAATAAAACCACAGATAAACCACGGCCCTCATGAAATTACAAAGATTTTGTACTGCAAAGGACACTGAATAAAGCAAAGAGGCAACCTACAGAATGGGAAAAAATCTTCGCCAGCTATATATCTGATAGAGGATGAATATCTAGGATATACGAAGAACTCAAAAAGTTAAATAATAAGAAATCAAACAAGCCAATTATAGATGGCCTTGGAGCTAAATAGAGAGTTTTCAAAGGAAGAAATACAGATGGCATATAAGCATCTAAAAAATGTTTTGGTTCTTTAATGTAGGGTTTTACTGTAGCCCAGGCTGACCTGGAATTCACTATGTAGTCTTAGGGTGGCCTCAAACTCAAGGTGATCCTCCTACCTATGCCTCCCAAGTGCTGGGATTAAAGGCATGTGCCACCACACCCACCTGGTTTTTTGCTTTTTTTTTTAAGAATATACTTCATATGGATACCTCATATGTTGGTGCCATTATTTCCCTCCTCCCTACCCCAATTCTGCTGAGGGCCCTCAATGGGGTTACTGGTATTGCCCATGGGATTGTGGATTATGAGTTGTGAGTGCAGCAGTCACTTGTTGGGGCAATGGTGCCTCTGGGTGTGCCTTCCCAACCTGTGGCTTTTACATCTTTCTACTTCCTCTTCTGCAAAATTCCCTGAGCTGTGGTGGATGTGTTTTAGGTCTACTTCAGTGATAAGCTCTCAGGAGCTTCTGGGTTTATGTTTTGGTATGTGTTGAGTATCCTCCTCATCTTTTTCCTTCACCCTTGTGCTGATTGTCAGGCTCATCACAATTACTGATTTTTACTTGCTGTTTAGTAGTTGTCAACTGTTTTAACAGAGTTCAAGAGGACTTGGAAAGTATTCTAGCTTGGACCCTGAAATAGTAGAGGTGATAAGGGATTGATTATGGAAAGATAGAGACAGTGAGTATGGACATGCCAGAGCCGCTGCCTCTGCAAATGAACTCCAGATACATGTGCCACTTGGAGCATATGGCTGTATATGGGTACTGGGGAACCGAACCTGGGCTGTTGGGCTTTGCAAGCAACAGTCTTTAATTGCCGAGCCATTACTCTAGCCCCATGGTGTAGATACATTTTGTAAGTAAGCTCATAGGGTTTGATAGTGGTTTGGATACAGAGGATGAGATGAAAGGAGGTGTATAATTTTAATGCTTTTCCTGGAGAAATAAGACTGAGAGGTGAAGGCTCTGGGAGGAAGACAATGTTTACTTCATTTAATGGACATTAAGTGTCCTTAATGGCAGTTAGCTAGTCAAGTCTAACGTAGTCGTTCAAGCTATGATTTTTTAATTTATTTTTTATTTTTTTGGTTTTTCGAGGCAGGGTCTCACTTTAGCCCAGGCTGACCTGGAATTCACTATGTAGTCTCAGGATGGCCTCGAACTCACGGTGATCTCTTACCTCTCTGCCTCCCAAGTGCTGGGATTAAAGGCCTGTGTTACCACACCTGGCTCAAGCTGTGATTTTCAAATTTTAGTATTGTTAGCTGTTTGGGAGTGGGGAGATGGTAACAGATGTAATGTCTGTTCACATGTAGGTAGGGTACTGACAACAGCTCAAAGTCCAACGTGGTGAACCAATGCATTATTGGGGTTACTTTAAGAGCGTAGTGACTCATGGAAGCACCATCTCTGGAGCTCACTCCCCAGCTTCCAGGCAGCTTGGCTGGTCTGAGAGAGTCTCTTCTCGGGCAGTTGTGTGCAGCTTCTGTAACCTTGAGGAGAGGCCTGTGACTCTTCAGCTTTCTTGCATTTGTATCATAAACCTCCCTCCTCCCTCCCATGAAGGAAGGCTTCAATTGCTATACATCAGCCTACATAGCCTGTTTAGAAACAAGAGATGAGCTGTGTCTCTTTAAGAGTGAATGTTAGACCTAAAGAAGGAAAGAGTTTTGAGGACTGAGTACTAAAGAATTTTAATAGAGCAACCAACCACAGATATAAAGAAGGAAAGTATATGTATAGAAAATTATCTAAACTGGATGAGGTGAATACATATTTATTACATAATATCTGCTTTAATATTATTAGACAACATAGTGAATTCCATGTCAGCCTAGCCTAGAGCAAGACCCTACCTCAAAAACAAAACAAAACACTATAAATGTGGGTATGGATTACTATGAAAACCCAGCATTTCTGAGTGGGAGGGGATTTTGTTTTGAGACAAGGTCTCGCTGTAGTCCACTCTAGCCTTAAACTCATGATCTTCCTGTCTCCACCTTCTGAGTGCTGGAATGACAAGTGTGTGCCACTTGGCCTAGCAGGATTTAGTAGAGGAAATAATGTGTGAAAGAGCAAAGTAATCCACTAAGCAGCTGAGAAGGAGAAGAATTGATTTTAGATAAAAGCATAAGGAGTTCCATTCATAGGAACAGAACTGGAGGAAAGAAGAAATGTTTTAAATTACACCCCTTTGGTTAGTAGAATGCTTGCCTAGCTTTTACAAAGCATGGGTTTCCTCTTCAGCATTGCATAAACTGAACATGATGGGCTTGTTTGTGCTCCCAGCATGCAGGGGGATCATGAGTTTGAGACCATTCAGGGCTACATGAGACCCTCCTATCTCTAAAAAACAAACCAAAAAGTTAGAGATTATATCTCACTGCGAATTCAAGGCCAGCCTGGGCTACATGAGAGTCTGTCTCAAAAACTAAATAAGGGCTGAAGAGATGGCTTAGCAGTTAAGCACTTGCCTGTGAGACCTAAGGACCCCAGTTTGAGGCTCGATTCCCCAGGGCCCATGTTAGCCAGATGCACAAGGTGGTACATGCATCTGGATTTCATTTACAGTGGCTGGAGGCCCTGCCATGCCTATTCTCTCTCTCTCTCTCTCCCCCCCTCTCCCTTTCTCCCCCTCCTTCCCTCCCTCCCTCGCGCTCTGTCTCTCTTTCTCTCTGCCTCATTCTCTCTCTGTCGCTCTCAAATAAATAAATAAAAATAAATAAAACTCATCTTTATGAGAATTAATATACAAGGGATTTCTTTGTGAAGGACTTTCCGCACTCATTTCATTGGCTTTTTTTCTTCTTCTATGAATAATAGGCCATCTTGTTACTACTAGAAAAAAGGAAGAATAAAAGTAATTTGGATGTAGAGAAGAAAGGTTATTGCTACATAGAATGGTAGACTAGAAAGAAGACCGGGCTGAAAAGTCCGAGAAGCTTTGCTAGTGGTGTTGGGAGGATAATGGGCAACATTCTGTAATTTGAAAATTGGTAGAGATGTTACCAAAGTTTTTCTTTAAAAAAAAAAAATTATATGCAAGGAGGTAAGGAGGAGAATGGGCACACTGGGGCCTCTAGCCATTGCAAACAAACTCCAGTTGCATGTGTGCCGCTTTATGCCATTGGTTTTTATGTAGGTACTAGGGAATTGAACCTGGGTTGTTAGGCTTTGCAGGCAAGTGTTTTTACTGCTGAGCCATGTCTTCAGCTCTCTTTTTTTTTTTCCTTTTTAAATATTTATTTATTTGCAAGCAGAGAGAAGAGACAGGCAGAGAGAATGAATATGCCAGGGCCCCCAGCCACTGCATTTGAACCCTAGGTGCATGAGCCACTCTGTGCAAATGGTTTTATGTAGATACTGGAGAATTGAACTCTGGTTATTAGGCCTATAACCTACCCCCAGCAATGAATATGATAACTCAGTACCATTGGCCATATGTGAATTTTATAAATACCTTAACAGACTTAGTGTCTAGCTAGGTGTGGTGGCACACAAGTTTTGGCCAGAACTTGGGAAGCCGAGGTAGGAAGATTGCTTTGAGTTTGTGTTTGAGGCCAGCCTAGAACCACAGAGTGGGTTCCAACTCAGTCTGGGCTAAAGTACAACCATGTCTTAAAAAAGGCAAAAGAAAATTCTGGCCAAGTGTGATGATACTTGCCTGTATTCCCAGTACTTAGCTGATACAGAAGAGCTGTAAGGCCAGCAGCTGGGCTGTAGTATAAGACCTTGTCTCTCCCCCCACAACACCCCCCCCCCAAAAAAAAAGCCCCAGTAATGTTCTCAAGTTTTCTGGGATGCAAACTTGTTTTTCCTACTCTCTTATTAATCTTTGGCTGTCTGATGAATGACTTTCTGGACAATAACTAGTAAGCATAACTGTACTTTGCTTGTCTTCCTCCTCTATTCTGTTTCTTAAGCTCTGTTTTTCAAGCTTTAGTTAAGTTCACTGGTACCTTTACCATCCCTCCTCAAAAAACGATGTGTCTGTGTTCCCTCATCATGTGGTCACCAGAGAATAAAAGGTGTGAGAGATGATTATTGGTATACTAAAGCGACTTACTCAGCCTAATCACCAGTTCATGTTAGCAGTTCTTGTATTCTAGAGCTTTTGTTTAGAACCCCTGTGCATTATTATTTTATGGTTTCCAGTTTGATGTAACTATTTAATGTGGCTAATTTGATAAATTAGTTTTCTAATACTTATGTTATTCCAAAAAATGAATTAAGCCAGGTGTTGGGGCCATGTTCCTATAATCCTAGCACTGGGGAGACTTAGGAGGATTGCAGGTCTGAGTCTAGTCTGGACTACATAGTGAGACCCTGTCTCCGAAAAAAGGAAAGAAAGTAAAAACTAAGTTGACCTATTTCTGAGGACTCTCTTTTATTAAGTTGTTTGGGTAAGAATCAAGAACTATGTATCTGTAGGCTTTTTTGTTGTTGTTAGAGAAAGAGAATGGGCGCACCACGGCCTCTAGCCACTGCAAATGAACTCCAGGCTCATGCGCCACCATGTGCATCTGGTTTATATTGGTTCTGGGGAATCAAACTTGTGTCCATAGGCCTATTTTTACAATGGTTTCAGTAAAACTAGGATTCTGGTTATATTTGTATTTAGTTGTAAAACTTTGACTAATGGGCTGGAGAGATGGTTTAGCTGTTACAGTGCATACCTGTGAAGCCTAAGGACCCAGGTTTGGTTCTCCAGGTCCCACATAAGCCAGATGTACATGATGACACATGCATCTGGAGTTCATTTGCAGTGGCTAGAGGCCCTGGTGTGCCCATTCTCCCTCCTTCCTTCCTCTCTCTCTCTCTCTCTCTCTGTGTTTCTAATAAATAAATAGATGAAAATAAAATCATTTTTTAAAATAAAACTGGTTAAAATGCTTTTTCCCTCTTCTCTTAAATATATTATTTTTTTTCCATTATAGGAAACGTGTCCCGGATCACCACCCCTGTTAAGCATTCCCATTTGCTGTTGACATCTGGACCAGTTCATAATAAAGTTGTATTTGAAAGACTTCAGCCTCTTAAGTAGACTGTGGAATTGATGTGCCCATTATATCCTTAACATTTGAACATTTGCTGACCTGTTTTAACATGGGTCTAATTTATTTGTTGTTTAATTTTCCATACAATTCAGTTAACTGATTGTCATGTTTCTCATACTGTGTATTAAAAATAAAATTTTAATTACTTAGATTTTTTTTGTCTTGCTGATTGTATGTGTCCTGTTTGAAATCTATTCTATAGAAATGATATATTTTCAATATAGAATTGTTCCAGCTTAATGGTTTATATTATACCTTTCCTGGACATTGTACATACTCAAACCTTTTTTCTTTTCTTTTTGAGGTAGGTTTGCTCTAACCCAGGCTGACCTGGAATTTACTATGTAGTCTCAGGGTGGCCTCCAACTTATGGCATTCCTCTTACCTCTACTTCCAGAGTGCTGAGATTAAAGACATGTGCCACCACACCTGGCCATACATCATTTTTACTGTGCACTTAATTTGGAGGGGTATGAAAGTGTGCCATGAAATATAGCCCTGATTTGATTTTGTGTAAGTCATGGTTTAAATGTTGATTGTTGAATATTCTGTCCATTGCCTATAAAAGGTAGCATTCTCTTAAAGAAGAGGGGCATGGTTAAATTTTAGGATTACATTGTTTGGGTTTTTGTTTTGTAGATAAGGAAAAATGGCAATAGGTATGTACTGAGTATGGTTTAAATGTGACTTCAGATGTAGAAGTCACTAAGTCATCATGTTGCAGAATACAGAGTGAGAAGTTCTACAGTATCTTGGGAGGTTTTGTTTTATCCTTCTGTGTTCATAGCATAGAGGGATTTCAGACACAGTATGAAATACCAGGCTTAAGTTGGGTGGTGCTATCTAAAAATTTGTGTCAGAGGCTGGAAAGATGGCTTAGTGGTTAAGGTGATTGCCTGCAAAGCCAAAGGACCCATGTAAGCCAGGTGCACAAGGGGGCACACATGTCTGGAATTTGTTTGCAGTGGCTGAAGGCCCTGGCATGTCCATTTCTTTCTTTCTCTACCTATTTTCTATATCTTGCTCTCTCTCAAATAAATACATTTTTTAAATACACATGACAGTTTGTGTCAGTATCTTCATAAGTAGCATCTATTAAAACTAGAAATGACTGGGCCTGGTAGTGCACACCTTTAATCCCAGCAGTAGGAGGATCACTGTGAGTTTGAGACCAGCCTGAGACTACATGGTGAATTCCAGGTCAGCCTGGACTAGAATGAAACCCTACCTCAAAAAAACAAAATAAATAAACTAGAAATAGCTGGAGAGATGGTTTAGCAGTTAAGGTGCTTGCCTGCAAAGCCTAAGGAGCCAGGTTCAACTCCCAGAATCCACGTAAGCCCTGTCTCTGAAAAAAAAACAGAAAGGCCAGTAAATACTAAAATTTTAATAGTCTACAAGGAAGTATGGGAATTTACATTATTGTGCCCAAGAATACACCCATGTACCACCAGCTCCTGTTATTTTTGCAGTGCTGAGGTAAATGCTTTACCCCTGAGCTTCACCTTCAGCCTAGCCTTTGCTCGTTTTGAGTTCATGTCTGTTCAAGCTGTTAGGGATTTTGTTGTCTTGGGTCTGCCCACAAAGATCTTTACATTTTGTTTCAGAGGCAAGTCTAACCTAGGCCTCTAATTCCCATATTAGCTTTAGAGTTGAAAGAAATTTTAATGCAGAAATAACAAATGTGGGGCTGGAGAGAAATGGCTCAGCAGTTAAGGCACCTGCCTGCAAAGCCCGATGACATGGGTTTGATTCCCCTGCACCCACATAGAGCCAAATGCAGAAAGTAGTGCATTCATCTGGAGTTTGTTTGCAGTGGCTAGAGGCATAGAGTGCCCATACTCTTAGTCTCCTTTCTTTCTATGCATGCAAATAAATGAAAATATCAAAAAATAGCAAATGTGGAAGTAGTTAACTTTCACAGGCTTTTATGAAACAAAAAATAGCTAATATTTATTGTCATGGCATAGAATTAAATAGTTGTGTTTTTTTTTTTTTTTCTTATAGCCATATTTTCTTTGAGAAAGGATGGTCTTGCTCTTCTCCCCATTAAGTGCTGAAACCCAAACCGGGGCTTTACACATGCTAGGCAAATGTTCTACCGAGCTATGTCCCCAGCCCTGAAGAGGGCAATTTGTGTATTACTAATTTCCATAGCTGAAAACTCATTCTTCGCTTGCTTGTAGGCTGTACAGGCCCACCCTTGCTGGCTAGCAGCGCCATGAGGGTTGGTAGGTCTGATGTAGGAAGTGCTGGCATTGTATAGAGAAAGGGAATTAGCATTCTCTTCCTGTCTACTCTGTTTCAGTCTCTATCATCCGAGGCCTCTTCCATTGCTCTCTAAGTGGATCTGGGTAATACTTTTCATCCCTGTCACTCAGCCTTATGAGTAGTAATAGCCACTGCTAACTGCTAGAGTTTGGGTTAGTGTTACTTTTTTTCTTTTTGCATTTCAACCTGTCTAGTCAGTCCTTTGTGAACACCCCCCCCACACACACACACACAGAAAGCCCACTTCAAAAAAAAAAAAACAAAAAACTTATTTGTTGGGTGTGGTGGCGCATACCTTTAATCCCAGCACTCTGGGAGGTAGAGGTAGGAAGATCACGGGGAGTTTGAGGCCACCCCGAGAGTACATAGTGCATTGCAGGTCAGCCTGGGCTAGAGTGAGACCCTACCTGGAAAAACAAAAACAACAAATTTTAATTTTTTTTGCAAGCAGAGAGAGAATAGGCATGCCCAAGGCCTCTAGCCACTGCACGCACCACTTTGTGCATCTGGCTTTACATGAGTACTGGGGAACTGAACCTAAGTCATTAGGCTTTGCAGGTATGTGCCTTAACTGTTGAGCCATCTGTAGTGGTTTGATTGAGGTACCCCTCATGAATTGATGTATTCAGAATGCCAGGTCCTCAGCTGGTGGCGATTTGGGAATTGGATCTTCCTGGAGGTGATGTATTGTTGGGGGCAGGGTTATATGTGTTATAGTCAGCTTCCCCTTGCCAGTATTTGGTATACTGTCTCATTGCTGTTGTCCATCTGATGTTGGCAAGGAGGTGATGTCCACCCTCTGCTCATGCCATTGTTTTCTTCCGCCATCATGGAGCTTCCCTTCAACTCTAAGCCAAAATAATCCTCTTTTTTTTTTTTTTTTTTGTTCCACAAACTGCTCTTGGTCAGGTGTTTTCTGCCAGCAATGCGAACCTGACTGCAACACTGTCTCTCCAGCCCCACCTTTTTTTCTTGAGGGGAAGTGTTTTTCAAAGCAGGGTCTCGCTCTAGCCGAGGCTGATCTGGAATTCACTGTGTAATCTCAGGGTGGCCTCGAACTGACAGCAGTCCTACCTCTCTCCTGAGGACTGGGGTTAAAGGTCCGCAACACCATGGCCGACTATGTGTTTAAAAAGCTTTCTTTTTATTCTGCTTGTTTTGTTTTGTTTTTGTTTCATTTTGTTTTTTGAGGTAAGGTTTCACTCTAGTCCAGGCTGACCTGGAATTCACTATGTAGTCTCAAGCTGGCCTCAAACTCATGGTGATCTCCTACCTCTGCTTCCCAAATGCTGGGAATAAAGTCATGCACCACCACACCTGGATTTCTCTGCTCTTTTTCTATAAGAACATTAGTTCCATTTCTTTTTCCTGTAAAGATGCAAGCTTTTCCTTTTGTTTGTTTCTTGTTTTTTGTTGTTGTTGTTTTTTTCAGGTAGGCTCTCTAGCCCAGGCTGACCTGGACTTTGCTATGTAGTCTCAGGGTGGCCTTAAACTTGAAATCCTCCTACCTCTGTCTCCTGAATGCTGGGATTAAAGGTGTGTTGCCACCACACCAAATGCAAAGTGTTTTTTTCTTTTTCTTTTTTTGTTCATTTTTTATTTATTTATTTGAGAGGGACAGACACAGAGAGAA
The DNA here is from genome assembly GCF_020740685.1 of Jaculus jaculus. Classification (NCBI taxonomy): domain Eukaryota; kingdom Metazoa; phylum Chordata; class Mammalia; order Rodentia; family Dipodidae; genus Jaculus; species Jaculus jaculus. The sequence goes on from NC_059107.1 coordinate 113,265,342, forward strand.
AGGCAGATAGAGGGAGAGAGAGAGAATGGGCGTGCCAGGGCTTCCAGCCACTGCAAACGAACTCCAGATGTGTGCGCCCCCTTGTGCATCTGGCCAACGTGGGACTTGTGGAACCGAGCCTCGAACCAGGGTCCTCAGGCTTCACAGGCAAGCGCTTAACCGCTAAGCCATCTCTCCAGCCCTCTTTTTTTAAAGATTTTACTTATTTGACACAGAGAGAGGGGGGACAGAGAGAGAGAGAGAGGAAAAGTGGGCGCGCCAGGCCCTTCAGCTGCTGCCAACAAACTCCAGGCGCATGCACCCCCTGGTGCGCATGTGTGACATTGTGCACTTGCATCACTGTGCATCTGGTTATGTGGGACCTAGTGATTTAAACATGAGTTTTTAGGCTTCGCAAGCAAACACCTTAACCGTTAAGCCATTTCTCCGCCCCCCCCCCCACTGCCTTTTTAATTTTTTTTTTTTTTTTTTTCATTTTTCAAGGTAGATCTCACTCTGGCCCAGGCTGACTTGGAATTCACTATATAGTCTCAGGGTGGTCTTGAACTCATGGCGATCTTCCTACCTCTGTCTTCTGAGTGCTGAGATTAAAGGCGTGTGCCACTACACCTGGCTAAAAAAGTGTTTATATTTATTTGTAAGCAGAGAGAGAAAGAGAAAGAATGGGCATGTCGGGTCCTCGAGGCACTGCAAAGAACTCCAGTTGCATGCGCCACCTGTACGTCTGGCTTAGGCTTTGCAGGCAAGCACCTTAACCACAGAGCCATCTCTCCAGCCCTTTCCTTAAGTTTTTGATACCATTTCGCTATGTATTATTTATACTCAAAATCTTCCTGCCTCAACCTCTTAAATGCTGGGATTGTGGGTGTCTACCTCTGTATCTAGCAAAACCCCCCAAAGTATAAAGGTACAAGGCATAGTGATGCTGCATTGTGGGACAAAACAAAAAAGCAAATATGACTTCATTCATTTCCACCGAGTCTGTTAAAGATGTTAGTTAAATTTTAACCTATACTACAGAGCCATAGTAACCAAAACACATGGTACTGGCACAAAAGCAGATATGTAGATCAATGGAACAGAATAGAGGACCCAGATATAAGTTCAGGTAGCTATAGCCCCCTGATATTCGATAAAAATGCCAAAAATACTCATTGAAGAAAAGACAGCCTGTTCAGCAAATGGTGCTGGGAAAACTGGATATGATCTGTAGAAGGATGAAAATAGATTCTTCTCTCTCTCCATGCACAAGAATTAAATTCAAATGGACTAAAGACCTTAAAATCAGACCTGAAACTCTGAAATTGCTAGAGGAAAAAGTAGGGGAAACCCTTCAACATATTGGTCTTGGCAAAGACTTTCTGAATATAACCCCAATTGCTCAGGCAATAAAACCACAGATTAACCACTGGGACCTCATGAAATTACAAATATTTTGTACTGCAAAGGACCTGTGAATTAAACAAAGAGGCAACCTACAGAATGGGAAAAAAATCTTTGCCAGCTGCATATCTGATAGAGGATTAATATCTAGGTTATACGAAGAACTCAAAAAGTTAAATAATAAGAAATCAAACAAGCCAATTAAAAAATGGGCTATGGGCTGGAGAGATGGCTTAGTGGTTAAGTGCTTGCCTGTGAAGCCTAAGGACCCCGGTTCGAGGCTCGATTCCCCAGGACCCACATTAGCCAGATGCACAAGAGGGTGCATGCATCTGGAATTTGTCTACAGTGGCTGGAAGCCCTGGTGTGCCCGTTCTCCCTCTCTCTCTCTCTCTCTCTTTCTCTCCCCCTCTTTCTCTCTCTCCAACTTTCTCTGTCGCTCTCAAATAAATAAATAAATTTTTTTAAAAAATGGGCTATGGAGCTAAATAGAGAGTTCTCAAAAGAAGAAATACAGATGGCATATAAGCATCTAAAAAATGTTCTACATCCCTAGTCATCAGGGAAATGCAGATTAAAACTACATTGAGATTCCATCTCCTTTCAGATTGGCTACCATCATGAAAACAAATAATCATAAATGCTGGCAGGGATGTGGAAAAAGAGGAACCCTTCTACACTGCTGGTGGGAATGCAATCTGGTCCAGCCATTGTGGAAATCAGTGTGGAGGTTCCTAAGACAGCTAAAAATTGATTTACCATATGACCCAGCTATAGCACTCCTAGGCATAAATCCTAAGGACTCATCCCGTTTCCTTAGAAGTATGTGCTCAACCATGTTTATTGCCGCACAATTCATAATAGCTGGGAAATGGAACCAGCCTAGATGTCCCTCAACTGATGAGTGGATAATGAAGATGTGGCACATTTATACAATGGATTTCTATTCAGTGGTAAAGAAAAATGAAGTTATGAAATTTGCAGAAAAATGGATGGATCTGGAAAGGATTATACTAAGTGAGGTAACCCAGGCCCAGAAAGCCAAGAGCTGCATGTTCTCCCTCATATGTGGATCCTAGCTACAGGTGATTGGGCTTCTGTGTGAGAAGGAAAAAACTCACTAGCAGAGGCCAGTAAGCTAAAAAAGAGATATAAAGGGAAGAGAAAGGAAGGGAGGAGGGTACTTAATAGGTTGGTATTGTATATATGTAAGTAGAATAGATTAATGGGGGTGAAAAGGCCCAAAGTGAGGTCAGGGGAAGAGACTGAGTAAAGGAAAGGTGGAGGGAGGGCTAATCAAAATCTAAGAGGATGCAAATAAATCATATGGAATCCTCTGGTTTCGGGCAATGGAACACTTAGGAGCCATAGATTGTTGTTAGAAAATTTTCAGTGCCAGGGATGGGATACCTCCCATGAGTTGTTGGCCAGGGAGGTCCTTGATGCCCCCAAAACATTACAGGCCATTGCTGAGGTCCTTGGTTTCGCACTAGGAATAGATGGTAAGACCCTACTGCTGTACAGTCCATAGTTGGGCTGCAAGGCCACTGAGAAATCCTGCTGGAACTGAGCTGATAACTTCCATGTAGACCAGCTGACAGAAAGCTGGAAGAAGCCATTCTACATGCAGTTCAATGGGAGAAAGTGATACCACCAGTGAAGATACTCAACAGTGGACACTGCAAGCCTTGTAATTGGCCAGCAATAGTGGCAGTTCTGTCATGGTGGAAACCAACTGCCCTCCAATTGGACTGGAGGCTCACTCCATGGTGGGGAACACATCCCTGATACTGAAAATTTAAAACAGGAGTAGTCATGAACCCTAGGGGTGTAACATCTGCTGATGTCTGGAAAAATGTATATACTATGCTTATCAAACTGCCCAGTAAGCACTTCTCTTAATATTTATACTCTTATATTAACGCTACTCTCACTTTGGGTAGAGAATCTTCTCTTTTCAGATGGCAGTGACCTTGGGATGACTCAGAAGGTATCATAGTGCTGGAAAGAAATGACTGGAGTAGTGAATAACATCTCAATCACACCTTCCAATGCTCAGGGTCTAATGCGGAAGAGGTGGCGGAAAGAATGTAAGAGCCAACGGCAGGGTAGGACTCCTTACAATGTGCTCCCTCCAGACATAAAATGTCCTGGATATCCATGACGTCATAGTGCCTGACACTACCTACACAAGACCATCATAACAGGAGGAAAAGACCATGACATCAAAATAAAAGAGACACTGATTGAGATGGGGAGGGGATATGATGGAGAATGGAATTTGAAAGGGGAAAGTGGCGGGGGGAGGGTATTACCATAGGATATTTTTTATAATCATGGAAAATGTTAATAAAAATTGAGGAAAAAAAAGATTTTAGTTAAATGGCACAATGGCCTGCACCTATAATCCCAGGCACTTGGGAAGCTGAGGCAGGAGGGTCACAAATCACAAATTCAAGCCCAGTTTGGGCAACATATTGAGATCCAATCTCAAGAAAACAATTAACTTGCTATCACTCACTTTATTTGTGGAAGCTACAACCGTATATAAAGTTCTAGAAGGGTGGTGGGAGATAGCTAAATGCTTGAGTAGTGTGTCTGTGTGAGAGAGAGAGAGAAAGAAAGAATGAGAGGCCCTGGGTTTCATCCCCAGCTCCAAGTGGGTGAGGAAGAAGAGCCTGCCAGAGATTTCCCTTTTAATAACATTAGTGTTTTGGGTTTCCATACTTAGAATCAGGGGTAAAATGGTTACATTTGGTGCTTTAGCAGTTTTCCTTTGGTGGCAAGTGATTCCAGCATCTACAGAAACAGAAGAGTTGCCGGGTGTGGTAGTGCAGGCCTTTAATCCCAGCACTCGGAAGGCAGAGGTAGGAGAATGACCTGTGAGTTCGAGGCCACCCTGAGACTACATAGCTAATTCCAGGACAGCCTGAGCTAGAGTGAAACCCTACCTCGAAACAACAAAAACAAAAACAAATAAACAAACAAACAAAAAAACAGAAGAGTTGAGCTAGAGAGATGGCTTAGTGGTTAAGACATTTGCCTGCAAAGCCTAGAGACCCAGGTTGGATTCCCCACTACTCATATAAGCCAGATGCACAAGGTGGCACATGCAACCGGAGTTTGTTTGTAGTGACTGGAGGCCCTGGGGAGCGAGCTCACTATCTTTCTCTCTCCAATAAATAAAATATTTTAACAACAACAACAACAAAAAATAAGCGCAAATAGAACAATAAACTTGATTCAAAACCTACAGTGAAAATATGTTTAGACCATAGAATTAACCATATGTGACAAATATTTATTTATTGCATATTTATTTGTTTTGAAAGAAAACAGCTTTGCAATAATCCCCATGTTTAAAATTTGACATTTGATTCAGAGCAGTTAGGTTGCACTATGAGAACTCCATGGTCAATTTGCTAAAACTTTTATGATGGTATCCTGCAGATGTATATGAGATGGGTCCATTAATCTTGTGAGGAAGAAGACTGGTAAAACCGAACAATCCTTAAACTACTGTAGGTAAAGCATGGAAGAAAAGGTCTTGGCAAAAAAAAAAAAAAAAAAGTTAGCATCAGCTGAGTGTGTTTTATTTCAATTATTAGGAATAAAAAAATAGACCACATCATAGCAATCTAATAAAATCTGAATTCATAAAGGAGAAATATGTTGACTTGTGGATATAAACCTACTGCATGTAATGATTAGAATGGCAGGCTGCTGGTGGTAACAATGGGATTGTGATGGCCTGGAAGTACTTTTAACAAGATTTCTGGTAGGGAAACTATGCTTTGTTATGTTGTTTAAGAACCATACGTGGGTAGGTTAAGAGACTTTCATGGGAAAAGTTCTTTTTAAAAGCTCAATATGGTTTGCTTTTGTTGAGATGACACTTTGTGTCCTCGTTTTTTGTAAAAGTTATTAAATAATTCTCTGACTAGTTTATGTATTTGTGAGTTCAATTTAAACACTTCTAAGAATAATGGCCAAAAGAACTCAGGCTTATACACTCACTTCCAGTCACTATACTGACTTTGCTTTAATCCCAGCACTTGGGAGACAGAGGTCAGAGAATCACCACGAGGCCACCTTGAGACTACTACATAGTGAATTCCAGGTCAGCCTTGGCTACAGTGAGACCTTACCTCGAAAAAAAAAAAAAAAAAATCAAAACAAATTGAAATAAAAGTTGAGATACTGAGAAAAGGCAGACTTCCTACCAGCCCCTCCAACTTCAAACCTCAAAGTGCTCATTTCAAGCAGATTTCTCACCTATTACCTTTAGCATAATGGGTTTTGGAGAATGGCTTTCTTCAGCTAGGGAGATTTCGTCCGCTCTGGTTCTTTTAGTTTGAAGGAGCAGAAGGGTTCTGCTCTGGGCTGCATTGCAGAAGAAAGGCTCTACTTCCTCCATGCCTTGTAAGGTTGTCAGTGACAGCAAACGGAGCTGACCTGGGAAAATAGTGGACTCAGCATGAACCACTGCCAGCTCTGGAGTCAGCTGGACTCCAGCAAGGGGCGGTGTTGGAATGTTTCCCCCTTGAGCTTTGCAATAGCGGAGTTCTCATCAGCCTGATCAGGTAGGAGTGAGCCCCATCGGCGCTCATTGACCCTGGTCACCCTCACTCACTATAAAGAAAGAATGGGCTGCGAAGGGCCATGGGCAGGCCACCTCAACATTTAATGGTTTTGTTTGCTTCCTTTTTAACAAGTACCTTATATCAAGTGCTTCCAAATCACATGAGCAGCCACTTTAAAGAGCAGAAGAGACTCAAGTGCCCAGTTTCAAAACATTTACTTGAAGAAGCCGTTTCTGGCACAGGCCACTAGTGCAGGAAACTTCCCTTTGGAAGGGGTGCTGTGGGCCAGATAGTATTGCTTCTCAGTGTTCCTTTGTGGCACATCACCTGGTTCTCCACCCGCTCTTCAGATAACGGGACAACCCCTTCAAGTCTAGTGAGAAGTCGGGGAGTATGCTGGAGTTGGGCCCTTGTCATTGGCCTGCGAATGAAGCCGCTCAGGAGCACGGAGGAAGGGGGGGAGCTGGGACCGGCGCGCGTGGCTCCAGGCTCTCTTGGTCCGTGAGCGCACAGCGCCTGGTTTTCCTGTGGTCAGGCTCCGGGGTCTCCTCCGCCCACCTTCCCACCCGACGCACGCCTTTGCCCACCTTGGGTGCATTCCTGCAAGGATTGTGGTCATAGATGACGAGCTTCAAGCCTGACAAGTGGGCCAGGCTGGGGAAGTAGCGGATGCTGTTCCGGTCCACGTCGATCACCTCCAGGAAGGGCATGTGCAGCAGCACCGGGGGGAAGTCCGTCAGCAGGTTGCCCGACAGCCAGATGGTCCTCAGCTCCCGGAGGCGCCGGAGCTGGCCGGGCAGCAGACGCAGCGCGTTGGAGCCGGCGTGCAGGGTCTTCAGGAGGCTCAGCTCACACACCACGTCGGGCAGCTGCGTGAGACAGTTGGCCTCGATCCACAGGGTCCGGAGATTCCGCAGCAGGCTGAGCTCGTCGGGGAGGTCACAGAGTTTGTTGTTCCCCAGGTAGAGGATGCAGAGCTGTTTCAAGGTGCACACCACCTGGGGCAGAGCCTTGAAGTTGTTGAAATCCAAGGCCAGAATCTGCAGGTTCTGCAATTGGCCCAGCTCGGGGGGCAGGCTGTGGAGGTGGTTGTCGCTCAGGTAGAGCTTCACCAGCTCGGTGAAGGAGCACACGTGCCCCGGGAAGCGGCGCAGCTGGCATCCGCTCAGGTCCACCATCCTGTCCAGCGGCATCTCGCGCAGCTCTCCCACCACGAAGTTCTGGCAGCGCTCGGCCGGGATGAAGGCCACCAGGGCCCGGATGGCGTTCCCCATGCCAGCTCCTGCCCACCACTTCACCCCGGGAGCTGGCAGTGCTGACCGCCCCGGCCCTTCCTACCCTGCCTTTATAACCTGGGAATTCTGTGACAGAAGCCAGTCACTTTTGACAGGGCAAAGTGCTCCTGATAGCAACTTGAGTGTCAGTGATAGGCCAAGCAGACAGGCAGGGCCCGGGAGGCGGTGTCTCACTTACTTTTATCATCTAAGCCCCAGCCCTCTTTATCTACTTCTTTTCTTTCTTTTTTCTTTTCATTTCAAACGGAAATTGAGTACTTTCTCCCCAATGATGAAATACTGAAATATTACATAAACGTACAGAAGAAGAAAGTGAAAAAATACCTACTGTTCTACTTCATAGAACTAGGTATAAACATGGGAATGCATAGTCCTGCAGCTTTCTTGCAACAAGTGATCAATTTGTTTAAAAAATTAAATGTGCTTTTTAAAAATCACATCATGAACATATTTTATACTTGCAGTTATTTATTATTTTTATCGTTTTGGTTTTACAAGGACCTGGAATTCACTATGTAGTCTTAGTGTGGCCTCGAACTCATAGGGATCCACTTACCTCTGCCTTCCAAGTGTTGGGATTAAAGGCGTGCACCACCACGCCCCGCTTGCAGGTATTTTTAAACACTTGTATTTCACCATATGGACTGAACATGTAAGTCACAATGTATGACTATTGTAAACATCCTTTCATATAGAAATGTGAGCAGTGGGGCTGTAGCTTACTGGTAGAGTCCTTAACCATCATGCACAAGACCCTGGGTTTAATTCTCGGCACATCAAAAATAATAACAAAAACAAAACGTGGGTATTGATGTGTTAAATTCTATAGGAAGTGTCCTTGAGAGTGTTACTGGGTTAGTGGTATGCATCCTTTAAATTTTTTTTAACATTACTTGCATGTGTGTGCACATGTCCAGGGTCTCTTACCACTGCAAACAGATTTCTGCCAGGATGCATGTGCCACATTTTGCATCTGGCTTTATGTGGATGCTAGGGAATCAAACCCATGCCGCAGGCTTTGCAAGCAAGCATCTCTTACTGCTAAACCATCTCCCAAGCCTCTCCTTAAATCCCCCCCCACCCCCACCACCACTGGTAATCTCCCAAACTCCACCAGCCCTAAATCAGGATGCATTCAGAAGCAGCAGACTCAGCAGTCCATTTTCTTATTTCTTCATTTTTACTAGTTGTTAATACCTTTCTACACTTAAAAAATGTAATCTGTGCTGAGTGGTAGAACATTTATGTACTATGAGTGAGTCCCTGGGATCTATCGCCAGCACGGCAAAATGAAACCCTTGCTCTTGACAAAAGACAAGTAGACATGCAGGAGAAAAGTGGAAGGCTAGCCTTCTAAATCTTAGCTATATTAGAATGTAATCTTACAGTGTAACTGTCACACACATTTAGCCCATCAAAAGTTTGTACTTCTCTTCCATAGTGTCCAGCTGAAAGCAATCAGTGACCAGCGGAGCATTCCTGTGATAGCTTGACAATGAGGGTCTTCAAGTTCTGTCCACTGGAAAGGGGGTGTTCGATGTCTCCTAGACATGGCTCCTTGTAAAATAGGCTTCTCCCTTCCTCCACATTCTTTCCTCCACATAGTGGCTGGATATTGTCACCCAGGGTGACTTTAGAATCTACCAAGCACACAGAAGTCACATGCTGGAGTTGGCAGGACCTTGAGTCACCCTGGATTCCTGAATAAGTGCTAGGAACAAAACACCTCCCATCCCCTGCCAAGCTTCACTCACTTGCCCATTGGATGAGGTGACTGTGAGATTTGGGGATTTATATTACCTTAACTTATGAATACTTGTTAAAAATAAGGAGATATAGCCAGGCATGGTGGCGCACGCCTTTAATCCCAGCACTTGGGAGGCAGAGGTAGGAGGATCGCTATGAGTTTGAGGCTACCCTGAGACACAGTGAATTCCAGGTCAGCCTGGGCCAGAGTGAGACTCTACTTTGAAAAACCAAAAAAAAAGGAGATAGGGCTGGGAAGGTTGCTCAGCAGTTAAAGGCATTTGCTTGCAAAGCCTCAGACCTGGGTTCACGTCCTCAGTACCCAAGTAAAGCCACATGCACAATGCAGCACATGCATCTGGAGTTCATTTGCAGCAACAAGAGGTTCTGGTGTGCCCATTTTCATTCTTCCTCTCTTTCCCTTCCCTCCTTCATAGACATGATAATTTTAAAAACCTGGAAATATATCTATGTGTATTGATTTGAAAATACATTTAGAATAAGTCGGGAAGGAAAAGAGTAAGGCACAGGACAATCTTTATGAATTCCATCTGTAAAAAAATACCCATCTGTCTTTTTGTATGCATAAAAACTTCTCTGATAAATAACTAAGTGATTATCTATGAGGACCTTCTCTGCAGGTTTGAGGATGAGAGGGATGCTGTTTTATATATTTATATGGTTTGATTTTTTTATTTTATTTATTTACTTATTTTTTCTTTTTTTTTAATTTATTTAATTTTTATTAAGATTTTCCATGATTATAAACAAAATCCCAAGTTAATACCCTCCCTCCTTCCCCCCACTTTCCCCTTTGACATTCCATTCTCCATCATATTACCTCCCCATCTTATTTATTTTATCTTTTCACATTTTTTATTAACATTTTCCATGATTATAAAAAATATCCCATGGTAATACCCTCCCTCCGCCCCCCACACTTTCCCCTTCGAAAAGCCTGCAGCACCCAGTATTCCCAGGCGGTCTCCCATCCAAGTACTAACCAGGCCTAACCCTGCTTAGCTTCCAAGATCAGATGAGATCGGGCGTGTTCAGGGTGGTATGGCCATAGACTGGTTTGATTTTTTTTTTTTTAATCATATGGTTTTAAAATTAAAATGTGTCCCAACATGGTGCCTCAGGCCTATAATCCCAGGAAGCTAAAATAGGACTGCTGGAAGTTAGAGGACAGCCTGGGCTACAGAACAAGACTGTCAAATAACAGTAACAAGCAAACACTGAGAACTGTGGTCCAGAAGATAAAACCCCAACCCACGAGCTTGCCTACTAATCTGGAAAGAGCATTTGGGTTTCTGAGGAGGACCAGATCACCTCTTCCCTCCTTCAACCTGGCTGCACTGCAGGCTAGGAGCATCCTCCACGGTGATCCTGCAGGACTGCTTGGTGAACCTGTCAGGCCTCACTTTTGCTCACAAGATTAGGACTGAAGCCAGTGTTCTTGGGCTTTCCACACTCTGCATGTCAAGGACTATTATCTTGAGCTGTGTCCTTGCTTTGTGTGGGGGTATTATTATTATAACTAGCCTCACACATGGCTGTGCTTTGCCTCTATATTTAGCAATGGTCAGTGGTGACCACAAATGGTCATGAAGCAGCTGCCTTACTGTTTTCCCTAGAAATGATAATTATAGAAGTATCAGTACTGGTTGTTATTTACTGAGTGCTACAGTCAGTGTCTCCTTGTGTGACATACATCCAACCAAGAGCAGCTTATGGGAGGAAAGGGTTTATTTTACCTTACAGACTTAAGGGGAAGTTTCATGATGGCAGGGAAAGATGATGGCATGAGCAGAGGGTGGACTTCACATCCTGGCCAACATCAGCTGGACAACAGCAGTAGGAGAGTGTGTCAAACACTGGCAAGGGGGAGCTGGCTATAACACCCATAAGCCTGCCCCCAACAATACACTGCCTCCAGGAGGCACCAATTCCCAAATTGCCACCAGCTGGGGACCTAGCATTCAGAACACCTACGTTTATGGGGGACACCTGAATCAAACTCCCACACTAAGCATGTGCTAGATACTACCAAGCACTGTGCCAGGTACTCTAGGTATTGTCTATAAATTCTTAGAACACAGCCACTTTTCAGATGGAAAGTTGTGGCTCAGAGAAACTGAATAGGTAGTGAGCATTTGCTATGATCTAGATGCATGGAAGCTGGTGACTAACAATGGGGCCCCAATCCCACAGATGACACAATTCCACCAGGGCAGGGAGAGCGGAGGATTCCTCACTAGGCCGCCCCAGTTCATCAGCTTTGCCTCCATACACAGAATTTCCATTCTGCACTTTAACACCGCCCGGGTAGAACTAGGTAGCTGTAGATCCGTCCAATGGTTGGAGGTGGTTTGTAACTCCTCCTGCCCCCCAGAAAGTTCATGTGCTGGAAGTTTGGTGTCCAGAGGAGCAGGGTTGAGGTAGTAAAAGAGTTCAGAAGTAGGGACTACTGGAAGGTAGTTAGATCATGAATTGGTTAATAATACATTCTGGCAGTGGGTCAGGCCTGGGAAGATCATATTAGATGTTATCAAAAGAGCAAGGGGGGGCTGGAGAGATGGCTTAGAAGTTAAGACACTTGCCCGTGAAGCCTAAGTGTAATGGTGTGCTAGGGGTCCAGGAAAGTCCTTGAACCCCAAACCCTAGGTTTGTTTTTAATTTTGATCAAATAATTCAATAAAAAAGACTGAGAAGGATAATTATTATATTGTTATATTTATTGAGGGAAGTACAGAGCCAAGGAAAAGCACCCCCGTGGCTAGAGATCCCACGTGTAGGGCCTGGAAAACCAGTGTGGAAAGAAAAGAGAAAAAAGGAAGTTCAAGGAGCTCCTGCCATGTGGAGAGCTGGAGGGGGTAAAGGAGCCCAGGTGGAAAGTAGGGGTTAAGGGGTCCTTCTGGCTGGGCCTGGGCCAAACCAGCACAGGCCCAGCCAAGGGGAAAACTCACCCACAGCTGGAAGTTCCCAAGTGGTTAGAGAGCCTGCCCTACCCTTACAAAGGTATTTATGATCTTATGGGGGTGGACTGTCTTCTGGCTTAGGTGAACCAGAGGGACAGCTGCTTGGTTAGGGCTAAGGGTTGTCTCAGGAAGAGGTTAGCCCTGGCACCAAGTGCCGGGGGCTAAATTTGACCAACCACAATGTTTAAATCCTGTGAAAGACCTGCCTCCCATGAGAGGCTGTGGCTGTTTGTGGAAAATAGTCTAGGGAACTAGGTAAGAGAGATAATAAGTCAGATCATCTTTGATTTCTAGCAAGTGCAAACTTTTCTGCCCTTTTTATCTTCAGGGGTCCAGCCACCCTAACTGTACCCCCCCTCATAAGGACCCAGGTTCGATTCCCCAGTATCCATGTAAGCCAGATGCACAAGGTGGCGCATGTGTCTGAAATTTGTTTGCAGTGGCTGGAGGCTCTGGCATGCCCATCCTCTCCCTCCATCTGCCTCTCTCTCTCTCTCTCTTTCTTGCTCTCAAAATAAGTAAATAGATAAAAGTTTTAAAAAAGACACCAAAAAAAAGTTTTAAAAAAGAGCAAGGGGGTTGGAGAGATGGCTCAGTGGTTAAAGGGCTTGCCTGCAAAGCCTAATGACCCAGGTTCAAGTCCTCAGTACCCACAAAAAAACAGATGCAGAGTGGCACATGCATCTGGAGTTTGTTTTCAGTGGCTAGAGGTCCTGGCATGCCCATACCCCAGCCACCTTCATTTTCTTCCATACTGTCCATTTCTAATCTGCAGGCCAGATCTCTGCTGGGCAGAAAGAAGGGCCTTGTCAATCAATGAGAGGCAGCCCTTTCCTGTTTCGGGTTGTGTAAATTTGGGCTGTGGGTCTCAGAGAACCAAAGATTTAGAGGTTGGTTCTTCACATCTGAGGCCCATGCCTCAAAATGAACAGATTGAATGACATTTTTATTTATTTATTTATTTATTTTAGGGTCTCCCTGTGGTCCAGGCTAACCTGGAATTAACTATGTAGTCTCAGGGTGGCCTCAAACTCACAGTGATCTTCTAACTCTGCCTTCTGAGTGCTGGGATTACAGGCGTGCGCCACCACACCACACCACGCACATTTTAAATGCTATGAATGTCCTTTCTACTATCATGAAACAAGGGTAATGAATAGCCAAGGGGGTGGGAGGGATTGGTCAGAAGGCTAAGCTCCACCATAAACAGCAGCATGGTGAGAAAATGCAAAAGAAAAGCTCTGTCAGGATGCATCAAAAGATTCTGGTGGAGCAGACCTGTGGTCCCAGCTATGTGGGAGGCAGAGGCAGGAAGATCACAGGTTCAAGGCTAGCCTAAGCCACAGAGTGAGTTCAAGGCCAACCTGGGAAATTTACTGAGACCCTGTTTTAAAATAAAAAGTAAAAAAAGAACTAGAGATATAGCTCAATGGTACAATATTAACCTATACCTAGAATGTGAGAGACACTGGGTTCAGTCCCGAGCAACACACACACACAGTGTATACAAGATGTGTGAAAAGAGCTGGGGATGCAGATGTAGCTCGGTGGGTAGAATGCTTGGCTAGCATGCACAAGGCCCTGAGTCCAGTTATCCAGAGCAACATAAACCAGGCGTGGTAGTGCACACCTATAATCCCAACACTTGGGAGGTAAAGGTAGTGTTAGAAAGAGCAGGTAATGAAATGAGAGAGAAGACTTGGCTCAACAGCAGAGACAGGTTTTATTTGGGGAAAGTCAGAGAAGAGTTCTGGCCAGGCAGGTGAGAAGTCTCTTCCCTTACAGACTAGGGGGTGTACTTATGGGATGGTGGGGTCACTGGAAGTCTTTGGTTGTAGGGCGGTCCACTTTGCCTCCAGGCTTGGAAAGTGATCATTGGGATAGGTGGTCTGGGTCACTCTTGGGAAACACAGAGTTACAATGAAATGGTAATCCGAGTCCAAAAATGGAAACATTCTGGTTCTAACAGGTAATGATATCAGAATCTCAAGGTCATCCTCAGCTACATGTTGAGCTTGAGGATATCCTGGGCTGCATGAAATTCTGCATCCAAAAATAAAAATAAAAATGGCTTAGTGGTTAAGACACTTGCCTGTGAAGCCTAAGGACCCAGGTGGGATTTCTCAGTACCCACATAAGCCAGATGCACAAGGTAGCATATGAATCTGGAGTCTGTTTGCAGTGGCTAAAGGCCCTGACATGCCCATTCTCTCTCATTATCTGCCCCCCCTCAAATAAACAAAATATTTAAAAATATTTTTATTTATTTATTTGACAGAAAGAGGGAGAAAGAGAGAGAAAGGGAGAGAATGGGTGGACCAGGGCCTTTAGCCATTGCAAACAAACTCCAGATGCATGCGCCTCCTTGTGCTTCTGGCCAAAGTGGGTCCTGGGGAATCAAACCTGGGTCCTTTGGCTTTGCAGACAAATGTCTTAACTGCTAAGCCATCTCTCCAGCCCTAAACAAAATATTTTAAATTTAAAAATAAAATAATAGGATGAAAAGACTTCACAAGGCAGTACTTAGCCATCTATTGGACAGAAAAGGACAGTTCCCAGTGAAAGCACTTGGCCAGAAAATGGGCAATCCTCTCTTCAAAAGTCATGCCCACAGGTGAAGATGTGATACTTTGCTATTACTCCTGCCTTGCTTTCCCCTTCGTGATAATATTTCCCTTCAGAACTGCAAGCTGAAAACCATTAGCTAGGGCAAGAGTCCCAAGATGGACTCGAGATGAAGGAGAACAGCAACATTGATGTAACTTCAGATGTTTACATTTGCCTAACCCTTCTCCTCTGACCTAACAATGCCCTTGGCCAGTTTTCCTACCAGACAACCTGGCTGCACTTCTGATGGCAATCTGTTCTCTGACTGATTACCTCCTCAGCTTGGTCCCAGCTCTCTCCTGAATTCCTCAGTCCTTTGTCTTCTGTATCCTCCTCCCAAAAAGAAAAACTATAAAAACCCAAACTATCCAGACTCACGCTGGCTGTTCTCTCTCTCTCCTCCCATGAGACAGGCCAGCAGCTCAGGCCCCAATAAACAGCTCTTTTCCTGCCTTAGAGTAGTCGTGTGTGGTCTTTGGTTATTTGCAAACCTTACAGAAACAAACTCTTTCCTTCCATAAGCTGCTTCTGGTCAGGTGCTGAATCCTAGTAGCAAGAAGATGATTGGTACACTAAGTATAAAAGGTTCTGTCAGTGCTGGAAAGATGGCTCAGCCTCAATGTGCATTACCGGAAGGCCTAACAACCCGAGTTTGATTCCTCAGTACCCATTTAAACAGAGGCGCATGTGCCTGGAGTTTGTTTGCAGTGCCTGGAGGCTCTGGTGTGTTCTCTCTATCTCTCCCAGGTATAGTGGTGCATGCCTTTAACCCAGCATTTGGGAAGCTGAGGTAGGAAGATCTCTATGAGTTCTAGGCCAGCCTGAGGCTAATTATAGGTCAGCCTGGGCTAGAGTAAGACCCTACCCTGGGGAAAAAAAAATAGTTCAGCCAGCACCTGGGATTATTATGTACAAGAGGGCCCATGAAACATCTCATCTGATAGCCACTAGTTGGCCATTAGTGCTTGGTGGACAAAACAATCCCTTATCGTCACTCTCCATAACTTGTGCAGTCATTGGGGTGCAGGTGAGTTGGGCCTTGTGATACAAGGAGACAGATATATTTGAGGAAATATGCTTAGGTTACTAACAATCCTGAAAACAGTAGGTGCATCCATGCAAAGCATACTGGTTTGGCATTAGTTTCATATGAGTAACTCCTTAGCATTACTGAAAACTGTAACAGCTGGTTCCCTGGTATGATTACCACTTAGGATGTGTGAAGACTATAAACAATCAGGAAGACCACCATTACTGCGATTTCTGAATACCACCAAAATGACCTCACAGATCTGCAGTCATCAAGAGAACTACTGAAGTCAGCCTTGTTGGCACAGGCCTGTCATCCCAGCTACTTAGCAGGCTGAGACAGGAGTATCACAAACTCGAATTCCACCTGAGCTATACAGTGAGGTCAAGGCCATCCAAGGCAACTGAATAAGACCCTGCCTCAAGATAAAAAAGTTATAAGAGGGCTGGGGAGATTGCTCAGTAGTTGAAGACACTTGCTTGCAAAGCCTGCTGGCCCACGTTTGACTCCCAGCTGCTCATGTGGAGTCAGATGCAGAGAGTGGTGCATGCCTCTGAAATTTGCAGTGGTGAGAGGCCCTGTTGTGCCCATTCTCTCTCTCTCTCCTCTCTAATAAATAACTTTTTTGAAAGTTAAAAGAGGGGCTAGAGAGATTGCTTAGTGGTTAAGGCACTTGGCTGCAAAGCCAGAGGACCCAAGTTCAATTCCCCAGGATACACAAAAGCCAGATGCACAAGGTGACATATGTGCCTTGAGTTCATTTGAGTGGCTGGAGGCCCCGGCGTGCCCATTCCCTCCTTCCTTCTCTCTCTCTCTTTCTCAAATAAATAAATAAATAAATAAAATATTTTTAAAAAAAAGTTAAAAGAGGACTGGAGGCTGGGCGTGGTGGCACACGCCTTTAATCCCAGTACTAAGGAGACAGAGGTAGGAAGAGCACTGTGAGTTCAAAGCCATCCTGAGACTACATAGTAAATTCCAGGTCAGCCTAAGCTAGAGTGAGACCCTACCTTGAACCGCCCCCCGGCAAAAAAAAAAAAAAAAAGAGGATTGGAGATTGTGGTGGTTTGATTCAGGTGTCCCCCATAAACTTAGGTGTTCTGAATGCTAGGTTCCCAGCTGATGGAGATTTGGGAATTAATGCCTCCTGGAGGGAGTGTATTGTTGGGGGCGGGCTTATGGGCTTTATAGCCAGTTTCCCCATGCCAGTGTTTGGCAGACCCTCCTGTTGCTGTGGTCCACCTTTGGTTGGCCAGGGGGTGATGTCCACCCTCTGCTCATGCCATCGTTTCCCCCTGCCATCATGGAGCTTCCCCTCAAGCCTGTAAGCCAAAATAAATCTCTTTTTCCCAGAAGCTGCTCTTGGTTGGGTGATTTCTACCAGCAATGCGAATCAGACTGCAACAGAGATCTAGCTCAGTACTTGAGAACTTGTCTAGTATGTGCAAGGACCTACATGTAATCTTTAGTACAATTAAATAAGTAAATTATTAAGTTATAAAAACATCAAAATGTCTCAGTTTTACAAATTAAACAAAAACACAAAACAATCAAATGAGGGGTTAATATTTCAGCCCCCACAATAAGCTGGCATTAACTGGATAAATAATCAAGGTGAACTCTGAAAAACTGAGAAGAGCCTACACCAAAAAGAAACCCAATGAACTCACACACACTTACACACACACACACACACACTCATACATGCTCTCTTACCTTGAAAGCAGGCAATACATATTGTGAAAGATTGAAGAAAAAAAAAAGGATGGAAATGGAGAACAAAATGATGGGTCTGTCTTCCAGTGCTTGGCTCTGAGGTACAGGTAGCTTCGCTCTTTTTGACCTCAGGGTGACGATGGTGCTGTATGCCAAGGACAGTGTTCCCAGGGGAGTACTGGGCCTCCCAGAAGTCCACTGCAGAAGCAGGGCTGTCTCACCCAGTTGGCATTTGATCACCTGTACCTGTTGGCTCTGAACTCAGGCTTCTCCGTCCAGATGTTTGCTCCACTGGTGTTCATGATGTTTGGGTTACCAAGGAATTTCTTCCAACTGATAGTCTATTGTTATGGCTCTTAATCTCAGTGTAACAGAAGCCATCCTTTGAATGATTTGGATGAAGAATTTATTACAAGGTTTAAGGAGGCTCACAGGTAACCTGGGTGTGATAGAGAGCCAGGCTTGAATACTACAGCCCGGGCCAGTAGATGGCATTATAGGGTTGGTCTAGTCCTACATGGGCTTAATAGGCAGTCTCTCTGAGCCTCTTGAACCTCTGACCCCACTAGCGCTGGCTGCTGCCCCTGACACATGCTCCTCTACAGACTGGGATTTGCCTAGCTGCATCCTAGATTTTGCATCACTAACAGTCAAATCAGGGGTCTATAAGAAGAGTTCACTAGTCACTTGCTCCACCCTAGCTGAAAGGGAGGTTAGTTTTCCGATTCAATAGTGGAGAGTGGACTTTATTTATTTATTTGCAAGCAGAGAGAGAATGAGAGAGAGAGAGAGGAGAGAGACACAGACAAAGAGAATGGTCATGCCAGGGCCTCCAGCCACTGTAAAGTCCAGACATATGCACCACTTTGTGCATCTGGCTTTACATAGGTAATGGGGAATCAAACCCAGGTCACTGGACTTTGCAGGCAAGCACCTTTATCACTGGGCCATCTCTCCAGCCCAGTGGTGGACTTTTCCACTACCAAGATTTTCCTTAAGCCAAAGAAGGTGAGTTGTGTACTGACAGCCATAAAAAACCATTAAGTGCCACCCATGACTAGCCTGGGGTCCTGCACCCCTCCCATGGATGGACTTTGCATGGGTAAGTTTCCTACCTGTATCCATGGGGCTATTGTGAATCTTAAAGCAGATTTAAAATGTAACGCATAATTCCCAGAACTGGGACACGAGTGGTTTTCTAAACAATCATGTAGTGTTCAGAAATCTTGAATGGAAGGTTTATAATCTTCAGACTTTCAAAAGAGTCCAATAACATTCAATGTGACCACTGTATTTGCAGTTGAAGTACAATTTAGGTAGGAAAATGTATGACAATTTTGCCATTACCGACAGCTACTGAAATGAAATGAAAGCAATCTATCAAAACAGGTAGCATTCGGCTATCTTGGGTTCCACAATTTTAAAAGTGAAAAAAGCAGAAAAGGACTTCTTTTTACTGTATTCTATAATTTAGACTTTTGATGAATACAGACTTTTACTATCACATTCTGGTTAACAAGGTGGCAATAGAATTCAGTATTGGCAGCAAGGACTTTGACATTAAAGAGAGCTTTTATGACCTGAATCTGAGTCTTGCCATATATTTCTTTCCGAGCTTTTGATATTGCTTCTATGATCTATAAAATGGGGATCATTTCGGTTGTCCATCTCCCTGTGCTGCTGTGGGGATTCGATGAGGGAATGTGCTGTAAGTAACTAGCTCTTACTGTGAGCTGGTGTTACTGCTGTGCTTATGAGCCACTTACCTACAATGAGGGGTAGTACTCTGCCTCCAAGCAGGACATCCCTGAACAAGCAGCTAGCTTAAGCAACCCATGGGAGCTGGAGTGGAGATGGGGTTCATAATTCGATAGAGATGGGAACCAAATTGAGCAAGCACCTTGCTGGAGCTTGCTGAGTGTCAGTGAGTTAATGAAATGGATAAATTGCATGTTTGATGAGACACACGTATGTGCTTATGCAATCCTTAGAACGCTGAGACACCTTGGGATCCTGTTCTGATTTGCATAAAAGGAAAAGTCACATGACACCCAAAACTAAGTGAAAAAATACAATCTCACTCTGCACTGTCGTGTGGTAAACACCTTGAATCTGGCACCTTAGGCCACTAGGCCATCCCAACACCTATCACCATCATTTGGGAAAGCTACAGTTTGCTCTCATAGTGCTCCCAAATTCTTCTTGGCTCCTCTGCCATTTAGAGCAGGTTCTTCAAAGGCCTATCCTTGAGGCTGAATAGGATGTAAGCTTCAGGCACAGTAGGCACTAGGAAAGTCACAACTGATCCGGATGGCTTGCAGGCTGTCTTGTCACCCTGTTGCCTGGTCTCCTTTTCTACTCAGGCCTCTCAATTCTGGAATTAAAACCTGAGTAGCTCACCAGGGCCTTTCTCCAGACTGTCAAAATAAAGAACAAGATAAAGAGAGATGGTTCAGTGGGCAAAATGCTTGCTGCAAGCATGAGGACCTGAGTGCAGATCCCCAGGCCCCACATAAAAGTTTAGCATGATGGTGTGTGCCTGTAATTCTAGTGCTGGGAAAGGGGACATAGGAGGATCCCTTGGACAAACTGGCTAGCTAGTCTACCTGAATCTGTGGGTTCTAGGTATAGTGAGAAACCTTGTGTCAAAAAATAAGATGGACGGTTGGAGAGATGGCTCAGCAATTAAGGTGCTTGCTTTCAATGCCTGATGGCCCAGGTGTGAATCCTTAGTACTCACATAGAACCAGATGCACCAAGTGGCACATGCATCTGGATTTCTTTTGCAGCAGCTGGAGGTCTTGGTGCACCCATTATCTTTCTCTCTCTGTTTGCAAATAAATAATATTTAAAAAATGGGGTGGAGAACAACTGAGAAAGACACCCAGCATTGACATTTTGTCTCTACAGGTGCACGCACACACACAAACACATGTACCAGTATGTGTATGTGTGCCCATATACATACAAACATGCATGCTTACACACAACACACACATATGTTAACTAAATAAATAAGCAAACCAGAGGTCTACTGGGAAGCCTTCTGTGAGCACTTCGCTGGTGGCAACCAAGCTGGAGGAGTCCAAGTTAACCTTGATCGTCCTGTTGCGTGTGTGGTTCCTGTTACAGTGGACGACTTTCTCTTTTAGGAGCTTGGGTTATGCCACCTGGATTTCCAGGGAAGCCACTCTTGGGCACAAAAAAAGAGGCCATCCATCCTTCTGTCCTTGCGAGCAGCATTTTATTGACCTGAAGAGGTCCACTCCTTCTGTCTCCTCCCTTCCAATGCTCTGCCCAGGGACTTCAAACGGCTGAACATTTTCTAGTGGACTTCATCTACTATCCGAGTTTGTCCTGTCCTTCCAGTTCCTGCATTAGAAGCAGGGTGAGGTGGTTTGAATTAGGTGTCCCCCATAAACTCATGTGTTCTGAATGCTTGGTTCAAAGCTGATGGTAATTTGGGAGGTGGAGCCTTGCTGGAGGAAGTGTGTTGTTGGGGGTGGGTTTACAGGTATTCCCCCTTGCTAGAGTTTGCCTCACTCTTCCTGCTGCTCTTGTTCACCTGATGTTGGCAAGGAGGTGATGCCCAGCCTCTCTTGTTTCCTGCCATCATGGAGCTTTTTCTTGAGACTGTAAGCTAAAGTTACAAAAATAATAATAATAGAGCTAGGAGTAGTGGCATATGTCTTTAATTCCAGCACTCAGGAGGCAGAAATAGGAGGATTGCCGTGAGTTCGAGGTCACCCTGAGAGACTCCATAGTGAATTCCAGGTCAACCTGGGCTAGAGTGTGACCCTATCTGGAAAGAAAATAGCCGGGTGTGGTGGTTCATGAGTTTAATCCCGGCACTTGGGAAGCAGAGGTAGGAGGATCACTGTGAGTTCTATGTCAACCTGGGACAGAGTGAAACCTACCTAAAAAAACAAACAAACAAACAACAACAACAAAAAACACCCAAAACAAATCAAACCAAAGCAAAACAAAACTTTCCTCCCATCAGCTGCTTTGGGTCAGGTGCTGTGCACCAGTAAGAGAAGGTATATTCAACAGGGAGTAAAGTAAAATGTCCCTTGCTTGGGAAGCCTCCTGAGAGTATCCATTACTATGGTCAGTTTATTAATCCATCTTTTTTTGTGGGAAGAGAAGGTTTATTTTGGCTTACAGACTCGAGGGGAAGCTCCATGACAGCAGGTGGAAATGATGGCATAAGCAGAGGGTGGACATCATATCCTCTCAAACATAAGGTGAACAACAGCAACAGGATAGTGTGCCAAACACTGGCATGGGGAAACTGGCTATAACACCTTTAAGCCCACCCCCCAAAATACACTGTCTCCAGGAGGCATTGATTCCCAAATTTCCATCAGCTGGGAACCTAGCATTCAGAACACCTAAATTTATGGGGGGCAACTGAATCAAACTACTACATTCTACACCTCTCCGCCATAAATTGATAACCATACATGATGTAAAGTGCAATGCATTCATCCAACTTTAAAAGTCCCCATTGTTTTTAATCAATCTTCATAATGTTCAAAAATCCCTATAGTCCAAGGTCTTTTTTTTTGTTTTATGTTCATTTATTTAATTTGAAAACGACAGACAGAGAAAGAGGGAGGGAGGGAGGGAGGGAGGGAGGGAGAGAGAGAGAGAGAGAGAGAATGGGCACCCCAGGGCCTCCAGCCACTGCAAATAAACTCCAGATGCATGTGCCCCCTTGTGCATCTGGATGACGTCGGTACTGGGGAATCTAGCCTCGAACTGGGGTCCTTAGGCTTCACAGGCAAGCGCTTAACTGCTAAGCCATCTCTCTAGCCCAGTCCAAGGTCTTTTAACTGAGCCACAATACCAAAACATGAACAGTAATAACCCAGCAAACCCCTAATGACACAGAATAAACATTCACACTGAAAAAGATGGCACTGGACATAATAAAGAAATATTCAATAAATACAAGATTTAAACAGGGCAAATATCAAACTCTGTAGCTCCAAGTCCAACAACTCTAGTCAGTGACAAATCTCCAAGTCTGATAATTCTAACCAGTGACAAGTCTCTGGAGTTCCAATTCTGCCCCTCCATCTAGGCTACTCACAGCCCCAGAAAACTTCATCTGGTGCCAGCAGCTCTCCTTGGCAGCCATCCCATAGTCCTGACATCTCCGCTGGGTCACCACTGCAACCCACAGCTCATCCTCACAGCTCCATTGGGTCTCCACGCAGGTAATCCAACAAGCCGGCTTCACATTGCCTATGGCCATCAAAATACAAAATTGTGTTGCAAATTTAATGACCCTCTCTTTCATGCATTTGTTATATACTCCATAATACCAGATGGGCTACCAACTTGTCAATTTAGGGGGGAATAAAGCAGACTTTGAAGAACAGGATACTCTTTCAGCATTCAGGCCCCTTCAAAAGAGTCTGCCTTCTTCCTGCTGTCACAGTGCAGGTCAGCTGGCTCAATCTCAAAGGTTGTAATCTCTCATACAGTTGCAGCTGAATGGGCAGAAGTTTCAATTCAAAGATTTCATTTCTGTGCCATATGGCTCTGTTCACATCTGTCCATTTCTGTGCAATGCAACTCTGCACAAGTTCTCCAGATACAGACATAACAGCAAGCCTCTCACACAAACTGCTAAGGCAAAGCTCTTCTTCACCCTCATGCATTAAGGTCTTTCAGTTCTGACAAGAATAGTCAATCAAGCTGTATTTACAGCACTGCATGGCCAAGGTTTCAAATCCTTTCACAGTCCTCTTGAAAATCAGCTCCACAAAGCCATAACCCACACACTCAGGTGTATAGCACAATGATCCCACTTCTTGGTACTGACATTAATGTTGCAGTCAGGTTCACATTGCTGGCAGAGAACACCCAATCAAGAGCAGCTTGTGGGAAAAAAAGATTTATTTTGGCTTATAGGAAACTCCACAGGGCAAAATGATGGCATGAGCACAGGGTGGACATCTCCTCTTGGCCAACATCAGAGGGACAACAGCAATAGGAGAGTGTGTCTTATTGATCTATCTTGTCTGGATAGTGGCTGGTAAAGTGACAGCTTGATGGTTTTATGGTATTTCTAAGATCTATGTTTCCTTCCCTACAGTCATAGGGAAGATGGTTACTTCAACCCATCGATGTCTGTGAACAAAACATGTCACTGAACCCATGTGGCTCATCACTCTGGATGCCCACTAGGTTTCTAGGTCTCAGAGGGCTCTGACCCACAGGTGCACTGGGCCTGGTCATCCTGACCTACAGGTGATGATCCAAGGCTCTGAGAAGGAAAGAATGAAAGATGGGCTGGAGAGATGGCTTAGCCATTAAGCGCTTGCCTGTGAAGCCTAAGGACCCCGGTTCGAGGCTCGGTTTCCCAGGTCCCACGTTAGCCAGATGCACAAGGGAGCACACACGTCTGGAGTTCGTTTGCAGAGGCTGGAAGCCCTGGCGCGCCCATTCTCTCTCTCTCCCTCTATCGGTCTTTCTCTCTGTGTCTGTCGCTCTCAAATAAATAAATTTAAAAAAAAAAAGAAAGAAAGAAAGATGGCCCCTGTTCTGGAAAAGCAAGAAAGGGGGAAGAAACCTGCTCCTGGGGAAAGGTGGGTCCTGGGCTGTTCCCACGTCCTATGTGTTCTTGCCTTTGTGGCTTCTGGTAGGTCTGCGTTCTTGAGGTTTGGGGAAGCGGGTGTGCAGCGGGTCCTGCTCCACCTCCTGCAGTCTCTATTGCCTCACCCTCCCTGCCCAACCCGCCTCCCACATGTAGGCTGCCACGCCTCCCAGTGGGGCAGAGCCTGGGTGGCAGCCCATGGCTTCAAGACTGGGACATCTTTCTGAGTATCAAGACCTTGCCACCTATACCTCTAGCTCGTGCGAGGGTCCTGATTCCCCATTGAAGGAAACTCAGGCTCCGAACATGGCTTGGGAGACCCTGCAGGATCAGCCCCTGCCCAGTTGTCCAGCCCACCTCATATTACTCTCAATCTCTTTCCCTAGGCCCTGCCCTTCTGACAGGTCTTCATGAACCCGCCCTGTTCTCCTCTCCCTGGCTGGCATCCCTCACATAGCACCCTCTTCCTTAGTTGATGCCAACTCTTACTCACTTGTGGGGTCAGCTGACACATCATTTCGGACATCTCAGGAAGGATGAAGGACTTTATCTGTGTGAAAGTGTTTCTTTTGGTGAACATGTGCTGAGTACCATTTTCTCCTTCTAGACTGTAATCCTCAGGAGGGCAGGGGTGGGGTGGTGAGGCGCCTCTAGCTCAGGGCCTGGCACACCGTGTCCTCAGCAAGTGTAATTAAATGGACTGCTGCTAATTGGCAGGTGGAGTAGTCATGATTTGCATCCAGAAAACTTTTTTAAATCTAAAGAGCATTTAGTACAGGAAAGGACCCTGTTTCACCATTGCTGCACCAGCTAGCACCTTGGGGGACATGGTGTGATGAATGCCTGTATTCCGACATTGTGAGAGTTTCTACCTCTCTAGTCATAAACTCTATAGACGTATGAATAAATTCAGAGATAGGGCCAGGAAGAAAGGCTTTTCCTGTCATCTGTTGCCAGATTTTCTTAGGTACTTTTAAATTTATTTTTATTTATTTATTTGAGAGCAACAGACAGAGAGAGATAGAAAGAGGCAGATATATACATAGAGAGAGAATGGGCGCGCCAGGGCCTCCAGCCACTGTAAACGAACTGCAGATGCATGTGCCACATTGTGCATCTGGCTTTTGTGGATCCTGGGGAATTGAGCCTCAAACTGGAGTCCTTAGGCTTCACAGGCAAGTGCTTAACCGCTAAGCCATCTCTTCAGCCTTTCTTATTTATTTTTCTTTATTTATTTACTTTTAATTTTTTATTGACAACTTCCATAATTG